>NC_084637.1:17079657-17189657 GCF_033978795.1 Nerophis ophidion | reverse complement strand
TTGAGAAGCCATTCTTTTGTTTTTTATATATTTTTTTACAGTAAAATCTATTGTCATTTTTATAATGTACAATACTATGGAAAACTTGCTTTGAGATAAAATGTCAATCATATATTTATTTTGGTTTTCATAAAAACAAGTTTATAATTTATGGTAATATACCATTTGTTACATTGGTAAGGAACACGAAACTAATAGTTCATTATTATTGCAGATTATAACGGTCAAGACTTGGAGTTGGTCGTGGTTTGTTTTCCCGAGGTGCAAAGCAAATGGAGTGGAAATGGCGTCAAGGTAAAGACATTTCTTTATTTTAACACTAACTAAAAACAGAAACAAACAAAAGGCACTCACAATGGAGGAACAAAACTTGGCTATGGAAACAAACACTTGCACTATGGCATAAACTACGGACCTAAACTAAAACTTTCACAATGGCAGAACCATGAACAACTAAAACAAAAACACTTACTGTGACGAGAAAGGGTATGAGGAAAAAGCAGCATGGATATCATGGGTGCAGGAGGTGATGTTGCCAGGCTGACTACCTGGTAACTGGCTTGAATAATACTATGGTGATTGAAAACAGGTGCATGACATGGGGACAGGTGAAAACTAATGTGTTGGCATGGAAACAAAGCAAACAAGGAAGTGAAAAAGCAGGAAACAATGTCCAAAAAAACAAAACCGAACATGACTAAAAGGAAACATGAACACACAGACATAACAATAACTACTTCCTGACCTACATTCACACATATGTCGCTAATATTACATTATTAACATGAACATTATTATCGCAGACTTGTACATAAGTCAAGCAGATATTTGAGCATTTAATTATTTTTTTAGCAAAAATGTGTTTGTGATGTATTAAAATATAAAATGTGTTATATTATTAGAAAATATTGAATAAAAATATGTGCAATTGCAGGCAGCACATGTATTTTTTCAAAACATAAAGAACAAACACATTTACCGTATTTTTCGGATTTTAAGGCACACTTAAAATCATTTAATTTTCTCAAAACTCGATAGTTCGCCTAAAAACCTGTTGCGCCCGATGTACGAAATAATTTTGGTTGAGCTTACCGACCACGAAGCTATTTTATTTGGTACATGGTGAAATGATAAGCGGGACCAGTAGATGGCAGTCACACATAAGAAATACGTGTAGACTGCAATATGACTCAAGTAAACAACACAAAAACTTTATGTTCCATTAAAAATATAGAACATTATACACGGCGCTCAAAATTCTATCAAAATGTTTTAGTACAACTTTGGTAAGCTATGAAACCGCACCGCTTGATGGATTGTACTGTGCATCAACATACGAGTATTATTATGGTGTGTGTATAAGGTAAAACATTTTACCTGGCATTTTGTTTCGTAATATTATGCAAAACCAACTTTTTTTTTTACCTTCTGCTACCTGCTGATCTGTATTTGGGATCTGCATAATTCCTGAAAATTTGCGCACTTCCGCCTTAGTAGTCCGTGAGGACAATAGTCGATAAGCTTCTTCTTTTTCTCTAACTTCTTGTTATGGGAAATTCATCCTCCGATGTTGCCCTTTTTAATATAAAGTAGTGTAAAGGTTTACCTAAATCTGTCAGTAAACTCACCATCAAAGCACTAAAACATACCAGTGTAGTGACTTTACATAATTCACCCAAGGAACTTTAGTTATTAGAGAGTTCCGATCAGACGATTTTTCATGGGGTACATTTTCGGCCTTGTTATTGCACTAGTGAGTCATAGATGAGGAGATGCTGCTCCGTTATTGATTCAAGTAAAGTCTGAATGACATTAAAACGATTCGTTTCATCTTTTCACACTTCAATCAATCAATCAATGTTTACTTATATAGCCCTAAATCACTAGTGTCTCAAAGGGCTGCACAAACCTCTACGACATCCTCGGTAGGCCCACATAAGGGCAAGGAAAACTCACACCCAGTGGGACATCGGTGACAATAATGACCCAGTGGGACGTCAGTGACAATGATGACTATGAGAACCTTGGAGAGGAGGAAAGCAATGGATGTCGAGCGGGTCTAACATGATACTGTGAAAGTTCAATCCATAATGGATCCAACACAGTCGCGAGAGTCCCGTCCTTGCACGCTACACCGCTACAACAAAAGTGACGGAGAAAAGACGCTGCCGATACTCGGGGACTAATAAAGTACTTCTGATTCTGATATAAGACCGCCCACAAAACGGTGCACACAAGTGTCAGAAAGCGGCAAAGCTGATCTGTAAAACGTAATCTATGCAACATTTTGACCAAAGAACCACCATTACATGTTATGTAGCTCACAAGGAGGTGTTTTCCATTTAGAAAAAAAATAAAAATAATAATATGACCTATTTAATGCGCCCCATAATCTGGTGTGTCTTTTGTATGACAAATAGACCTGACTAGATCCGCTCATCGGCAGTCCGCCTGATAATCTGGTGCGCCCTATAGTTACATTGTTTAAAAAAGATCAAGTATTTTATTGACACATATTATATTGTATGAGATGGGGGACCAAATCTGGCCCCTGGGTCTTAAGTTTCACACCGGTGGGCTAAAGTATGTTCATCCACAATGTGAAGCAGCTTCTAAGTAACTAATCCTCGGCCACCTGGGGGGAAATCAACAACATTTCTTTCAAGTATCGTTATCACTTGAGAACTGGAAAAAAATAGGTAAACAAGAGGGCAGGAGGAAAAGAGAAGCCATGCTAAGGGCTAAGCTAGCTCGACTTCAAAACAGTGAAAAAACAGAAGTGCTTAGCACACTTTAATTGAAATGTAGCTGGAACTGTGTTCCAGAAAAAGGTAAGCATCTATGAACCATAAACGTACATACCCTCTCCGACTATCACGACTTGGACTATGACTTGGATTGTTTTTCCGATGCAAAGGAAAGTTGGCACGAGCCAGACATGAATGTAAGTACATGTTTATTTTCAAATACTATAACTAACAAAATGGCAAACAAATGGGGCGCACAATGGCGGAGAACAAACTTGACTACTGACAACAAAAACTAGAACCAAGGCCTGAAACACAAAACTCAATAACTGTGACTTAAAAAAACGAAAATTTATGTGGCATGGACAAAAGGATAATACAGCAATGGCATGGCATGAAGGCAGTTGAGGAATATGAAAAGTCGCCAGGCTGACTTCCTGGCAACTTCCGGTTTAAATAATAGGCATGATCATTACAAACAGATGTGAGACATGAGGACAGGGGCGTGACATGAGGGCATGGTGAAAACTAATGAGTTGCTGTGGAAATAAGAAAAACAAGGAAGTGCAGGAACAAGAACTGAATGTCCAAAAAACAAAAACAAACATGAACAAAACAAAACATGATCCTATGGGCGTGACACCGACGTTGCTCAGGACCATCAGCTACAGTTAAACAATAATACATTATATTATGTAATCATTGTCATTGGTTTGCCATTTTGGTAGCAAAATGACTGAAAAACTTTTTTTCATGAAAATTTCAGGAAATGTCTGAAATATGATAAGAAAGAAGGCAATAGATTTCGGGCCCGATACGGACAATTTACACTACGTTACTGTATGTCACTTTTACAAGCTTTGACTTCTGTGTGTCTCTGCTCGCGGCCCTGCCCACAGTGATGAAGACAGTTGATGAATGACACGGGGATTCACTCTGTTTTTTTATTCCCGCTAAAATGAGCTCCAAAAATTATGAGCGGATTCTAAATCAACATTCAGGAAATGTCAGAAATGGAATAAAGAACAAGTGATTGCATATAGGGGTGACCCAGATCACGGTCTGGATGCAGAACTCTTTCTACAGATGTCTTTACTTTCTCAGTGCTTTATTTTGAATGACTCAAAGTGTCCTGCATTACAGAATTTTTGGAATGTTTTATCTTACATAGGGTGAAAATATGGTAAGAATATGATAAGCATTGTATGATCATAAGCCAGCAGCCAAGGGAACAGCAACCTGTAAACTGTTTTTAAATGGTTGATTATAATTTTTATGCAAAATGATATTGAGATATATTGTTTGACGGGTTGGGCATCAATAATTGACCGGGACTTAGGTCTTGTTCACACTACAGGTATATTTTTGCCCATATGCAACATGTAGGGCTTCACCGTGGCAGAGGGGTTAGTGCGTCTGCCTCACAATACAAAGTTCCTGCAGTCCTGGGTTCAAATCCAGGCTCGGGATCTTCCTGTGTGGAGTTTGCATGTTCTCCCCGTGAATGCGTGGGTTCCCTCCGGGTACTCCGGCTTCCTCCCACCTCCAAAGACATGCAAAGACATGGGGATAGGTTGATTGGCAACACTAAATTGGCCCTAGTGTGTGAATGTGAGTGTGAATGTTGTCTGTCTATCTGTGTTGGCCCTGCGATGAGGTGGCGACTTGTCCAGGGTGTACCCCGCCTTCCGCCCGATTGTAGCTGAGATAGGCGCCAGCGCCCCCTGCGACCCCAAAAGGGAATAAGCGGTAGAAAATGGATGGATGGATGCAACATGTATCAGATTTTTTCACGTTGGCATGAACAGTGTGATTCTGAATTTTTCATCCCAGATTCAGGCTTTTTTCGTATGTGGAAATAAATTGGATAATAATGCGAAGCTTGCATTCATCCGACCAGACGGTCATCAAAAAGCAACAGGCGTCAAAATAGACCTTTACAAAATAAATAGTGGGCAACGGAGCAGAACACAGTTGAAAATAATATGCTTTAGGAACTTGCGTGGAAGTTCCACCACTCCTGTTTTCGACTGCTCACCCACAGACATCGAAGCAAAATATCCTGTAAAATATGTGTCCTCTTCCCTCTCAAACCTCTATGCTTATTAATTTGGTTGGGGAAATGTTGACTTTGATTGCACAAAATCCTTGAAATTGCCTCAAATGCGCTAGTACTGAGACCGACCAGAGTGGAAGCCATGTTTTCTTTTGTAAACACTGCAGTGCGTGCACGGTCATGACCTCATGTCCACATGTGGGTCAGACTGCATTCACATTAGAAATCATTTTTTGTTCTTCTGATGTGAACGGCCAATAAAAATCAATCAATCAATCAATCAAAGTGTATTTATATAGCTCCAAATCACAAGTGTCTCAAAGGGCTGCATAAGCCACAACGGCATCCTCGGCTCAGATCTCACATCAGGGCAGGAAAAAACTCAACCCATTGGGATACAATGGGTTGAGTGCACAGATGAGTGGTCCACCCCGGGTCCCGACTTTGAAGAGTTAGCGCACATTTGTGGTCACCTAATAATCTCTCCACACCGGAGAGGGGGGCAAAGCAAGAGACGGCAGATCAACTGGGTTAAAAGGGGGGGCTATTTAAAGGCTAGTCTACATAAATGAGCTTTAAAATGGGACTTAAAAAGATGGGATTTGAAAAAAAATCTGAATTGGACATCTGACACTGCAGTGTGAATGAAGCCAAACATTTAGATTTCTTCCGGAATCGTTACATTTTTTTGAATTTCAAATACAAATTCAATGCCCGACCAGAAGAAATAGCCATTTCCAACAAAAGACAAAACAGCAGGTCTCATGACACTAACAATCATGGACAATGTTCTAAAGCGCTCAAAAGTTTTTTCTTTTTCAGAATCGTTCCCAAACATTTTGAAACACTAGACGATTTATTTTTTAACGCATCCTAACTTGTAAATAAACATTAAAGGGGAACATTAGCACAATTTCAGAAGGCTTAAAACCAATAAAAATCAGTTCCCACTGGCTTATTTTATTTTTCGAAGTTTTTTCAAAATTTTACCCATCATGGAATATCCCGAAAAAAGGCTTTAAAGTGCCTGATTTTCGCTATCTGTATATCCACCCCCCCATTTTCCTGCGACGTCACTTCTTGACGCCATTACAAACAAACATGGCAGATAGAACAGAAAGATATGGCGACATTAGCTCGGATTCAGACTCGGATTTCAGAGGCTTAAGCGATTCAACAGATTACGCATGTATTGAAATGGATGGTTGGAGTGTGGAGGCAGATAGCGAAAACGAAATTGAAGAAAAAACTGAAGCTATTGAGCCATATCATGACAGACAAAGGCAACGAGGACGAATTCGGCGATCGCCTTCTAACCAACGATTGCATCTTTTGAACACTGGAGCAATTTAAATTCGTTGATTGGTAAATGTTTGTTTGGCATTAAATGTGGGTGGAGGGAAAGGCTGGATGCAAATATAGCTACAAATGTACATACAGCTAGCCTAAATAGCATGTTAGCATCGATTAGCTGGCAGTCATGCCGTAACCAAATATGTCTGATTAGCACATAAGTCAATAACATCAACAAAACTCACCTTTGTGATTTCGTTGACTTTATCATTGGAAATGCATCTGATTTGAGTGTCGCAGGATAACCACACATCTCTGCGCCATCTGTCGTAGCATAGCTGTCGTCGGTAAAATGTGCAGAACAAATGAGGGACTTTCGCATCTTTTGACCACTTGTGTACTTAAACCCGTCGATTGGTATGTGTTTGTTTGGCATTAAATGTGGGTGGAGGGAAAGGCTGGATGCAAATATAACTACAAATGAGGCTAAATGATGCAGTATGTACATACAGCTAGCCTAATCAGCATGTTAGCATCGATTAGCATGCTGTGACCATTGATATGTCTGATTAGCACACTCCACGTAAGTCTACTTGAAACCTTCTCTGATCGTGTTGTTACACCCTCCGACAACACACCGACGAGGCATGATGTCTCCAAGGTACGGAAAACAGTCGAAAAAACAGAAAATAACAGGGCTGATTTGACTTGGTGTGTGTAATGTGGTGGAGAAAATGGCGGATTGCTTCCCGTTGTAACGTCACGGTAGACAGACAGCGAACAATTGAAAGGCGTTTCAATCGCCAAATTCACCCTTTTAGAGTTCAGAAATTGGTTAAAAAGACATATGGTCTTTTTTCTGCAACATCAAGGTATATATTGACGCTTACATAGATCTGGCGATAATGTTCCCCTTTAAAAGTCTGTCACAGCGGCGATAACGTGAGGTTCTCTATTCCGCCCATAAAACCCTATAAATAACCATCCAAAAATCGCCAACAATACCCCATTTACATTTCGGGACTTGAATATTAACCAAATATTAGTGATATTGTTATTAGAAGCGTTAACGCAGACAAACTATTTATAGCGTCGCTGTGATCACGGGCTTGTGAGCTAATGTCGACATCATCTATTGATCAACTGCTTACTAGCTTCCTTGCTCGTGGAAGTTTATTGTAAATCATAATCCATGCCTCTCACCTGGATAGTAGAAGGATGTCGACGAATTTCGAGAAGTTGGTACACTTTGACAACCAATTTAGATGCGGAAATAGCGAGAACTACACGAAAAGACATTTAAAAAAGTTAAAGTACCAATGATTGTCACACACATCCTAGATGTGGCGAAATGATTCTCTGCATTTGAGCCATCACCCTTGATCACCCCCTGGGAGGTGAGGGGAGCAGTGGGCAGCAACGGTGCCGCACCCGGGAATCATTTTTAGTGATTTAACCCCCAATTCCAACCCTTAATGCTGAGTGCCAAGCAGGGAAGTAACGGGTTCCGTTTTTAAAGTCTTTGGTATGACTCGGTCAGGGGTTTAACTCACGACCTACCGATCTCAGGGCGGACACTCTAACCACTAAGCCACTGAGTAGGTGTGAACATTTGGTTTCAACCACCTTCATTTTCTTTTCGTGAGGATTATGAGTCATTCTAAATGGAAATATATTAACACCCTATCAGTCGGCATCCTAATGACAGCAGACATAGCACAGTATGTGATGTTTTATTATGTTTGTTGGTCCTGATGATGTCTGCAATGAGTAATAATCAATGATGTCCAAAAAACCCCAGTAAATATTAAATGTAATTACAAATGTGCCCGTTACTACATTACATTTATACCTCCATCATGTACATTAAACTTTATTGGAGGTGTTTGGATGAATTTTAATGTCTTTTATAGGCAGAAAAGAGCAAATCCTGCAGGCTCCATTGTAAATAAACGTTTGATCGTATTAATTTAATATTTAAAAAAAAAAAGAAAAACAAAGGTGTTGAAGAGGTGGCTTACATAATGTTTGTGAATGATAGTCAAAATTGTGCGGGCATTGCCAAAGCTGGACTTTAACCTGGAACCCTGAAGTTGCTGGCACGGAAGCTCTGCCATATGAACCACGCCGTCCGCAAATGATGTTTAGTTGTGTTGATCTGTTCCCCAGGATGCAGAGACAGCAGGTGAAGCGCGAGTAAAATATGTTGGGGAAAACAAAACTGCAGCAGGGAGTGCACAGGAAGCTATGCAGTGCGTTGAGTACAAAAGTAAACAAAGCAACATGATCCAATGGCATAGAAAAGGATCCTGTTTGCCAATTAGAAACAGGTGAAGGTGCTATGTGTACAAGAGGAAGGAGACGGCACAGACAGGTGGTATGGCGTATAAGCTCAATTTATTAATATATATATATATATACAATATATATAAACATATATATAAATAACCAATAATACTGTTAATAAACTAGAGAATGGAGTGTGACTAAGCCAAAACGGTGTGTATGTGTGCGACTATGTGTGTGAGTTAATTGTTATGTGTTACCGGAGTGTTGAGTAAGAGGCGTAAGTCCCTGAGGGGAAAAGAAGGTTTGAAGGTCCGTGAGACAGGTAGATGGTCGGAGGCGATAGCGAGGCGTCAGAGTCCGTGTCGGGGCATGAGGTCAATATCCAAGAAGCAGCAAGAGAACCAGAGGGAATACGGGGAGATGATACGCACAGCTCGTGACATGGGGAACAAAGGCAGGTGTACTGAACAGGTAGCTACGTTCTGGCTCGGGATAGCAGGTTGTGCAGGCTTATGAAGGCAGGTCCTCTGATCAGTAACAGGTGCGCTGATTGCTGGCGATTGATTGCAGCTATTTTCTGCAGCCGGACTGGCATGCGCTGGGCCGTGACAAAAGGAGCCAGTGCTCAGACCAGAGGCCTGGAGGCAAACAGGAAGTGGAACGAAAAATACGAGCTCTAGACAGGATTTAACACAAAATACTAGAAAGTAATAATAACTGTCATGTGAGATCATGTTTAAGAATTGTATTTTGAGAATCTTGAGTAACACAAATCAAAACGATGAATCGGGATCGGAACCAGAATCGTTCAGGTTCAAGCAATGCCCAACCTTAATCTTTATGCCAATGTTCACACATTAGCAAATTAATTGCAGCATGGAAAATAATAAACAAAAGAGACATCCATCCATCCATTTTCTACTGCTTATTCCCTTTGGGGTCGCGGGGGGTGCTAGACATTAAAATGGAATAAAAGAGTATTTGTAAAAACAAGAAGAGACTCCCAGAGGTACCTTGTGTAGTTCCACTAGTATGACCAACATTTGAACAACCACCTAAATACAAAACTTACAAGTCCGATCTAACACTGCTTTTCATCGAAAACCAAGCGAAATAGTCAGGAAGGGACATACCTCCTGACTATACACACACACACACACACACACACACACACACACACACACACACACACACACACACACACACACACACACTGCCTCTAACCTTTAGCCTAAAGTCCTTCCTCATCCCTGCGGAAGCGCACTGAGTGAATAGCATCGATAAAGGCTTTTTAATAGACTGCTTTGTGTGAGGACACCTGCGGCGGGGTGGGGAAAGTGGTGGGTGGGGGGGTTCCCTAGGGAGACCTGCAGAAGGTTGGTGAGAGAAAGACCCAAATGTAGTGTCACCGCTCAAATTGGTGTGCTACGGATACATACATGGGAATAACAAAACGGCTTAATACACGTATTGTCATGTTCTGTGGTCACGTTTTGTTTAGTTATGTTCTGTTGGTTTAAGACTATTTTTTAGTTCCTGTTTACGCTCCATTGTTTTGTCACCATGACGACCGATTAGTTCACCTGTACTCATTTGGACTCACGTACCGGTCATTAATCAAGTCACTATTATTTAAGCCTGTAGTTGCCAGGTAGTCGGCCGGGTGACATCACTCTTGATTCACCCCTGATACTCCGGACTCTAGCTCTTGATACAAAGTTCATGCGGTTCTGCTCACGTCACCGTAAGTATAGTTTTTGTTTTATGTCCATTGTTCTGCCTTTGTGCTAGTTTTTGTTTTTCTTAGCCAAGTTTGTCCTCCGCCCTGTGCGCGCCTTTTGTTTGTTACTTTTTTAGTGATTATTTAAATTATTTTATTACCTTCATGTCGTGTTCAGTCAAGTCAATTTGCACCCCGGGAGAACATTCATTGCAGCAAGCTACGAAATCCTCGCAGGAAGCTGCTCCATAGTCCAAGTCGTGAATACTGTATATATAATACAGTATTCACAAACTACAACAAGCTATTTTTTCCCGGTTTGGGTATTGAACACAAGTCCAACCATCCATCCATTTTCTACCACTTGTCCCTTTTGGGGTCGCTGGTGCCTATCTCAGCTACAATTGGGCGAAAGGCGGGATACACCCTGGACAAGTCGCCACCTCATCGCAGGGCTGAACACAAGTCTATATACTGTATATAACTCCTGAACTCAAAAAGATTTTTAAACATAATTAAATAAATACACACACTGTTTGGAAAAACACTATTTTGCATTTATTGTGTTTGTGTGTTTTTGTTTTAGTGTGTATCTGTTTTAATAGCTAATGTTTTATTTTCGTGCTGCAAATATTTGTTTGTACTAGTGTTATCCCGATACCAATAATTTGGTGTCTTTCTCTCTGGCACCTATCTACGGTGGACGCTAACCTTCACTCTCACTCATCTCTCCTGCTTGCTTCTTTGTCTCGTCTTGTCTTAACTTTTTTGTTGCCTCTTTTTGCACTGCTTTCCAAATCAACATTGGAACTATTTACTGTAACTGGCCTCAACAAAACTGACAAGATCTTGGGTTTAGGGGAACCTGCTTGTCGTGACGGAGCGGTTGTTGCTGGACACACGACGGACTCTGGGGAGAAGAAGGAGTGCGGCGTGCCTGGCCACCATTTCTGTCGAGGACGTGAAGATATCTACCTATTTGGATTAGTGACAAAAGGACATCTGCTGATTGGAGCAAGCTTTGTTCTGGATTGTCGACAAATTGGAAGTTGCTGGCAGTCTTCAATTTACCCCTAAGGTGCCACAAATGATTGGAGAATGCGGGAAGAACTGTGGACACTCTTGAGATTTTGAATCACATCGGACTGTCTGCCCCGCAGGATTTTGAGGACCAGTCATAGACAATTTAGAGTGAAAAGCAAATTTTATTTTCACTCGCATACAAAACATTGTAACTTGGATTGTTTCCCTGGCTTCCAGACTCTCCCGAACGACAGTGCAGCGAAGACACAACAAACTCCCTTCTTGTCTCTCAAGGACACACACCTGTTGTTGTTGATTTAGGACTAGCGACTGCACAAGATCAAGGCCGCGGAACAGAGACACACTGCAGGCTTACACACAAACATGCATCCACAAAAATATTCGGCACACACATACATATCCCACCCCACTCCCACAATCCAACGCCCTTGTTGCAAATCTCATAGGGGTGATGAAAGGATGATCAGCGCCAGAGAGCTGCGGCCTACCACCATGACTCCGCACTCCCTTCCCTCTGTTGTTAGATATCTCGAGATGTATGTTGTAATATGTATACGTGCTTTGCAATGGATATTTTTTCCCACTCGAGACTGGGCCCCCTTAGGAGTCCAGTCGAGATTGTTTTTTTTTACTTATCCTTCCCCAGCGTTTTACCTTTTTCCCATCTTTTACGGGGCGCCTTGTGGCGACTCATCAGCGTTCCTGTTCTGTAACCCTGTACACTGTTTGTTTGTCTAATCTTGAATGGGTTTGTGCTGAAAACAAAGTTTCGTTGTACTTGTGCAATGACAATAAAGACCTATTCATCCATCTATCTATCTATCTATCTATCTATCTATCTATCTATCTATCTATCTATCTTGGTACTGGTACCGGTACCAAAATTGTTTCGATAGTTTTCGGTACTTTTCGATACTTTTCTAAATAAACGGACCACCAAAAATTCCAATATTGGCTTTATTTTAACCAAACATCTTCGGGTACATTAAACATATGTTTCTTATTGCAAGTTTGTCCTTAAATAAAATAGTGAACATACTTGACAACTTGTCTTTTAGTAGTAAGTAAGCAAACAAAGGCTCCTAATTTTGTCTGCTGACGTATGCAGTAACATATTGTCATTTTACATTCTATTATTTTGTCAACAGTATTAAGGACAAGCGGTAGGAAAATAACGATTAATCTACTTGTTAATTTACTGTTAATATATGGTTATTTTCTCTTCTAACATGTTCTATCTACACTTCTGTTAAAATGTAATAATCACTTATTCTTCAGTTGTTTGATACTTTCCATTAGTTTTCAATGGTACCACAAATTTCGGTATCGAATCCAATACCAAGTCGTTACAGAATCATGCATTGGTCATATTCAAAGTCCTCATGTGTCCAGGGACATATTTCCTGAGTTTATAAACATGATATAAATTCCAAAAAAAATGAAAGAAGATGTTGTGATGCTAAAAAATATCCATGTAATCATAGAAGTATGGACTACATACGTTCCTGTACTATCATCACTGTAGATCAGGGGCGCTCACACTTTTTCTGCAGGTGAGCTACTTTTCAATTGACCAAGTCGAGGAGATCTACCTCATTCCTATTTATAATTTATATTTATTTATTTATGAAAGAGACATTTTTGTTAACAAGTTAATGGTGTTTAATGATAATAAAAGCATGTTTAACACACATAGATTCCTTTCTTTCATGAAGACAAGAATATAAGTTGGTGTATTTGATTCTGATGACTTGCATTCATTGGAATTAGACAGTGGTGCTGATAACGTCCGCATTTTCAAATGGAGGAAAAAAAAGTCCTCCTTTCTGTCCAATACTACATGAAAGTTGTTGGATTTGGCATCTCATTTGTCCAACTTGCATACTCGTTTTTAAACACTTTGTTATGAGAGTAGCATATGTGTGTGGCCCTTTAATGTCTGGCAGCAGGTGAGTGACGTCAGTGAGTGTGCGGGTGGGCAAGCAAGTGAGAAAGCGGTCGCTGAGGGCGGGGGAGAAATACATTGGCATCAAACTCCGTAGCTTGCTAGCTTGTGCACGCTAGCTTTCTGAGACTCTTATTTTGTTAGCACAGGCAGGATGAAACAGGTCTTTTATGGTGAAGACAGGAACTGTGCAGTCGGTCTTTAGAGTTTTGACAGTAGGTACGGAGTCTCTAGAAATAAAATGTGTTTCTCTGCGTCTGCCCTGTTAGTGATTTTTTTCTTAAATATGAGCTCGCAGCAGCCAGCGTCATCTCACAAGATCCTCGGGTGCCGAGAATGTCAAACAACTGACGAAAGTGAAGTCTTGGTATGATTGATGATTGCTCATTTTTATGTATATTTTTTAATGCCTGGCTTGAGATCGACTGACACACCCTCCGAGATCGACCAGTCGATCGCGATCGACGTAACGGGCACCTCTGCTGTAGATGTTAGGTGTAAATCCACCAATGGCATTTGTTTACATTTTGACGCAGGTTAGCTGCGGTGTGTAGTGAAGCATGTTTAGCTATTCCTCGTACTGCAGGGATGATACTTGTAAGAAAATTACTTTATTTGTCGCCATGTAGGCGAGGATTAGTGATTTAGAAGTAGTTAAAACACTGCCGACTGGGGCTGGACTTTAGCCGCTAGGTAGCTAGCCATGTCTTAAAGCACCTCTTCCTGAGGGCGTTTCAGTGTTATAACTTCACTTGTATCATTAGTTTTCAAGCCAAAATGCATCTGTTCTCCCTTTTCTGTCTACACACTGTGTCTGTTTGTAAGTACTCCGTGATTGTGTGCTACCGAACATGCTCCTCTGCTCATAAACCAGCAATGACACGACGTGACGCTGGGGGTGGCGGACCGGTACTTTTCAGAGGCAATATAGTACCGAATATGATTCATTAGTATCGCGGTACTATACGAATACCGATATACCGTACAACCCTAGTTTGTACAATAGCACTATAGGATTCAATAAATGAATAGTGGTAGCAAATAAAATATATTCTAATTATTATCTGGCGGGCGTTGTGTCTGTCCTACTCTGTTAAGTGGTACTTGAATGCACTGTAAAAATACCTCAACTCTTTTCCTCGGAGGAAGATAGATCATTATAATTGCGTGCAAAGAGAGCACGGAAGGTTCAATGTGCAAAACCGAATAGTTTCGTTGCTCACACAGTGATGTGTTTATGGAAGTTTGGTATGTTGTTTCTGAGCGGGAAAGACGCATGTGTCTTGTTTATATGTTAGCATTAAAGCTAGCAAGCTGGCACCACTAAGCTGTGGCCCGTGAGTTTATAAAAGTGGAGTTATCTGTAGTGGCTAATTTCTGTCCTAAATCTGTTTTGGGGTAACTTTCACCTAGATACATTGGAAAGGATATGATATAAGTGGTCAAGTCACACTGACCAAGTTGGGGGGGAGGGGGGGGGGGGGGTGACACGACATACTAAAAGGTCAAGTCACCCTGAACATTGGACAGTTACATAAGTTGTTATGATAGAAATCAGGTCATCATGGAGCGTATAAATAAGAAGGGAAAACCAAGCCTGTAGTGCGCTCTTCTTAATCCTTTCACGAGGGTGCACCATCTTTCGTTTTATGAGACACTGTCTGTTTTCATATTGATTCAATCCAACTTTGTACTATCTGATTGTGAGTAATTAAAACAGTTGTAACAAACTCTCTATTGTTCCTGTTTAAGATTCGGACTTTTTGACCACTTAAAATTGGCATTACCAAGCAGGATGAGGCCCCGGGTTGAATCCCCGACATTTCTACCACATATCAATCAATCAATCAATCAATCAATGATTATTTATATAGCCCTAAATCACTAGTGTCTCAAAGGGCTGCACAAACCACAACACAAACCACAACAAAATCCTCGGTAGAGCCCACATAAGGGCAAGGAAAACTCCCACCCAGTGGGTCGTCGGTGACAATGATGACTATGAGAAACATTGGAGAGGACCGCATATGTATACTCGAGCGGGTTTAACATGATACTGTGAAAGTTCAATCCATAGTGGATCCAACATAACCGTGAGAGTCCAGTACAAAGTGGATCCAACACAGCAGAGAGAGTCCCGTCCACAGTGGAGCCAGCAGGAAACCACCACAAGCGGAGGCAGATCAGCAGCGCAGAGATGTCACAGCCGATACACAGGCGAGCGGTCCATCCTGGGTCCCGACTCAGGACAGCCAGCACCTCATCCATGGCCACCGGACCGGACCCCCTCCAGTGGGACAGAGGAGAAAAAGAAAAAAAACGGCAGATCAACTGGTCTAAAAAGGGAGTCTATTTAAAGGCTAGAGTAAACAAATGAGTTTTAAGGTGAGACTTAAATGCTTCTACTGAGGTAGCATCTCAAACTGTTACCGGGACGGCATTCCAGAGTACTGGAGCCCGAACGGAAAACGCTCTATGGCCCGCAGACTTTTTTTGGGCTCTGGGAATCACTAATATCGTTACTGATCTAGTGACACACGCCGATAATATAATCATAATGGGGGACTTTAATATCCATATGAATACCCCATCGGACCCACCGTGCGTAGCGCTCCAGACTGTAATTGATAGCTGTGGTCTCACACAAATAATAAATGAACCCACGCATCGCAACTGTAATACGATAGACCTAGTGCTTGTCAGCGGTATCACCGTTTCCAAAGTTACGATACTCCCGTATACTAAAGTATTGTCCGATCATTACCTTATAAAATTCGCGGTTCAGACGCATGTTCGTCAAACTAATAATAATAATAACTGCTATAGTAGCCGTAACATTAATACAGCCACAACGACAACTCTTGCTGACCTACTGCCCTCGGTAATGGCACCATTCCCAAAGTATGTGGGCTCTATTGATAACCTCACTAACAACTTTAACGACGCCCTGCGCGAAACCATTGATAACATAGCACCGCTAAAGTTAAAAAAGGCTCCAAAAAAGCGCACCCCGTGGTTTACAGAAGAAACTAGAGCTCAGAAATTATTATGTAGAAAGCTGGAACGCAAATGGCGCACGACTAAACTTCAGGTGCACCATCAAGCATGGAGTGATGGTTTAATAACTTATAAACGCATGCTTACCTTAGCTAAAGCTAAATATTACTCAAATCTCATCCACCGTAATAAAAACGATCCTAAATTTTTGTTTAGTACGGTAGCATCGCTAACCCAACAAGGGACTCCTTCCAGTAGCTCAACCCACTCAGCTGATGACTTTATGCAATTCTTTAGTAAGAAAATTGAAGTCATTAGAAAGGAGATTAAAGTCAATGCGTCCCAGCTACAACGGGGTTCTATTAACACTGATACGATGGTATATACGGCGGATACTGCCCTCCAAAATAGTTTCTCTCGTTTTGAGGAAATAACATTAGAGGAATTGTTACAACGTGTAAATGGAATAAAACAGACAACATGTTTACTTGACCCTCTTCCTGGGAAACTGATCAAGGAGCTCTTTGTATTATTAGGTCCATCAGTGCTAAATATTATAAACTTATCACTCTCCTCGGGCACTGTTCCCCTAGCATTCAAAAAAGCGGTTATTCATCCTCTTCTTAAAAGACCTAACCTCGATCCTGACCTCATGGTAAACTACCGACCGGTGTCTCACCTTCCCTTTATTTCAAAAATCCTTGAAAAAATTGTTGCGGAGCAGTTAAATGAACACTTAGCGTCTAACAATCTATGTGAAACCTTTCAATCCGGTTTCAGGGCAAATCACTCCACGGAGACAGCCCTCGCAAAATTGACTAATGATCTATTGCTAACGATGGATTCTGATGCGTCATCTATGTTGCTGCTCCTCGATCTTAGCGCTGCTTTCGATACCGTCGATCATAATATTTTATTAGAACGTATCAAAACATGAATTGGTATGTCAGACTTAGCCCTGGCTTGGTTTAACTCTTATCTTACTGATAGGATGCAGTGTGTCTCCCATAACAATGTGACCTCGGACTACGTTAAGGTAACGTGTGGAGTTCCCCAGGGTTCGGTCCTTGGCCCTGCACTCTTCAGCATCTACATGCTGCCGCTAGGTGACATCATACGCAAATACGGTATTAGCTTTCACTGTTATGCTGATGACACCCAACTCTACATGCCCCTAAAGCTGACCAACACGCCGGACTGTAGTCAGCTGGAGGCGTGTCTTAATGAAATTAAACAATGGATGTCCGCTAACTTTTTGCAACTCAACGCCAAAAAAACGGAAATGCTGATTATCGGTCCTGCTAGACACCGACCTCTATTTAATAATACAACTCTAACATTTGACAACCAAACAATTAAACAAGGCGACACGGTAAAGAATCTGGGTATTATCTTCGACCCAACTCTCTCCTTTGAGGCACACATTAAAAGCGTTACTAAAACGGCCTTCTTTCATCTCCGTAATATCGCTAAAATTCGCTCCATTCTGTCCACTAAAGACGCTGAGATCATTATCCATGCGTTTGTTACGTCTCGCCTCGACTACTGTAACGTATTATTTTCGGGTCTCCCCATGTCTAGCATTAAAATATTACAGTTGGTACAAAATGCGGCTGCTAGACTTTTGACAAGAACAAGAAAGTTTGATCACATTACGCCTGTACTGGCTCACCTGCACTGGCTTCCTGTGCACTTAAGATGTGACTTTAAGGTTTTACTACTTACGTATAAAATACTACATGGTCTAGCTCCATCCTATCTTGCCGATTGTATTGTACCATATGTCCCGGCAAGAAATCTGCGTTCAAAGGACTCCGGCTTGTTAGTGATTCCCAAAGCCCAAAAAAAGTCTGCGGGCTATAGAGCGTTTTCCGTTCGGGCTCCAGTACTCTGGAATGCCCTCCCGGTAACAGTTCGAGATGCCACCTCAGTAGAAGCATTTAAGTCTCACCTTAAAACTCATTTGTATACTCTAGCCTTTAAATAGACTCCCTTTTTAGACCAGTTGATCTGCCGTTTCTTTTCTTTTTCCTCTATGTCCCACTCTCCCTTGTGGAGGGGGTCCGGTCCGATCCGGTGGCCATGTACTGCTTGCCTGTGTATCGGCTGGGGACATCTCTGCGCTGCTGATCCGCCTCCGCTTGGGATGGTTTCCTGCTGGCTCCGCTGTGAACGGGACTCTCGCTGCTGTGTTGGATCCGCTTTGGACTGGACCCTCGCGACTGTGTTGGATCCATTGTGGATTGAACTTTCACAGTATCATGTTAGACCCGCTCGACATCCATTGCTTTCCTCCTCTCTAAGGTTCTCATAGTCATCATTGTCACCGATGTCCCACTGGGTGTGAGTTTTCCTTGCCCTTATGTGGGCCTACCGAGGATGTCGTGGTGGTTTGTGCAGCCCTTTGAGACACTAGTGATTTAGGGCTATATAAGTAAACATTGATTGATTGATTGATAATAAGCCGGAGTCCTTTGAACGCAGATTTCTTGCCGGGACATATGGTACAATACAATCGGCAAGATAGGATGGAGCTAGACCGTGTAGTATTTTATACGTAAGTAGTAAAACCTTAAAGTCACATCTTAAGTGCACAGGAAGCCAGTTCAGGTGAGCCAGTATAGGCGTAACATGACTAAACTTTCCTATTCTTGTCAAAAGTCTAGCAACTGTACCAACTGTAATCTTTTAATGCTAGACATGGGGAGACCTGAAAATAATGCCGAGCGGGGCTAAAAACAAAGCAAAAGGCTAATCCCCACAGAACACCGCTTCCCTCCATCCTGAAGCCGGATTTAAAGGGAAGATGCGAGCCTGCTAGACTGGGTACGGAGTCAGTTAAGTTAGAACAAGTTTTTTCTGCTTTGACTGTTTCAGAGTTGGACATGCGATCTACTGAGGTGGCAAACTATGATGCGTTCAGTTTATCAAAGCACCAAGCAACCAATCGGATAATTTTAATTTAAAAGGGTAATACTAACCGTCGGGAGTGTTGTCGCCGTCATCATTATTAACGTTTATCGTTACATCCCCACAATATGGTCTTGTTTCCGGTACCAAAACATTAGGTCAACACAACTTACTCAGTGGCCTTGTGGTTAGAGTGTCCGCCCTGAGATCGGTAGGTTGTGGGCTTCATGGTGTCAGAGGGGTTAGTGCGTCTGCCTCACAATACGAAGGTCCGGAGTAGTCAGTGTTCAATCCCGGGCTCGGGTTCTTTCTGTGTGGCATTTGCATGTTCTCCCCGTGACTGCATGGGTTCCCTCCGGGTACTCCGGCTTCCTCCCATCTCCAAAGAGATGCACCAGGGGATCGGTTGATTGGCAACACTAAATTGGCCCTAGTGTGTGAATGTGAGTGTGAATGTTGTCTGTCTATCTGTGTTGGCCCTGCGATGAGGTGGCGACTTGTCCAGGATTTACCTCGCCTCCCGCCCGATTGTAGCTGAGATAGGCACCAGCACCCCCCGCGACCCCAAAGGGAATAAGCGGTAGAAAATGGATGAATGGATGGAGTTCAAAGTCATACCAAAGACTATAAAAATGGAACCCATTATCTCCCTGCTTGGCACTCAGCATCGAGAGTTGGAATTGGGGGTAAAATCACCAAAAATTATTCCCGGCCGCGGCCACCGCTGCAGCTCATAGCTCCCCTCACCTCCCAGGGGGTGATCAAGGGTGATGGTTCGAAAGCAAAGAATAATTTCACCACATCTAGTGTGTGTGTGACAATCATTGGTACTTTAACTTTAACACTAGTATGCATGTTGGAAATGTAGTTCAACCATAACCATGTTCTTGGTCAAAGTTGTGTGCCTAACTCGGTCATGCACTGGCTGCCGATGACCCCGCAGTGTCTCGGGTGCGCGAATGAAGACATTTATTACAACAGTCGTGGAGGATTAGCCGAGGGCTTAGGCCAGTCTCCCACTTCCAAAGACATGCACCTGGGGATAGGTTGATTGGCAACACTAAATTGGCCCTAGTGTGTGAATGTGAGTGTGAATGTTGTCTGTCTATCTGTGTTGGCCCTGCGATGAGGTGGCGACTTGTCCAGGATGTACCCCACCTTCCGCCCGATTGTAGCTGAGATAGGCACAAGCACCCCCCGCACCCCCAAAGGGAATAAGCGGTAGAAAATGGATGAATGGATGGAGTTCAAAGTCAAACCAAAGACTATAAAAATGGGACCCATTATCTCCCTGCTTGGCACTCAGCATCAAGAGTTGGAATTGGGGGTAAAATCACCAAAAATTATTCCCGGGCGCGGCCACCGCTGCAGCTCATAGCTCCTCTCACCTCCCAGGGGGTGATCAAGGGTGATGGTTCGAAAGCAAAGAATAATTTCGCCACATCTAGTGTGTGTGTGACAATCATTGGTACTTTAACTTTAACACTAGTATGCATGTTGGAAATGTAGTTCAACCATAACCATGTTCTTGGTCAAAGTTGTGTGCCTAACTCAGTCATGCGCTGGCTGCCGATGGCCCCGCAGTGTCTCGGGTGCGCGAATGAAGACGTTTATTACAACAGTCGTGGAGGATTAGCCGAGGGCTTAGGCCATTCTCATGGTAATGCGCGCGGAGCTGCGAGCGCACAGATAAACAGGAGCACTCACCTTATCGAAAACGCACACGAGTGAAGGAGTTTTCCTTCACGGCAGCGAGACGCGTGTCAGCTGAATTGTGTTTCGGCTGAGGAATCGCGCCGCCGTCACATTCCCCTCGCTTGCCAACGACATCTGGGGCCTGTGGTGCAGTAGTAACTAAGAAGCACTACTTCGGTTCTCCTTGTACATGTGTGGGTTCTTTCTCCCACAGTCTTAAAACATGTTGATGACTTTTTTTTTAAAGATATGAACGTGTCACATGTGTGATTGACTTCTGAAATACATACCGCCGTCCCCCCGTGACTCTCAGTAGCATACGCGGTATAGAAAATGCAGGGCTTACACAGCGTGCATCTGCAGTGTGTTGTCGCGAAAGCACGTAACCAGTCATTAAGTGATGGCGCTCAAACGTCTCAAAGCGTGCACGTTCACACATGCGACACATGCCAGTGTAATCCTAGGCGTGCTGCAGGCGATCCACTGGCTTCACCTCCTCAACACGGAGAGCCAGACAACAATCTTCCAAATCCTACTCAGCCTGTCAGAAATCTTCTCTCCTGGCTCAGCGTTTGCGTCTTCTTTTATTCGTCGGCTTTTTTGTTTTGAGAAAGACATGGCCAGCAGCTGAGCTAAGTTTGGTGCCCGGGTGCTGAAGAAGACAGTATAATCAGTTTGGAACCTCACAAAAGTTGGCATCCTGACTTAGAAATGAGGCGCCTTGGTAAGTTTAAATGTTCTATAACAGGGGTCTGCAACCCGCGGCTCTTTGATCTCTCTGATGTGGCTCAGCTGCTAAATTGCTGACCCCAACGACTATTCCGTGAGGTTTCCAGATTTTAGTGCCTCTCTCAGAAATCACCCGGGGATAACATTCTCCAATTTTCACCTGGACCACAATACTGAGGGTGTGCAGTGATGGCAATGTCATTAACCTCCTCTACGACATGTCGTCGCGCCCGCTTTTACATCACGCGATCTGCGTGCCGACTGATCATTTTATGTTTAGCCTCTGTTGACACACGAGAGCGACTGCAACGCATACTTAGTCAACAGCCATACAGGTTACACTGAGGGTTGTAATATAAACAACTTCAACACTCTTACTAATATGTGCCACACTGTGAATCCACACCAAACAAGAATGACAAACACATTTTGGGAGAACATCGGCACTGTAACACATCATAAACACAAAAGAACAAATACCCAGAATTCCATGCATCTCTACTCTTCTGGGCTACATTAGCACCAAACCCCGCCCACCTCAACCGACGCACAGAGGGGGTGGGGGGATTTGGTGCTAGCGGGGTGTATAATGTTGATGCATGGGATTCTGGGTATTTGTTCTTTTGTGTTTATGTTGTGTTACAGTTCTGATGTCCTCCCAAAATGTGTTTGTCATTCTTGTTTAGTATGGGTTCACAGTGTGGCGCACATTAGTAAGAATGTTAAATTTGTTTAGATCACAACTCTCAGTGTAATTTGTATGGTTGTGTGCGTCAGCAGAAGCCTCGTGCAACATGTGACTGGGCTGGCAATCTAATTGAACGTGTTGTAGAGGGCGCCAACGGCGGCACCTTCATAGGTTGTCCTCACTATTGTTGATCGAGGGAAATTCTGCATATTTCGCGAGAACTGTTGATCTGACATTCGGTAGTCTCGCGTAATATTCGGGATGGTTGGCAAGTATGATGCTGTCAAGCGACATTCATAAAAAACCCGCGGGCCAACTTATCATTACATTTACATATTAAGGTGCGGGCCGCGTGTCTGAGACCCCTGGTTTATACATAGCATAAAGTAAAAAAAACAAACTCTGTATGCAATGTTATTTCATTTTAGATTTCAAAAGAGTTTTGTGGCTCCCATTGTTTTCTTTATTTTGTGAAACGGGTCGAAATGGCTCTTTGAGTGGTAAAGGTTGCCGACCCCTGTACTATAAGGAAATGAACTGAGGGATATAACATTCGTCCATCCATTTTCTACCGCTTATTCTCTTTTGGGGTCGCGGGGAACACTGGTGCCTATCTCAGCTACAATCAGGCGGAAGGTGGGGTACACCCTGGACAAGTCGCCAACTCATCGCAGGGCCAAGGGATATACCATATCTCTGCATATCATAGCATTGCATACATAAAAACAAATATGGCCCCTAGGGATGGGCACTGAATCAGGTACTTTTTTGACACCGACCAAACCCTTTCGCTCTAACAATTTGAGAAGATTAAACTGAACATTCAAAAGCATTAGAAGTGAATTATATTATATGTGCTTATTCTCTAGTGACTCAAAGCGCTTTACATAGTGAAACCCAATATTTAAGATACATTTAAACCGTTGTGGGTAGCACTGGAAGCAGGTGGGTAGAGTGTTTTGCCCAAGGACACAACGGCACTGACTAGGATGGCAGAAGCGGAGATTGAACCTGGAACCCTCAAGTTGCTGGCACGGCCACTCTACCAACCGAGCTATACCGCTCCTATACCGTGGACACATTTGGCTTATTTTGTTCCACTTAAAGAACAATTTGCAATGTCGTATATTACATAAAAAACTTTACTGACAGTATATGTAATGCTTCATGATTTTTGGTTTGCATTTTAGTACAAATAAAATTATTAGTAAATACTAAAAAACATACTATCAATCAATCAATCAATCAATCAATCAATCAATCAATCAATCAATCAATCAATCAATCAATCAATCAATCAATCAATCAATCAATCAAAGTTTATTTATATAGCCCTTAATCACAAGTGTCTCAAAGGGCTGCACAATCCACAACAATGTCCTAGGCTCAGATCCCATATCAGGGCAAGGAAAAACTCAACCCAATGGGATCCAATGAGAAACCTTGGAGTGGGACCCCCATGGGCGACCAGTGCAATGGACGTTGAGTGGATCCAGCATAATATTGTGAGAGTCCAGTCCATAGTGGGGCCAGCAGGAGATCGTCTTGAGTGGAGACAGGTCAACACCGCAGAGGCGTCCCCAACTGATCCACAGATAAGTTGTCCCCCTCGGGTCCCGACTTTGACCAGCTAACGCGACATCTGTGGTCACCTAATAACCTCTCCACGCAGGAGAGGGGGGGAAGAGCAGAAAAGAGATGGCAGATCAACTGGTCTAAAAAGGAGGTCTATTTAAAAGCTAGAGTATACAAATGAGTTTTAAGGTGGGACTTAAATGCTTCTACTGAGGTAACATCTCGAAATGTTATCAGGATGGCATTCCAGAGTACTGGAGCCCGAATAGAAAACCCTCTATGGCCCGCAGACTTTTTTTGGCGCCGGGGAATCAATAATAAACTGGAGTTCTTGGAATGCAGATTTTTTGCCGGGACATATGGTACAATACAATCGGCAAGATAGGATGGAGCTAGGCCGTGTAGTATTTTAAGTAAGTAGTAAAACCTTAAAGTCACATCTTAGTGCACAGGAAGCCAGTGCAGGTGAGCCAGTATAGGTATATATACATATATATATATATATATATATATATATATATATATATATATATATATATATATATATATATACACCGTTTCCATATGAGTAGGGAATAGGGGAATTGTGTTAGATGTAAATATAAAGGGAATACAGTGATTTGCTACAAAGACAACATATTTGATGTTCAAACTGATAAACATTATTTTTGCAAATAATCATTAACTTTAGAATTTGATGCCAGCAACACGTGACAAAGAAGTTGAGAAAGGTGGCAATAAATACTGATAAAGTTGAGGAATGCTCATCAAACACTTATTTGGAACATCCCACAGGTGTGCAGGCTAATTGGGAACAGGTGGGTGCCCTGATTGGGTATAAAAACAGCTTCCCAAAAAATGCTGTCTTTCACAAGAAAGGATGGGGCGGGGTACACCCCTTTGTCCACAACTGTGTGAACAAATAGTCAAACAGTTTCAGAACAACGTTTCTCAAAGTGCAATTGCAAGAAATTTAGGGATTTCAACATCGACGGTCCAAAATATCATCAAAAGGTTCAGAGAATTTGGAAAAATCACTCCACATAAGCAGCATGGCCGGAAACCAACGTTCAATGACCGTGCCTTTCGATCCCTCAGACAGCACTGTATCAAAAACCGACATCAATCTCTAAAGGATATCGCCACATGAGCACAGGAACACTTCAGAAAACCGCTGTCATTAAATACAGTTTGTCGCTACATCTGTAAGTGCAAGTTAAAGCTCTACTATGCAAACCGAAAGCCATTTATCAACAACATCCAGAAACGCTGCCGGCTTCTCTGGGCCCAAGATCATCTAAGATGGACTGATGCAAAGTGGAAAAATCTTCCGTGGTCTAACGAGTCTACATTTAAAACATTTTGGGGGAAATATTCGACATTGTGTCATCCGGACCAAAGGGGAAACGAACCATCCGGACCGTTATTGACGCAAAGGTCAAAAGCCAGCATCTGTGATGGTATGGGGGTGCATTAGTGGCCAACGCATGGGTAACTTCCACATCTGTGAAGGCACCATTAATGCTGAAAGGTACATACAGGTTTTGGAACAACATAGGTTGCCATCTAAGCGCCGTCTTCTTCCTGGACGCCCCTGCTTATTTCAGCAAAACAATGCCAAGCCACATTCAGCACTTGTTACAACAGCATGGCTTTGTAAAAAAAGAATACGGCTACTTTCCTGGCCCGCCTGCAGTCCAGACCTGTCTCCCATCGAAAATGTGTGGCGCATTATGAAGCGTAAAATACGACAGATAAAAGGGGCGGATAAATATAAGAATATAATTCTTCCATCTGCTCCTTTCTGATCATAGAAATGTATAAGAAATAAAAAAACAAAAACAATGAAAGTGTCAATTGTACGTGGCTTGTAAATATTAATTTTCATGAAAGGAATAAAAATAAATGATGATGATGATGACAGTGGAGACGCCGGGTCTGTTGAATGACTGAAGCTCTACATAGTGAAGTGAAGTGAATTATATTTATATAGCGCTTTTTCTCTAGTGACTCAAAGCGCTTTACATAGTGAAACCCAATATCTAAGTTACATTCCCACCAGTGTGGGTGGCATTGGGAGCAGGTGGGTAAAGTGTCTTGCCCAAGGACACAACGGCAGTGACTAGGATGGCGGATGCGGGAATTGAACCTGCAACCCTCAAGTTGCTGGCACGGGCGCTCTACCAACCGAGCTAAACAAGAATGGGAAAGAATTCCACTTTCAAGGATTCAACAATTAGTTTCCTCAGTTACCAAACGTTTATTGAATGTTGTTTAAAGTAAAGGTGATGCAACACAGTGGTGAACATGCCCTTTCCCAACTACTTTGGCACATGTTGCAGCAATGAAATTCTAAGTTAATTATAATTTGCAAAAAAAAAATAAAGTTAATGAGTTTGAACATCAAATATCTTGTCTTTGTAGTGCATTCAATTGAATATGGTTTGAAAAGGATTTGCAATTCATTGTGTTCCGTTTATATTTACATTTAATACAATTTTCTCACCGACCAAACCCTTTCGTTCTTACAATTTTAGAAGATTAAACTAAAAATTAAAAAGCATTAGACACATTGGGCTTTTCCTGTTTCCTCTTAAAGAACAATTTGCAAGGTTGTATATTACATAAAAAGCTTTACTGACAATATATGTAATGCTTCATGATTTTTGGTTGCCACTTTTGGTCTGCGTTTAAGTATTAATAAAATTATTAGTAATACTTAAAACCATACTATCAATCAATCGATCAAAGTTTATTTACAAACCCCGTTTCCATATGAGTTGGGCAATTGTGTTAGATGTAAATATAAATGGAAAACAATGATTTGCGAATCCTTTTCAACCCATATTCAGTTGAATGCACTACAAAGCAACACATAAGCAACTACTGTAACACTTTTGCCACCTTCAGAGAGGCATGTTTTAAAGCAGTGTGGCGTGTTTACAGTGTCATTTGGATTGATAGCTTTGAAGCCAAAATACCTCCATATTGCCAATTATCAACCGGTAGAATTGTCTTTATTTTCCATTTTTCCTCCCCATGGTGTTTCTGCTTGTTCTCTCTGTGAATGTGTGCGGCCTGACACACTCAACAGCACAGCAACATGCTGATTTTTTTTTTTTTTTCCAATTCATTAGTACCGCAGTACTTTATTAGTACTGGTATACCGTACAACCATGATTAGGAATATTTAATTTGAGTCTTCGCCACCATTTTTTTTCGGGACTTTGTCATGTAAATGTTTGTTCATGTGGACGCTTCTCCTGCCGCAAGTTTTCACCCGTAAGTCTTTGCTGTGCTCCAGCATTCTGTTTTTATTGTGTTGTAGTCTGTCCAGTTCGGGTTTTTTTTACATAGTCATCCCTAAGTTTTGACACATTTCATTTCCTTTTGTTTATTCCAGCCTTTAAATACCTTTTACCTGCACATTGCCCCCTTGTTTTTCTGCATATTGGGAGCACACCAACATTCGGCGTCATGCGACACAAGCGTCACAGGCACAACGTTTTCTGCTCACTCATCAGACGCAATCCATTTTGCACACGTTTTACGTGTGCTATCAGGTTTGCACGTGTTTAAGTACACGCAAACCTTTAGTAAATCAGGCCCGAAATGTTGTAGTTTGTAAACACTGATTAGTATGTGGTAATTACTATTAGATCTTAGTACTTGGTACTTTTCTAAATAAAGGGGACCAGAAAAATTGCATTATTGGCTTTATTTGAACAAAAACAATCTTACAGTATATTAAACATAGGTTTTTTTATTGCAAATTCATCCTTAAATAAAATAATGAACATACAAGACAACTTGTCTTTTATTAGTAGGTAAAAAAAAACAGAGTTTCCTAATTTAGCTGCTGACATATGCAGTAACATATTGTGTCATTTATCATTCTATTATTTTGTGAACATTATTAAGGACAAGTTATAGAAAATGAATGATTAATCTACTTGTTCATTTACTGTTAATATCTGTTTACTTTCTGTTTTAACATGTTCTATCTACAGTTCCGTAAAAAATTAATTATCACTTATTCTTCTGTTGTTTGATACTTTACATTAGTTTTCAATGATACCATAAATTTGGGTATCAATCCAATACCAAGTAGTTACAGGATCATACATTGGTCATATTCAAAGTCCTCATGTGTCCAGGGACATACAGTATTTCCCGAGTTTATAAACATAATATAAATAGAAAAAAAAACTAAAGAAGATTTTGGGATGCTAAAAAACATCAATGTAATCAGAGTAGTATCGACTATCCACTACAGTGGATGTCAAGTGTAGATCCACCAATGGCGTTTGTTTATATTGTAGCATCCCGGAAGAGTTGGTACTGCAAGGAATTCTGGGAATTTGTTCTGTAGTGTTCATGTTGTGTTGCGGTGCAAATATTCCCCCAAAAATGTGTTTGTCATTGTTGTTAGTGTGTGTGACAGATTTCTCAAGCCGTCGTGCGGGTTCCAAGGACCGTCAAGGATATAGCGGCGGCAGGCTTAGACTTCTTTATTTTTCAATAAAGACTGCTTTTCAGCTGCTCCGTCTGCCGCTCGCTCTTCCGCTTGCCTTTCCGCTTCGGGTGTCGTCGCCTCTCTTGCGCTCTCAGTCTCACTCTCTCTCAGCGTCAGCTTCCCTCTGGCTCCTTCTCGCCTCTCCACCTCTCTCTCTGACGTTCACGTCTGTCCCCCAATATACAGTGCGAGAGGATTACTCAATTGTCCCCAGGTGCGCGATCCACGCACCTGATCTTGATTGGGGCGTCGCTGTTGACGCACCCCGCCTCGCCGCTCGCTCGCTGTCCACGCCTCCTCGCCGCCATCTTGGGCCAGGCCCTGCCTCGCTGTCGGACTGCCGGCCACGCCTCCTCGCAGCCATCTTGGGCTGGGCTACGGTGTGTCCTGCCTAGTTGTCGGACTGCCGGCTCCGCCTCTCCACAGTGTGATATCACTATATGGCACAGGTTTATGACAGTGTTGGCGTTGTTCATATGGCCACCCTTAGTGTGACATGTATGGCTGTTGAGTAAATTTGACCTTCATTCACTGGTGTTTAGTGTCATCAAAGTTAAGTGAATCTTCTTGATAGTCATTGATCGGACAAGATTAAATATTGTCTATATGCAAATATACGAACAATATACAAATGTTAATACATGACTCCGGTGTGCTGAGGTGTGTTGTGAAGCATGTATAGCAATCACTCGATACTTGACATGAACATACTTGATTTGTTTCCATGAAAACAGAAAGTAGTGATTTTGAAGCAATTAAAACACTGCTGTCTACGGACAGATATTAGCCACTAGCTAGCTAGCCATTCCTCAAGCGGACGTGATTAAGACGACGGGTGGGGAACCGTTTCTTCTTAGAGGCGGTATAGTACTGAATATGATTCATTAGTATCGGGGTACTATACTAATACTGGTATACCGTACAACCCTAGATCTTAGATCAGGTTCAGAGTCCTGCGTTCTTTTTAAATTTGATTGCCGACCTCAACGCCAACAGCAGTGCTCAGGTCCACCGGAACAGAAACACGCCTCCTGATTGTACACCAATCATGATCAAGGAAAGCTTGAGGTGCATTCACAAACCCCAAAACTCTGAACATTAAGTTTCAAATGTGTATGATTTCCATTTTCGGAGTATCGTTTGAGGCACTATTTCCGTCGTAGACGACAGTCATCTCTCGACAGAGGACAGTCCGAAGTTACGGGTCCTGTAAAGCAGCGTTCATGTCCAAGCTGGACTGTTTTAGCTACTTCAGGATTTGTGACCATAGGCGCCGATCCTGTGGTTGCTTCGGGGCCGAGCACCCACGTAGGATTGATGGCAACTTTCAATCTTTAACTAAATTTTTGATTAATCAATCTTGTTGTTGTCAATTTTGTGGCGAGATTATTCCATTTTACATGATTAAAAGTCACAAACCATATGGTTTATAATTAAAAAAGTCTAATCCATACTCAACAATCATCTTAACTTTGATCACACTGCTCACTACTCACTACTCAACAGCCATACATATCACACTAAGGGTGAAAGTATTAACAATGTCAATGTCAGAGTTATTTGGTGACGAACCCCAAGATGCAGAGATGGAGGCAGGCATTAGATGATTTAATTAAAACTCAACAAGAACAAACAAAAAGCACGCACGTGGGCGGATAAAAAACTAAGGGAGCTTGCGTGGGAGCTAGAAAACAAAAAGGAATTTAGCATGGAAGCTAACAAAAACAACACCGAGAACAGAAGTCGTTACATGAAATATGAAAACAAACTTGGAAGCAGGGAACAAAAGGCAGTAAGCTAAAAACCGCAATCAAATAAAGCTTACCGCAACGCTGCATTGACAAAACACGACACGACAGGTAGCAACGACAAGAGCGACATCGACATGACAAGTCAAAATGAAAATAATCCAGCAACTGACTGGAAGACAAAACAGGCTCAAATAGAAGCGGGCTGATTGACATCAGGTGTGGCCAGGTGCCAATCAGCCGCAGCTGAGGGAAAACAGTGCACAGGGGAAAAAACTGGAAACAGACAAAATAAGACCCCTGGCAGGAACTAAAAACAGGAATTACTAAACACAGAGGAAACCAAGACAAATGCAGAGGAAAAAAAACTAAAACACAAACAAACTGTCAGGGGAAAGCCTGACAGTCAACACTATAATAAACATGTGCCATACAGTGAAACCACACCAAACAACAACGACAAACACATCTTGGAAGAATATTTGCACCGCAACACAACATAAACATTACAGAACAAATTCCCAGAATTCCCTGCAGCACGAACTCTTCTGGTAGCTACAATATAAACAAACGCCATTGGTTGATCTACACCTAACATCCACTGTAATGATACCATGTACAATAGCGTATCTAGTCGATACCCCTATGATTACATTGATTTTTCTGTAATATCACAAAATCTTCTTTTTTTATGTATATTATGTTTATAAACTCAGGAAATATGTCCCTGGACACATGAGGACTTTGAATATGATCAATGTATGATCCTGTAACGACTTGGTATTGGATTGACACCTAATTTGTGGTATCATCCAAAACTAATGTAAAGTATCAAACAACAGAAGAATAAGTGATTATTACGTTTTAACAAAAGTGTAGATAGAACATGTTAAAAGAGAAAGTAAGCAGATATTAACAGTAAATGAACAAGTAGATTAATAACTCATTTTCTGCCACTTGTCCCTAATTATTTTGACAAAATAATAGAATGATAAATGATTCAATATGTTACTGCATATGTCAGCAGACTAATTATGACACTTTGTTTGTTTACTTACTACTAAAAGACAAGTTGTGTTGTATGTTCACTATTTTATTTAAAGGGGAACTTTATCACTAAACCTTTGTAAGCGTCAATATATACCTTGATGTTGCAGAAAAAAGACCAAATGTATTTTTAACCGATTGACGTCACCTAGGTAGTCAATCGCCATTTTCTCAAACACATTATAAACATCGAGTCAAATCAGCTCTATTATTTTCCGATTTTTCGACTGTTTTCCGTACCTTGGAGACATCATGCCTCATCGGTGTGTTGTCGGAGCGTGTAACAACACGATCAGGGACAGATTCAAGTTGATTTACGTAGAATGTGCATCGATTAGCACGGCATGCTAATCGATGCTAACATGCTATTTAGGCGATGCTAAGGAAGACATAGGCACAGAGATGTATGGATATCCTGCAGATGCATTTCCAACGATAAAGTCAACGAAATCACAAAGGTGAGTTTTGTTGATGTTATTGACTTATGTGCTAATCAGACATATTTGGTCGCGGCATGACTGCCAGCTAATCGATGCTAACATGTTATTCAGTTTAGCTGTATGTACTTTTGTAGCTATACTTGCATCCAGCGTTTCCCTCCACCCACATTTAATGCCAAACAAACACTTACCAATCGACGGATTTAAGTTGCTCCAGTGTCACAAGATGCAAAAGTCCTGATCGTTTAGTTTGCACATTTTAAAGGCAATGCTAAGGCAGACATGGCCGAATAGCGTCAATAGCTATTCGCTCAATAGCTTCAGTTTCTTCTTCAATTTCGTTTTCGCTATCTGCTTCCATACTCCAACCATCCATTATCTGTTGAATCGCTTAAGAAATCCGAGTCTGAATCCGAGCTAATGTCGCTATATCTTGCTGTGCTATCCGCCTGGATAGCATGTATATCACTGGATGACATCACAGGAAAATGGACGCTGGCTTCACAGATAGCAAAAATCAGGCACTTTAAAGCCTTTTTTGGGGATATTCTATGATGGGTAAAATTTTGAAAAAAACTTCAAAAAAAAAAGAAGCCACTGGGAACTGATTTGTATTGGTTTTAACTCTTCTGAAATTGTGATAATGTTCCCCTTTAAGGACAAACTTGCAATAAGTAACATGTTTAATGTACCGTAAGATTTTTTTGTTAGAATAAAGCCAATAATGACTTTTTTTGTGGTCCCCCTTATTTAGAAAAGTAATGAAAAGTACCAAAATAATTTTGGTATCGGCACCAAAATATTAGTATCGGGACAACACTAATACACAAACGCCGAGCACCCACTGGCAGAAATGTAGATCGGCACCTATGTTTGTGACTGCCAGCCTTCCCCAAAGGGACTGGGATGCACCGGTCCTATGTCTCCCCTGCCACCTCCGATTAAGGCCGCCGTGGGTGAGACGCACCTGCACAGCTGATGGGAGACAATGCCGTCCCTTCCTTCTGCGAGATTGATTTTCTCCATTAAAAAGGCCGCTTTGTCTAACAACCTTTGTTATGCTAAGGAGAAGATGGAAGATTTCCAATCCAATTTGGGCTGAGTCGCCGGCCGGTCGGCTATATGGGCCTTCATTGTCCTGGCTCAGCCCGTTGGGATGGCGCTCGCCTCTTCTGAACGCCAATTAAGGTAGACAGAGAGGCGGACGATGGATAATTGACAGGCAGGAGAAAGGCACGCGTCGTCCTCTAAGTCTCATCACGGGAAAAGGAAATCAAGGAGGAGGAGAAGTGATGGAAAATGAAGAGGCGACATGACCTGTAGCTCCAACTCTGGTCCCAACAAGAGCTCAGCTGGATCCTCTAACATCCCTGAAAATTGAATAGTGATCAGCACACCTCATGAAATAAAAAGTAATTTACTTCTGATATATCTTCCTTAGAGCCAGTGTCCTCTGCAGTGGACATTTCGGGGTCGCATGACAAGGCATTCATAACTTTGACAAACAGATTGCCAAATAACGAATGTTCACTGCAAAGGACGCAGGTTCTCAGGAGAATATCTGTTACTCGTGTCAGGTTCAAAAATTCATGACATTTATTAAACAAGACAAAAAGGCAAAGAATCAAACAGAGACAGAGATAAATTTATACTTAGATCCAAGGAGAGGCATGGCCACTGTACACCTTGTACAGTTCCTGCACCATGCGCTGCCCCAAGATCGTTCTCGTGGTTCTTTATTTGATTTTCACACCCCTCCTTCCCACAGCTGCTCCCTCAAGGAAGTGGGTCGTGACCAGCATTGCCTTCGGTTCCCGAACAGATCAAAGAAAGTCCCATAAAATAGATCACAGAGAGCCACATAAAATAGATAAAAGAGGGTTTGTAAAAATACTTAAAAGAGTTCCTCTGGAAGTTGGGCAGATTCTGCCATCTGTCCGCCTGGAAGTCCTGCATTCTTTTTGGAAATCTCCAGCCTTTTTTCTTCTCGTAAGGAACAAAATGTAATACAAGGTTTTATTTGATAATTTACACAGAATTTTTCTGACAACTAGAGCAGTATTTTTCAATCACTGTGCCGTGAGATACAGTCTGGTGTGCCGTGGGAGATTATGTAATTTCACCTACTTGGGTTGCACACCAGTAATTTTAATTCGCAATTCATGTGCCGTTGTTGAGTGTCTGTACAGCGCAGGTAGCTAATTGCTTTGTAGATGTCGGGAACAGGTCGTGTGGGACGACGATGGTTTGTCGTGATAAAAACACGCAGACGACAGCGGGAGGCAGCGTGCAGGTAAAAAGGTATCTAATGCTTAAACCAAAAAATAAACAAAAGGCGAGTGCCGCTAAGAAAAGGCATTGACGTTTAGGCATGGCTATGCATAACCAAATTAAAACTGAACTGGCTACAAAGTAAACAAAAAAACAGAATGATGGACTACTGCAAAGACTTACTGTGTGTGGATTAGCAGACGGCGTCCATAAAGTACATCCGTACATGACATGACAATCAACAATGTCCCCACAAAGAAGGATATATAAAGAAGTGTCCGCACAACTTAGATAGTCTCAATTGCAAAAACAAAGCTGGGCCGGGGAATAGCGCTCAAGGAAGACATGAAACCGTCACAGGAAAATACCAACAAAACAGGCAAAAAAACACCAAAATAGGAGCGTAAGACAAGGACTAAGACAGCAAAAAAGTGCAAATAAGTCAGGGTGTGATTTGACAGGTGGTGACAGTACACCTACTTTGAGACAAGAGCTATAGTGATGCATGCTTGTTCATATTGAACAATTGCCAGAATAACTTTTTTTTGTCAATATCGGCTGCTGAGTTTTGGTTTTTAATGATTTCTGCTGGTGGTGTGCCTTGGGATTTTTTCAATGAAAACAATGTGCCTTGGCTCAAAAAAGGTTGAAAAACACTGTACTAGAGCATACTTGCCAAACCTCCCGAATTTTCCGGCAGAGACCCGATTTTAAGTGCCTCTCCCGAAAATCTCCCGGGACAACCATTCTCCCGAATTTCTCTCGATTTCCAGCTGGACCTGAGTGAGGACAGCCTGTCGTCACGTCCACTTTTCCTCCATATAAACAGCGTGCCGGCCCGGTCACGTTATAACATCTGCTTTTGGAGTTCAGTGTGCAACTGCACACACAATAAGAAGGACAGTATTATATATGTCCCTGCTATCCACAGGTTTATCTATAACCCATAAAGTAAGCAGGCACGGAGCTATTTCTCAGTGTGTGTTTATTCCAGCCGGCAAGTTAATACACTGATACACAACATCCGGAATCCCAAAACTTCAGCAAGAAGTAATGTCCAAAAAAAGATTATGATAGAGAATAGAATGAGGATGACAATTCAACCCTAAACTCACTCCTTTCCTGCATATCACATTTCACAGATGCTACTTTAGAATTTGATGCCAGCAACTCGTGACAAAGAAGTTGGGAAAGGTGGAAATAAATACTGATAAAGTTGAGGAGTGCTTATCAAACACTTATTTGGAACATCCCACAGGTGTGCAGGCTAATTGGGAACAGGTGGGTGCCATGATTGGGTATAAAAGCAGCTTCCATGAAATGCTAAGTAATTCACAAACAAGGATGGGGCGAGGTACCCCCCCTTTGTGCACAACTGCGTGAGAAACAGTTTAAGAACAACGTTTCTCAAAGTGCAATTGCAAGAAATTAAGGGATTTCAACATCTACGGTCCATAATATCATCAAAATGTTTAGAGAATCTGGAGAAATCACTCCACGTAAGCGGCATTGTATGACCGTGACCTTCGATCCCTCAGACGGTACTGTATCAAAAACCGACATCAATCTCCAAAGGATATCACCACATGAGCTCAGGAACGCTTCAGAAAACCACTGTCACTAAATATAGTTTGTCGCTACATCTGTAAGTGCAAATTAAAGCTCTACTATGCAAAGCGAAAGCCATTTATCAACATCCTGAAACGCCGCCGGCTTCTCTGGGCCAGAGATCATCTAAGATGGACTGATGCAAAGTGGAAAAGTGTTCTGTGGTCTGACGAGTCCACATTTCAAATTGTTTTTGGAAATATTCGACACCGTGTCATCCGGATCAAAGGGGAAGCGAACCATACACGATACATGGCCTCATTCATTCTTTCCTTAACTCGGATCAATCGTCCTGTCCCCTTAGCAGAAAAACAGCCCCAAAGCATGATGTTTCCACCCCCATGCTTCACAGTAGGTATGGTGTTCTTGGGATGCAACTCAGTATTCTTCTTCCTCCAAACACGACGAATTGAGTTTATACCAAAAAGTTCTAATTTGGTTTCATCTGACCACATGACATTCTCCCAATCCTCTGTTGTATCATCCATGTATCCATTTTGGTATAAACTCAACTCGTCGGGTTTGGAGGAAGAAGAATACTGAGTTGCATCCCAAGAACACCATACCTACTGTGAAGCATGGGGGTGGAAACATCATGCTTTGGGGCTGTTTTTCTGCTAAGGGGACAGGACGATTGATCCGAGTTAAGGAAAGAATGAATGGGGCCATGTATCGTGTATGGTTCGCTTCCCCTTTGATCCGGATGACACAATGTTGAATATTTCCAAAAACAATTTGAAATGTGGACGATTGATCCGTGTTAAGGAAAGAATGAATGGGGCCATGTATCGTGAGATTTTGAGCCAAAACCTCCTTCTATCAGTGAGAGCTTTGAATGGTTGACCAAATACTTATTTTCCACCATAATTTACAAATAAATTCTTTAAAATTCCTACAATGTGAATTCCTGGATTTTTTTTTCACATTCTGTCTCTCACAGTTGAAGTGTACCTATGGTGAAAATTACAGACCTCTGTCATCATTTTAAGTGGGAGAACTTGCACAATCGGTGGATGACTAAATACTTTTTTGCCCCTCTGTAACTTTCTTCAACGATGCCAGAGAAAGAGGTGTTTTATGACACTCATTCATTGCCTCATTTTGTGCACCAAACGTTTTATGCTGTGCCCGAATGCACAAAGGTGAACTTTGTTGATGTTATTGACTTCTGTGGAGTGCTTACCAAGCATATTTGCATATCCTGACTGCAAGCTAATCGTTGCCAACATGCTATTTAGGCTAGATTTTTGTACGTATTGCCTCAATATCCCTCACTTGTAGGTATATTTGATCTAATTTATTTTCCTATGTCCTTTGTGTATTTAATTTATAACTGCATTTCTCATGACATCTTATCTGTATCCAATATTGTCCGCATTTCTGATAGTTGTTTGTGTGCCATGTTGTTCCAGACCACAGCAAACGTAACCCAGCTTGCATAGATTGTTATAAATCTATTCGAAGAAGACAGCCTGCCATTTCCTTTAACTTGGACACACACATCTATACCTTTGGCCATTCTGAGTCAGCCATTTCCAGGAATTATTTCACCTTCTGGAAAGCCTGAGTTTGATTGTTTTCCGATGTCAAAATGTCTGTCAACAAAGATTTGTGTCAGCCTCCGACATATATAGACACTTACATCATGTGTTGCCTTCATTATATCACTTATAAAAGGCTTTTAATTTTTTGGGGTCGATCTACGTTCCCATTCTCACCTATGGTCATGAGCTTTGGGTTATGACCGAAAGGACAAGATCACGGGTATAAGCGGCCGAAATGAGTTTCCTCCGCTGGGTCGCGGGGCTCTCCCTTAGAGATAGGGTGAGAAGCTCTGCCATCCGGGAGGAGCTGAAAGTAAAGCCGCTGCTCCTCCACATCAAGAGGAGCCAGATGAGGTGGTTCGGGCATCTGGTCAGGATGCCACCTGAACGCCTCCCTTAGGAGGTGTTTCGGGCCCATCCAACAGGTAGGAGGCCACAGGGAAGACCCAGGACACGTTGGGAAGACTATGTCTCCCGGCTGGCCTGGGAACGCCTCGGGATTCCCCGGGAAGAGCTGGATGAAGTGGCTGGGGAGAGGGAAGTCTGGGCTTCCCTGCTTAGGCTGCTGACCCCGCGAACCGACCTTGGGTAAGCGTAAGAAGACGGATGGATGGATGGGGAGGAAAAAACGCTAGATCAAGTGTATACAAACATCGCATACAGAGCCCATGCATATCCTCGTGCAGACATGTCAGACCACCTTTCTCTTCTGTTGCACCCACGTTACACACCCCAAATCAGAACTTCTGGAATTACCAACAAAACTATAAGAACATGGCCAGAAGATGCTATCCATCAGCTCCAAGATCGTTTTCATCACACTCTTTGGGACATATTTAGAGACGAACGTGCGATTTCGCGAGAGTCTCTGGACGAATAGACCTCACCTGTGCTGAACTATTTAACCTTCTGCACGGATTGTGTTACATCATTTAAAACAGGGGTGTCAGACAAGCGGCCCGCTGGCCAATTGCGGCCCAAGAGACGATATTTTGCGGCCCGCAAGTTTTATATGAATGCCGCTTGACAATGTTGTGCTATGTGGGTCCAAAATGGCTCTTTTAACGTTCTGGGTTGCCTACCCCTGCGTTAGTGGAAAAGCGGCAAATGAGTGAAAGTGACAGAGACGCTGCCATGTAGACGAGAGTTTTCTTACGTGCCTGGCTGCATTCACACCGCGACACCTGTCCGTCAGTGTGACAGTCTCTTGCCGTCGTCATGCGGGTTCCACGGACCATCAAGGAAAGACGTTGCTGAGCAGGTTTTACTCTTGTTTTTTTATTCAAATCACAAGCTTGTCTTCAGGTGTGGTCGCTTTTCAGCTCCTTCTCTGCTGCTCGCTCCTCGGTGACTTTTCAGCCGCCTTCGTCGTCGACGTCTTGCTCTCCGTTGTTTTCGCTCCTCGTGCACTGCTGCGGGTTCTCCTACTCCTTCTGCCCCGATCTCTCCTCCTTCTCCCCTTTTATATAGTGTAAGGAGATGAGTTAATTGTTTCCCGGTGTGCGAGCCACGCACCTGATCTCGCTCGTAGCATCGCTCCCGGCACGCCCGGCCTCTTCGCTCGGTCATCGTCTCCGCCTCCTTGCCGCCATCTTGGGCCAGGCTCCAGCGTGCCCCGCCCCGCTGCTTGTTCGCCGGCTACGCCCCTCCACAGTCAGTAATAACAGTCCCCGATAACCTGGACCAATTAAAACCGTTATTTGTTATTCTTATTGTTTAATTTGCATTGCCTCACACGATGAACACTACATATGGATGTCCGCTAACTTTTTGCAACTTAACTCCAAAAAAACGGAAATTCTGATTATCGGTCCTGCTAGACACCGACCTCTATTTAATGATACAACTCTAACATTTGACAACCAAACAATTAAACAAGGCGACACGGTAAAGAATCTGGGTGTTATCTTTGACCCAACTCTCTCCTTTGAGTCACACATTAAAAGCGTTACTAAAACGGCCTTCTTTCATCTCCGTAATATCGCTAAAATTCGCTCCATTCTGTCCACTAAAGACGCTGAGATCATTATCCATGCGTTTGTTACGTCTCGTCTCGATTACTGTAACGTATTATTTTCGGGTCTCCCCATGTCTAGCATTAAAAGATTACAGTTGGTACAAAATGCGGCTGCTAGACTTTTGACAAGAACAAGAAAGTTTGATCACATTACGCCTGTACTGGCTCACCTGCACTGGCTTCCTGTGCACTTAAGATGTGACTTTAAGGTTTTACTACTTACGTATAAAATACTACACGGTCTAGCTCCATCCTATCTTGCCGATTGTATTGTACCATATGTCCCGGCAAGAAATCTGCGTTCAAAGGACTCCGGCTTATTAGTGATTCCCAAAGCCCAAAAAAAGTCTGCGGGCTATAGAGCGTTTTCAATTCGGGCTCCAGTACTCTGGAATACCCTCCCGGTAAAAGTTCGAGATGCCACCTCAGTAGAAGCATTTAAGTCTCACCTTAAAACTCATTTGTACACTCTAGCCTTTAAATAGACTCCTTTTTAGACCAGTTGATCTGCCGTTTCTTTTCTTTTTCTCCTATGTCCCACTCTCCCTTGTGGAGGGGTTCCGGTCCGATCCGGTGGCCATGTACTGCTCGCCTGGGGACATCTCTGCGCTGCTGATCCGCCTCCGCTTGGGATGTTTTCCTGCTGGCTCCGCTGTGAATGGGACTCCCGCTGCTGTGTTGGATCCGCTTTGGACTGGACTCTTGCGACTGTGTTGGATCCATTATGGATTGAACTTTCACAGTATCATGTTAGACCCGCTCGACATCCATGGCTTTCCTCCTCTCCAAGGTTCTCATAGTCATCATTGTCACCGATGTCCCACTGGGTGTGAGTTTTCCTTGCCCTTATATGGGCCTACCGAGGATGTCGTAGTGGTTTGTGCAGCCCTTTGAGACAGTAGTGATTTAGGGCTATATAAGTAAACATTGATTGATTGATTGATATATTTCTATATGACACCGGATAACACTTTGTTGCGCTCGCTATCCCGGTACTTTCCCGGCAATAATCCGCCGACCGCCCTGTTGCTGTAGGGAGGAAAAGCGGAACGAAACACATTGCGGATAATAACATTATTCTCCTTGCGTCGGCTAAATACAAATATATTCCACAACCCCAAACATGTCTTTTTCAAAGCCTGCAGTGAAGAGAAGGGTTAGTGATGAGCAAAGACAATTCCGGGAAAAGTGGGAGATGCAATATTTCTTTGTTGAGCACAGGGGCACCCCGACGTGTCTTATTTGCACAGAGAAAGTTGCGGTGCTCGAGGAATACAATTTGAAACGTCATTATACAACTACACATGCTGAGGAGTATGCAACATTTTTTTTAAGAAATATTTTCTTGCGGCCCAGCTCCACCCAGACTGCATCCAGTGGCCCCCAGGTAAATTGAGTTTGAGACCCCTGATTTAAAACCATCCATGTGTTACCAAAAAAACAAAAAACCCTGGATGACACACAAAGTGACACAGTTACTCAAAGAGAGGGACATGGCATTTAAATCAGGAGATCCAAATACCTACCGTTCAGCCAGGACTGCTTTAAGGAAGGGGATCAATGCTTCCAAATCGGACCATTACAATAAACTCCAGGCCTAGGCAGGTGTGGAAAGGTGTCAAAGCAATTACACACCTTAAAAAAACAACCTTTTTCTCAGTGAAAGGCTTTGACAAGGAAAATACAGACTCAGCACTGTCCCCCCCTCTCCTCCGACGACACGGCCACAGTCCTCAGCCCCCATGAAGTAAGACTCACCTTGCGTAACATCAACCCAAGGAAAAGCAGCTGGACCTGATTGCGTTCTGGGCCGTGTGCTTAAGAACTGCGCGGACGATCTGACGGATGTATTCGTTTCTATTTTGAATCCGTCACTGTCTACATCCTGGGTCCCTGCCTGTTTTAAAACCGCTACAATAATTCCCATCCAAAAAAGGCCAACATCTCATGCATAAATGACTACAGACCTGTAGCACTCACCTTAGTACCTGCCAAATGCATGGAGAAACTGATATTGAAACATATCAAAAAGGCAATACCACCATCCCTTTACCCATATCTGTTCGCATACTGGGAGAACCGATCAACCGAAAACACCATCGCTATTGTAATCCATAGACTCTTGGAACATCTTGAGCTTAAGGACACTTATGCAAGACTGCTCTTTGTCGATTTCAGCTCAGCATTTAACACAATAAGGCCAAACAGAATGAGATCCAAGCTTCACAACCTTGGTCTAAACACCTTCCTCTGCAACTGGATTTTGGACTTTTTAACGAATCGAACACAGTATGTGAAAATGGGCGAGCACATTTCTGGACAGATACGCCCCAGCACATGGCCTCTTCAACCTGCTACCCTCTGGAAGGAGGTATATATCGATTCGCCCCAGGACCACCAGAATGTCTCACAGTCTGTATCCCCAGGCTGTGAGACTGCTAAATGAACAGCCTGCCCCTTTGCTGCCCCGGACCATCTCAGTCTTCACCTGCCTCAATAATTGTGCTCTGGACATTGCATTGATGCAACATCAACACAACACCCATCAGACATCTGACTGTTCCCACCCCCACAACCCTCTATTCGCGATCTTCTTGACAATGCTTAACTGTAAACTATGGTCAACCTGCACATCAATGCAGTTTCTATGCAGCCAGACAAAGCTCAAACTAAATCTTGTTGACATGTATGACTTAAGTGTTATTATGACAATGACAATAAAGGAATTGATTGATTGATTGGTTCCAATCTTAAAAAAAATATATTTTTATAACAATTATAACATTTGTATAATATGTATAAATTCTATCAAATATATCATTAACATAAATTTAACACAGAAAATTAACTAAATTTTCATAAATATATACAAAACATATAGTAATAATAATATTTTGGTGACCGCAGGATTAGGTCTCTGCTTTTTGCAGGTGATGTGGTCCTGATGGATTCATCTGGCCAAGATCTTCAGCTCTCACTGGATCGGTTCGCAGCAGAGTGTGAAGCGACTGGGATGTGAATCTGCACCTCCAAGTCCCGAGTCCATTGTTCCCGCCCAGAAAAGGTTGGAGTGCCATTTCCGGGTTGGGGAGGAGACCCTACTCCAAGTGGAGGAGTTCAAGTACCTCGGAGTCTTGTTCACGAGTGGGGGAAGAGTGAATTGTGAGATCGACAGGCGGATCGGTCCGGCGTCTTCAGTAATGTGGACGCTGTATCGATCCGTTGTGGTGAAGAAGGAGCTGAGCCGGAAGGCAAAGCTCTCAATTTACCGGTCGATCTACGTTCCCATCCTCACCTATGGTCATGAGTTTTGGGTTATGACCGAAAGGACAAGATCACGGGAACAATCGACCGAAATGAGTTTCCTCCGCCGTGTGGCGGGGCTCTCACTTAGAAATAGGGTGAGAAGCTCTGGCATCCGGGAGGAGCTCAAAGTAAAGCTGCTGCTCCTCCACATCGAGAAGAGACAGATGAAGTGGTTCGGGCATCTGGTCAGGATGCCACCCGAACGCCTCCCTAGGGAGATGTTTAGGCCACGTCCGACCGGTAGGAAGCCACGGGGAAGACCCAGGACACGTTGGGAAGACTATGTCTCCCGGCTGGCCTGGGAACGCCTCGGGATCCCCTGGGAAGAGTTGGACAAAGTGGCTGGGGAACTCTGGGCTTCCCTGCTTAGGCTGCTGCCCCCGCGACACGGCCTCGGATTCGCGGAAGAAGATGAATGGATGAATGGATGGATGGATGGATGGATACATGGATGAAATAAAAAATGTGCAAGTAACATTTATTAAGTACAAAATATTTACAAGGTACGCAGAAAATAATTTAGATTTCCTAAATAAATTATAAAATTAATAAAAATAAGTAAATTAAAAAATTGAAAATTCTTCCAACCCTCTGTTGCATCAGCACTGGTAAGTTGTGTGGACTAGAGCTGCCTTCATGAGTAGGATGCAGACTTGGCCTTAGTTTCTCCATCTTTACCCTCCTCGTTAACTTGAGGTGAAGCTGAGAGCACTGTTGGAAAAATAAGAATACATTTTAAAGCATATTCTGCATGTGTGGAGCGCAACAGTTGAGCAGTTGTTACATATGTCCACACAGGCCCGACGTCTGAAAATACAAAACGTCCAGAGAAGTGACGGGTATGTACAGTGACAAAAAATTTAAAAAAAAATATGTCAGGCTGTTTAGCATTTATGTAGTATATTGAACAAGTGCACTATTAACTGCCAGACAGGGGAATTACACTGTAGAAAGAGAAATTAAGGTCGTTTTTTTTCCCTATTTGTATATTTTTAATTGCTTCAAAACAAATCCTGGCTTAATCTTAAGTTTTTGCACACTGACTATGAGACTAACAAAGCCAATTGAGACCATTAGGCGCGTGTCAAAATGGATATTAAATGAGCATTAAGTTAGGTTGCAGTTCATGCAATAGTTTCAGTGTCATAACAGCTAGTCGCCATAAGAATCAGAATCAGAATCAGAAATACTTGATAAATCCCCAAGGGGAAATTGAAACCTCGAAATCCAGGGTTCAAGGTTCAACTTTATTTGTCTTGGGTACAGTGCATCATTGCTTTCTTAACATACACAAAAACAACAGAACAAAAACACAAGCACAGACACAACCACAAACAGACAACTAACATTTTAACATCAGAACATGGCGCTTGACAGACATAGGTGGCACTTTGATGTAGGCATAAAATCTACAGTATGTAGTTAAAGAGAAAGTACCAGTGTGCATTGCACTAGAGCTCATGGATAAAGTGCTGTGTGCTAAAGTGCTTAGTTCTAAAGTTCTATGTGCTAAAGAGCTATGTGCTAAGAAAGTGCTAACCTATGTATTAACATTCTATTGCACATTGTTGGTCAGCTTAATGAAGGCTGGGACAAATGATAATTTAAGGATTTGCAATTGGAAAGTCTTACGGGTGTCTTGTTTTTTCTTCTCTTCCATGTTGATTTTCTTCCTTCGCTTCTGCCTTCCCGAGGGGTAATCTCCCTTCATACACTATATTGCCAAAAGTATTGGCCACCCATCCAAATGATGAGAATCAGGTGTCCTAATCACTTGGCCCGGTGTATAAAATCAAACACTTAATAATGTTGACTGTTTGTACAAACATTTGTGAAAGAATGGGCCGCTCTCAGTGATCTCCAGTGTGGAACCGTCATAGGATGCCACCGTTGCAACAAATCCAGTCGTGAAATTACCTCACTCCTAAATTTCCAAAGTCAACTTTAATATAAGAAAAGTAAAGTGTTTGGGAACAAAAGCAACTCAGCCACCAAGTGGTAGGCCAAGTAAACTGACAGTGAGGGGTCAGCGGATGCTGAAGCGCATCGTGCAAAGACTATCTGCACAGTCAGTTGCTACAGAGCTCCAAACTTCTTGTGACCTTCCAATTAGCCCACGTACAGTACGCAGAGAGCTTCATGAAATGGTTTTACATGGCCGAGCAGCTGCATCTAAGCCATATATCACCAAGTTCAAGGCAAAGCCTCGGATGCAGTAGTGTGAAGCATGTCACCACCAAACTCTAGAGCATTGGAGACGCCTTCTCTGTAGTGATGAATCATCTGGCAATTTAATGGACCAGTCTGGGTTTGGATGTTGCCAGGAAAACGCTACATTTCATACTGCATTGTATCGAGTGTGAAATTTGGTGGAGGAGGAATTATGGTCCGGGGTTGTTTTTCAGGAGTTCGGCTTAGCCCCTTGGTTCCACTGAAAGGAACTTTGAACGCTCCAGGATACCAAAACATTTGGGACAATTCCATGGGGTGGCACTTCAAGTTCATAAGTGAATTAAGGCAGGTGGCCAAATACTTTTGGCAATATAGTGTATTTGAACCCTAGTTCGATGTGCAGAGTCAGCAGAATTTCAGAGATGTTAACATTACGTCGGGACGAGCGGCCGTGCACATACTTTGACTACTGATAGGGGCCCGTAGAGAGGGATTAGTATAATAGTGTCATTGACACTGTTGCAGCGTGCATATAGGGCCTCTTGGAGGAGCCCCTCGAGGGGATTCTGACAGAGTCTTTGATATTATTCTGACATTGTCATTGTATTTTCCGTTCATAGAATCACAAAGTTGTTGCTGTTAAATTTGAATCCATAACTGGTCGTTGTCAGGGGGGCGCCCTTTTAGTTGGTGCCCTCTGCAATTTGCCTGCTCATACATAACACTCATTCACATTGGTGAGACTTTGACCCCAACAATATTAAAGGGGAACATTATCACAATTTCTGAATGTTTAAAACCAATAAAAATCAGTTCCCAGTGGCTTATTATATTTTTGGAAGTTTTTCTCAAAATTGTACCCATCACGCAATAACCCGAAAAAAGGCTTCAAAGTGCCTGATTTACACCATCGCTATATCCATCCGTCTATTGTCCTGTGACGTCACAGCGTGAAGCCACCAGAAAAAAACATGGCGGATAGCACAGAAAAGTATCGCATAGTAGCTCGGATTCAGACTCGGATTTCAGCGCCGTAAGCGATTAAACAGATTACGCATGTATTGAAACGGTTGGCTGGAGTGTGGAGGCAGGTACCGAAAACGAAATGAAAGAAGAAACAGAAGCTTTTGAGCCATATCACGACAGACAGCGGCACGGGAGGAAGCGCGGACCAATTTGGCGATCGCCGTCTAACAAACGATTGGTATGTGTTTGTTTGGCATTAAATGTGGGTGGAACTGGATGCAAAAATAGCTACAAATGAGGTATAATGATGCAATATGTACATACAGCTTGCCTAAATAGCATGTTAGCATTGTTTAGTTTGCAGTCATGCACTGGCCAAATATGCGTGATAAGCACTCAACACAAGTCAATAACATCAACAACATATAAAAAGTTTGGTGGACAAAATGAGACAAATAATGAGTGGCATAAAATATGTCTTTCTCTGGCATCGTTGAAGAATGTTATACATGTAAACAGACAACGGCGAGTTCAAGGACCGCCAAAATTATTAGGACAAAACAGCGCTCTCAGCTAATCATGTTTAATATAAACAGTGGGATTTCTAACAATTACGGAGGTTTGTGTCACGCTGTCCTCCTACAGAAACCATATTAAAACAAAAATATATTTTTTCCCAATCTTTTTCTATTTTCATACATTTTTGAAAAAAGCTCCAGGGAGACACTAGGGCGGCGTTAAAGAGCCGTGTGCGGCTCTGGAGCTGCAGGTTGCAGACCACTTGGACTAGACCATGGGTGTCAAACTCTGGCCCGTGGGCCAATTATGGCCCGCCGTGTAATTTCATTTGGCCCTTGAGGTAATATCAAATTAAGATTAGACCTGGCCCGCCAGTATTACACAGGGGCGGTGCCGCTGTAACAACGCATTTGCCAACCCTCCCGAATTTCACTGACCCTCCCGTAAATCTCCCGGGGCAACAATTCTTCCCAATTTCTCCGGATTTCCACTCGGACACCAATATTGGGGGCGTGCCTCGAAGGCACTGCCTTTTGCGTCCTCTACAACCTGTTTTCACGTCCGCTTTTCCACCGTAGAAACAACGTGCCGGCCCAGTCACATAATATCTGCGGCTTTAACACACACAAATGAATGCAAGGCATACTTGGTCAACAGCCATACAGGTCAGACTGAGGGTGGCCGTATAAACGACTTTAACACTGTTACAAATATGCGCCACACTGTGAAGCCACACCAAACAAGAATGACAAACACGTTTCGGGAGAACATCCGCACCGTAACACACGTAATACGAAGAAGCCCTTGCAGCTCTAACTCTTCCGGACGCTACAATATACACCCCTGCTATCACCAAACCCGGCCCGCCCCCCAATTTGTATTTACATTTTATTTGATATGCCATTGATATTTTTAAATTATTATTGATAGGTTGATTGGCAACACTAAATTGGCCCTAGTGTGTGAATGTGAGTGTGAATGTTGTCTCTCTATCTGTGTTGGCCCTGTGATGAGGTCGTGACTTGTCCATGGTGCCTTCCGCCTGAATGCAGCTGAGATAAGCTCCAGCGACCCCAGAAGGGACAAGCGGTAGAAAATGGATGGATGGATAATTTGAAACTCGACTTTGCATGTCACTATGAAGTTATATAAGCCTTACTTGTTCAATATTCAATGCAAAACTTGTTTGGATCCCTATTAAAAGGTTAATTTCTTCAACCTTGGCCCAGGGCTTTGTTCCGTTTTAAATTTCGGCCCACTCCTGGACTAGACACTCACAATATCATGCTAGAGCCACTCTACGTCCAATGCACCGGTCGCCCGGGGGTTGATCCCCCACATCTGCGGTCCCCTCCAAGGTTTCTCATTGTCAACCCATTCGGTTGAGTTCTTTCTTACCCTGATGTGGGTTCTGAGTAGAGGATGTCGTTGTGGCTTGTGCAGCCCTTTGAGACACTCCTGATTTGGGGCTATATAAGTAAACATTGATTGATTGATTGATTGGTTGATTGATAATCGATCAAAATAAATATAATAATAATGCTACCAGGTCAGATATTGCTGCTTTTTTCAGGCTTTTGGTTAGACCAAATGTGCATGACAGCAGGTGTATACTTGTGTGTAGACATAGACACTTTTGAAACTACACTCGTGTGGATGGAGATTTTTTTAACCCCCAATATGTGTTTTTGAAACTGTGGACTTTGTGTGGACATGGCCTGAGACTGCTGTCTGCTATCCAGTTGCTGTGGAGATGAACTTTGTCGTTTCCAAATGCACTTCATCTTCCACATGAATAACACAGCATTGGTGTTAGAATCGCAGGAAATTAGGCTCATTATACAGGAGGACTGAGGGCAAAAACCACGAGGATTTAAATGAGTAAGAGATTAATTCTGGCTTTTCTGGGAGGATAGTACCTTTTAGACCCAGCCTCTTTAAGGAATCAGGATTTAGAATTGTCGGGAACCGGAACTGTCTAAATCAGGGGTCACCAACGCGCTGCCCGCGGGCACCAGGTAGCCCGTAAGGACCAGATGAGTCGCCCGCTGGCCTGTTCTAAAAATAACTCAAATAGCAGCACTTACCAGTGAGCTGCCTCTATTTTTAAAATTGTATTTATTTACTAGCAAGCTGGTCTCGCTTTGCTCGACATTTTTAATTCTAAAAGAGACAAAACTCAAATAGAATTTGAAAATCCAAGAAAATATTTTAAAGACTTGGTCTTCACTTGTTTGAATAAATTCATTTATTTTTTGACTTTACTTCTTATAACTTTCAGAAAGACAATTTTAGAGAAAAAAATACAACTTTAAAAATGATTTTAGGATTTTTAAACACATAAACCTTTTTACCTTTTAAATTTCTTCCTCTTCTTTCTTGACAATTTAAATCAATGTAAGAATAATAAATACATTTTAATTTAATTCTTCATTTTAGCTTCTGTTTTTCGACAAAGAATATTTGTGAAATATTTCTTCAAATTTATGATTGAAATTAAAAACAATTATTCTGGCAAATCTAGAAAATCTGTAGAATCAAATTTAAATCTTATTTCAAAGTCTTTTGAATTTATTTAAAAAAAAATTGTTCTGGAAAATCTAGAAGAAATAATGATTTGTCTTTGTTAGAAATATAGCTTGGTCCAATTTGTTATATATTCTAACAAAGTGCAGATTGGATTTTAACCTGTTTAAAACGTGTCAACAAAATTCCAAAATTAATCTTAATTAGGAAAAATTACTAATGAGGTTCCAAAAATTATTTTTTAAATTTTTTCAAAAAGATTCGATTCAGCTTGTTTTTCTCTTCACTTTTTTCGGTTGAATTTTGAATTTTAAAGAGTCGAAATTGAAGATAAACAATGTTTCAAAATTTAATTTTCATTTTTTGTGTGTTTTCTCCTCTTTTAAACCGTTCAATTAAGTGTTTTTTTTTCATCATTTATTCTCTACAAAAAACCTTCCATAAAAGGAAAAAAAAATGTACGACGGAAAGACGGACAGAAATACCCTTTTTTTTTGTAGATATATAGATTTTTTTTATTAAAGGTAAATTGAGCAAATTGGCTATTTCTGGCAATTTATTTAAGTGTGTATCAAACTGGTAGCCCTTCGCATTAGTCAGCACCCAAGAAGTAGCTCTTGGTTTCAAAAAGGTTGGTGACCCCTGCTCTAAATCCTATAAGGCCCAACCTAAGCTAACACACGGAATTATTTAAAAAATATTGCAAAATATATAAAACACACTCAGAACTCTGACTCTTGGTCATTATGGTGGTACTTAATGAATACTTACATCCACTACAGGACTCTATTTTAATGTTGTCATTATGGTGGTACTTAATAAATACTTAGGTCTACTACACTACTGTATTCAAATGTTGTCAGTATGGTGGTACTTAATGAATACTTAGGTCTACTACAGCAGTGGTCCCCCAACCGCCGTGGCCTGATTGGTACCGGGCCGCAGAATATTTTTTTATTAATTTTTATTTAAAAAAAAAAAAAAAAAGAAGTTTTTTAATTAAATCAACATAAAAAACACAATATACACTTACAATTAGCGCACCAACCACAAAAATCTCCCTTTTTCATGACAAAAACGTCCCTTTTTCATGACAAAGGAAAAAAAATAAAAAAATAAATAAAAAAGGACCCCCCCACCCGGGCCGCGGGACAAATTATTAAGCGTTGACCGGTCCGCGGATACAAAAAGATTGGGGACCACTGTACTACAGGACTGTATTTTAAAGTTGTCATTATGGTGGTACTTAATGAATACTTACGTATTGTCACACCTATGGATCATGTTTTGTTTTGTCATGTTATGTTTTGATTTTGGACATTCAGTCACGTTTTGCACTTCCTGGTTTTGTTTGTTTCCATGCCAACCCATTGGTTTCCACCTGGTCCCCTTAGTCACGCCACGATCATCAGCCTCTCACACCTGGTTGTAATTACCACAGCAGTATTTAAGTCATTTGTTTTCCTTTCCTCTGCCTGGCTTCTTTACCTACTGGACTGTGTTGAATACTCATGACCAAGCACCTACCTTTCCTTGCCGGACCATCATGCTTTGCCACGCTGTTTGTTTGACCACGCCACGTAAGACTTCTTTGTTTATATGCCTCAGTGCTAGTTTTTGGTTTGTCATGTGCCTTTTATAGAATCTTCTGTTTGTTTTGTAGATAGTATTGCCATTGTGCTGTTTTTGTTCTAAGTTTTAGCATATATTATTATCCGCCATCGAGCATGCTTTTTGTTTTGCCTCTTTGTATTATAGTGTATAAATAAAAACCATGTACTTACATTCACGTCTCGCCCGTTCGAATCATCCTTTGTTTAGAAGAAGCAAAATAAATCCATGTCACAGTCCTGACACGTCTACTACAGGACTGTATTTTAATGTTGTCATTATGGTGGTACTTAATAAATACTTAGGTCTAATACACAAATATATTTTAATGTTGTCATTATGGTGGTACTCAATGAATACTTAGGTCTACTACACTACTGTATTTTAGTGTTGTCAATATGGTGGTACTTAATGAATACTTATGTCTGTCTACTACAGGACTGTATTTTAATGTTGTCATTATGGTGGTACTTAATGAATACTTAGGTCTACTACCCTACTGTATTTTAGTGTTGTCATTATGGTGGTACTTAATAAATACTTAGGTCTAATACACTAATATATTTTAATATTGTCATTATGGTGGCACTTAATGAATACTTAAGTCTAATACACTACTGTATTTTAATGTTGTCATTATGGTGGTACTTAATGAATACTTAGGTCTACTACACTACTGTATTTTAGTGTTGTCATTATGGTGGTACTTAATGAATACTTAGGTCTACTACACCAGTTGTTCTCAACCTTTTTTCAGTGATGTACCCCCTGTGAACATTTTTTTTAATTCAAGTACCCCCTAATCAGAGCAAAGCATTTTTGGTTGAAAAAAAGAGATAAAGAAGTAAAACACAGCACTATATCATCAGTTTCTGATTTATTGAATTGTATAACACCGCAAAATATTGCTCATTTGTAGTGGTCTTTCTTGAACTATTTGAAAAAAGAAAGATATAAAAATAGCCAAAAACTGGTTGAAAATAAAAAAGTGATTCGATTATGAATAAAGTTTTCTACACATAGAAGTAATCATCAACTTAAAGTGCCCTATTTGGGGATTGTAATAGAGATCCATCTGGATTCATGAACTTAATTCCAAACATTTCTTCACAAAAAAAGAAATCTTTAACATCAATATTAATGGAACATGTCCATAAAAAAATCTAGCTGTCAACACTGAATATTGCATTGTTGTATTTCTTTTCACAGTTTATGAACTTACATTCATATTTTGTTGAAGTATTATTGAATAAATATATTTATAAAGGATTTTTTAATTGTTGTTATTTTTTTAATATATTTAAAAAAAATCTCACATACCCCTTGTCATACCTTCAAGTACCGCCAGGGGTACGTGTACCCCCATTTGAGAACCCCTCTACTACACTACTGTATTTTAATGTTGTTATTATGGTGGTACTTAATGAATACTTAGGTCTAATACAGGACTGTATTTTAATGTTGTCAATATGGTGGTACTTAATGAATACTTAGGTCTACTACACTACTGTATTTTAATGTTTTCATTATGGTGGTACTTAATGAATACTTATATGTTTTTTTGGGGGTGTGCGTCAAGGTCAGTCGGTAGGCGCAATCCGTACAATGAGGCCTTAAGTGTGCCGTGTTCAAGTTTCCTCTTTCGCCACTTTCTCAACTTCCCCTTTTTCTCAGTCCGTGGAGCTACGTCCCTCCTCGCCGCCAATCATAACTACAAGACACCCCCCCCACACACAAGGCCTCCCCCTCCCCTCCCACCCACGCCCACCACAGCCCCCTCCCTCTCTGCTGGCTGGTGACAGACGGCCTAATAGGATTTAATAAGAGCCATTTGCATGTCAGCCTTTTAGAGGTTCTACAAGAAAGGAAGGCAATGGGAGGGATGCAAGGGGGGAGGAAGTGATGCTGTGAAAGGGATGGAGAGAGGAAGGAAAGAAGGAAGGAAGGGAGGGAACGCACGGGTTTAAGGACTCACGGCGCTTTCAATGAAATTGATGTTTGGAGTATTCAGCCTTCATATTTGGATGATGGCAGGAAAAAAGGTGCAAATCTCACAACAAAATCTGGGTTTTGTTTGTCTCTCGCACCGCTTAGACCCATACCAGTTTTCAGTCCAAGTCTCTGTGTGTGTGTCAATAAACGGTCCAGCCACATATGTATAGGCCACATCTCCACACACACACGCACACACACACACACGCACTAACGCCACGGTAATCCCCATGTTGGTAGCTGATGTTTATTGCCGTGTAATAGGATCAGGATGAAGCAGTGTCAATATCAGAGCAAACATCTCTCTCGCTCTCTGTCTCTCGCACACGCACACACACACACACACACACACACACGCGCGCACAAAAATACGCACATACGCATACGCACACTTTCTTGTATTTGTTACCTTCTTCAGACATCCGAATAATGCCTACCTATTTAGGACCACCCTTTCTACATATATGAAGATTTGTATTTACAACATGAACAATATACCGTATTTCCTTGAATTGCTGCCGGGGTGCTAATTAATTTAAAACCTCTTCTCACTCCTGCGCTTACCAAAGGCATGTGGTAAAAGTAAGCATGCGCTAATTTATTTTAAAACCTCTTCTCACTCCGGCACTTACCAAAGGCATGCAGTAAAAATGTGAGTGTGATGTAAGCTTGGACCTTAAATCCTACTGAAGAGCTCTTAATCTTCTTCCCTTTATGCGATTTTTAAATTATCGGTATTGAAATCATCCTCCCCCATTTTGAAAATGATGACAGGGGAAGTGTCACTCGTGACGTCACAAGTTTGACCAGGCGGTAATAATAAGCATGGGCTAATCATTTTGGGAAGTGAGTTTGACCCGGCAGTAATTCGAGGCAGGCGCATACTACATGCCCTGCAGCAATTCAAGGAAATACGGTATACAAACTATGCAAATATAAAAAAGCTTGTTGTGAAAAATGAGTTGTAATTTCACGAGAAAAAGGTCACAATTTAACACGAAAAACTTAGACTTGTGGCAGTTTTATAATAAACGTTGTAATTTTACTCAACGCAAGTCAACATGGGGCGGCATGGCATAGTGGGTAGAGCGGCCGTGCCATTAACCTGAGGGTTGCAGGCTCGCTTCCCACCTATTGACATCCAAATCGCTGCGGTTGTGTCCTTGGGCAGGACACTTCACCCTTTGCCCCTGGTGCCGCTCACACTGGTGAATGAATGATGAGGGGCCGTAGGCGCAAACTGGCAGCCACGCTTCCATCAGTCTACCCCAGGGCAGCTGTGGCTACTGATGTAGCTTACCACCACCAGGTGTGAATGAATGATGGGTTCTCACTTCTCTGTGAGCGCTTTGAGTATCAAACAATAGAAACGCGCGATATAAATCTAATCCATTATTATTATTATTATTATTATAAAATTTTACAAGAAAAACTGAAAATTTGTGCAATATTATGATAAAAGTTGGAATTTTACTCAATAACAGTCGCAGTTTTACGGAAAAAAAGCCGAACATTTTGTGAATTTTTAAGAGTCAAAATTTTACTCTACAAAAGTTACACTTTTTTTTTGTAAGAAAACTTAAAAATTTGTGCAATATGATGAATTCTACCCGGCAAAATGATGACAAAAGTCATAATTTTACTCCAAAAAATGTCACTATGTTACCATATATACATACATATATACATACACATAGAGACAACATACACATACATACCTATATATATATATATATATATATATATATATATATATATATATATATATATATATATATATATATATATATGTGTGTGTGTTTATTTATATTTGTTTATCTGGTTATTATCTTTTTTTAACATGTTCTATCTACACCTCTTTTAAAATGTTATAATAACTGATTGTTCTGTTGTTTGATACTTTACATTAGTTTTGGATGATACTACAAATGTCGGTATCAATCCAATACCAAGTCGTTACAGGATCATTTATTGGTCATATTTAAAGTCCTCATGTGTCCAGGGACAAAAGAAAGAAGTATACACAGCCTGACGCCCGTCCAATGCGGCCCCCGAGTCAAAAAGTTTGGGGAAAAGAAGAAAATGAATGAATGTTTATAACTGAAAAAAATGTACATATGCATAAAAATGTGTTTTCTTTTATATTATTTTTTTCATGGATTAAGTCACGTTTATGACAACCTTTTTCCAAAACACAATATAAAATGTGAGATATAAAGGATAATGCATTCATTTATCATTTGTTTTGAAAACGCTTACCAAAAAGTGGGACCCCAAAATTGTTTGTGGAATCCTAATTTTATGACTTGATGGTGTTCCTGGAACCCCATTTTAAAAATTGGTGCGTGCAAAGCAGCAGCAGGCGGCTGTGGCCTGCGGGCCGGTCCTAAAACTAATCAAACATCATCCTCGACTTTGACACCCCTGTCTTATATGCTGCTCATCAGATGTCTGACACTTTCCCCGCTGAAGCCAAAGGATGCTCATATCTCCACGTGTGGGTGGGTGGAGGCTTTTGAAAAAGAGGATTTATCGGCGCTAATCTCCCCGCCAAAACCGCACAGATCCACGCGCATGACAATAGGCCGCCGTGCTACGTATATTTAGCCGTGCGAAAACTGGAGGATGGAGGTATGCTGCGGAGCGGAGAAAGAGCGCAAGAAAGGACAACAAGAGAGGAGGAGGAGTCTGCATGGGACGCTAAAAGGATTAATCCTCTCATCTCTCCGAGATCAAAATGTTTCCTGGGCCCTGTTTGATCAGTGTGTGTGTGTGTGTGTGTGTGTGTGTGTGTGTGTGTGTGTGTGTGTGTGTGTGTGTGTGTGTGTGTGTGTGTGTGTGGTTATGAATAATAACTTTAACGTTAAAAACAAAACTATAAAACGTTAACATAAAAACAATAATAGTTAGACATAAACATTTTACAGCACAAACATTAGGATAAGTTCAGGAAAATTTTGACAAAGGGTGTGTGTGTGTGGGGGGGAGATATGCTTCTGAATAATAATGCGTTAATAACATGAACACTATAAAATATTAATAACATAAAAACTATAAAACGTTAATTTACATAAAACAATAATCGATAAAATAATTCTGCAGCACAAACATAGCACAATCATTAGGGACACGTTTGGAGAAATTTGACTTGGTTGAGGGGCTGGTTGTGAAGAATTATACAATATAAACATAAACATTATAAAACGTATATAACACAACTGTCAGAGTTTGTTGGTGATGAACCCCAAGATGCAGAGACGGTGGCAGGCATTGAGTAAGCAAACATGATTTAATTAAAATCATAGAATAAGAACAAACAATAGGGTACTAACAAAGGACACGCATGAGGTGGATAACAAACTAAAAGAGCTGGCATGGGAGCTAGAAAATAACGAGCCTAGCGTGGAAGCTAGCAGGTATCAAGCAGGAAACAGAAGTCGCGCTTGTAATATGAAAAACAAACTGGAAGCAGGGAACAAAAAACAGTACGCTACAAACATCTAACGAATATAGCTTACCGCTACGCTGCAATGACAAGCCCAGTAGGAGCGGCAAGTAGAACTGATACTGACACGACACAGCAGGACACGACAGGAGCGACAATACAATAATCCAGCACAGACTGGAGGAGAAAACAGGTCAAAATAGGAGAGGGCTGATTGACACCAGGTGTGGCCAGGTGCCAATCAGCCGCAGCTGAGGGGACACAGCACTCAGGGAGATAAACAGGAAACTGAACCAAAATAAGAGTGCTGACAGGAACTAAAGACAGGAAATCAATCAATCAATCAATGTTTACTTATATAGCCCTAAATCACTAGTGTCTCAAAGGGCTGCACAAACCACCACGACATCCTCGGTAGGCCCACATAAGGGCAAGGAAAACTCACACCCAGTGGGACATCGGTGACAATAATGACCCAGTGGGACGTCGGTGACAATGATGACTATGAGAACCTTAGAGAGGAGGAAAGCAATGGATGTCGAGCGGGTCTAACATGATACTGTGAAAGTTCAATCCACAATGGATCCAACACAGTCGCGAGAGTCCAGTCCAAAGCGGATCCAACACAGCAGCGAGAGTCCCGTTCACAGCGGAGCCAGCAGGAAACCATCCCAAGCGGAGGCGGATCAGCATCGCAGAGATGTCCCCAGCCGATACACAGGCAAGCAGTACATGGCAACCGGATCGGACCGGACCCCTCCACAAGGGAGAGTGGGACATAGAAGAAAAAGAAAAGAAACGGCAGATCAACTGGTCTAAAAAGGGAGTCTATTTAAAGGCTAGAGTATACAAATGAGTTTTAAGGTGAGACTTAAATGCTTCTACTGAGGTGGCATCTCGAACTGTTACCGGGAGGGCATTTCAGAGTACTGGAGCCCGAACGGAAAACGCTCTATAGCCCGCAGACTTTTTTGGGGCTTTGGGAATCACTAACAAGCCGGAGTCCTTTGAACGCAGATTTCTTGCCGGGACATATGGTGCAATACAATCGGCAAGATAGGATGGAGCTAGACCGTGTAGTATTTCATACGTAAGTAGTAAAACCTTAAAGTCACATCTTAAGTGCACAGGAAGCCAGTGCAGGTGAGCCAGTACAGGCGTAATGTGATCAAACTTTCTTGTTCTTGTCAAAAGTCTAGCAGCCGCATTTTGTACCAACTGTAATCTTTTAATGCTAGACATGGGGAGACCCGAAAATAATACGTTACAGTACTCGAGGCGAGACGTAACAAACGCATGGATAATGATCTCAGCGTCTTTAGTGGACAGAATGGAGCGAATTTTAGCGATATTACGGAGTTGAAAGAAGGCCGTTTTAGTAACGCTTTTAATGTGTGCCTCAAAGGAGAGAGTTGGGTCGAAAATAATACCCAGATTCTTTACCGTGTCGCCTTGTTTAATTGTTTGGTTGTCAAATGTTAGAGTTGTATTATTAAATAGAGTTCGGTGTCTAGCAGGACCGATAATCAGCATTTCCGTTTTTTTGGCGTTGAGTTGCAAAAAGTTAGCGGACATCCATTGTTTAATTTCATTAAGACACGCCTCCAGCTGACTACAATCCGGCGTGTTGGTCAGCTTTAGGGGCATGTAGAGTTGGGTGTCATCAGCATAACAGTGAAAGCTAATACCGTATTTGCGTATGATGTCACCTAGCGGCAGCATGTAGATGCTGAAGAGTGCAGGGCCAAGGACCGAACCCTGGGGAACTCCACACGTTACCTTAACGTAGTCCGAGGTCACATTGTTATGGGAGACACACTGCATCCTATCAGTAAGATAAGAGTTAAACCAAGACAGGGCTAAGTCTGACATACCAGTTCGTGTTTTGATACGTTCTAATAAAATATTATGATCGACGGTATCGAAAGGAGCGCTAAGATCGAGGAGCAGCAACATAGATGACGCATCAGAATCCATCGTTAGCAATAGATCATTAGTCATTTTTGCGAGGGCTTTCTCCGTGGAGTGATTTGCCCTGAAACCGGATTGAAAGGTTTCACATAGATTGTTAGACGCTAAGTGTTCATTTAACTGCTCCGCAACAATGTTTTCAAGGATTTTTGAAATAAAGGGAAGGTGAGACACCGGTCGGTAGTTTACCATGAGGTCAGGATCGAGGTTAGGTCTTTTAAGAAGAGGATGAATAACCGCTTTTTTGAATCAATCAATCAATCAATGTTTATTTATATAGCCCCAAATCACAAATGTCTCAAAGGACTGCACAAATCATTACGACTACAACATCCTCGGAAGAACCCACAAAAGGGCAAGGAAAACTCACACCCAGTGGGCAGGGAGAATTCACATTCAGTGGGACGCCAGCGACAATGCTGACTATGAGAAACCTTGGAGAGGACCTCAGATGTGGGCAACCCCCCCCCTCTAGGGGACCGAAAGCAATGGATGTCGAGCGGGTCCAACATGATACTGTGAAAGTTCAATCCATAGTGGCTCCAAGACAGCAGCGAGAGAATGCTAGGGGAACAGTGCCCGAGGAAAGTGATAAGTTTATAATATTTAGCACTGATGGACCTAATAATACAAGGAGCTCCTTGATCAGTTTCCCAGGAAGAGGGTCAAGTAAACATGTTGTCTGTTTTATTCCATTTACACGTTGTAACAATTCCTCTAATGTTATTTCCTCAAAACGAGAGAAACTATTTTGGAGGGCAGTATCTGCCGTATATACCATCGTATCAGTGTTAATAGAACCCCGTTGTAGCTGGGACGCATTGTCTTTAATCTCCTTTCTAATGACTTCAATTTTCTTACTAAAGAATTGCATAAAGTCATCAGCTGAGCGGGTTGAGCTACTGGAAGGGGTCCCTTGTTGGGTTAGCGATGCTACCGTACTAAACAAAAATTTAGGATCGTTTTTATTACGGTGGATGAGATTTGAGTAATATTTAGCTTTAGCTAAGGTAAGCATGCGTTTATAAGTTATTAAACCATCACTCCATGCTTGATGGTGCACCTCAAGTTTAGTTGTGCGCCATTTGCGTTCCAGCTTTCTACATAATAATTTCTGAGCTCTAGTTTCTTCTGTAAACCACTACACACACACACACAGAGGCAAAACTAAAACACAAACAACCTGTCAGGGGCAAGTCTGACAATAAAAATTATAATAGACGAAAACATTTTGCAGGACAAATCCACACAAACGTTTGGGACAAGTTTGGGCCGGTTTTGACATGTTTATGGTTGGGGGATTATTATGAATAATAACATGTTAATTACACATAACATGAAAACCATTTAAAAAACATAAAAACTATAACAGTTAGTAATAAAAGTTGCAGCACAAACATAAGGGACACGTTTGGGGAGATTTTGACGTGGTTGAAGGGCTAGTTCTGAATTATAACACGCTAATAACATAAAAATTGTCTGGATGACATCACTCGTCACAAAATATCATTAAAAAAATTTAAAAACCACAACGGCAAAAACAAAAAAAATGTACAGCAGAAACGAAAATAAGTCGTATTATGATTTTTACAGTTATAAGAGGGCCCACCTCAAATCAAATCAACTTTATTTATATAGCACATTTATCATTTACCACAGGGGTAGCCAAAGTGCTGTACAATGGGCGGTTAAAAACGAGAACAGAGCAAACACAACAACACAACACAAACAGAACACGATAAAAAATAAATAAATACAATAAAATAGATAAAACATAAAAACAGGTTCACAGCAGGTGTATAATAAGGCGCCATTGCAGGATGGGTATCACTCAGTGTTTAAAGCCATGGAATAAAAGTATGTTTTTAAGAGAGATTTAAAAACAGGAAGAGAGGAGGCTTGTCTAACACTCAGAGGTAAGTCGTTCCTTCACACGAGTGAGACATAAGTTTTAAGATTTTCTTTCTTTACGCGCATGTTGACCTTTGCCCTCCTGCCCGCCGCCTGACGGAAAGCTCAGCTCAACTCCTCCTCGCCAGATTCCCCGAGAATGGCGAAGCGGTGCAACGAGCTCAGGCAGACAACGGCGTTAAAGACTAATTGACAAGCACTTTAAACAAGTCCTAATTAGAGCGCGGCTGGTAATAATTGTGAAGGCTGTCAGAGCAATAATTAGCATTAGAAGAAAAAGAAAAGAGTGAGTGTGTGCGCCTCGGTGTGTGGATAGACAATCCCTGCGGGGGGCGCTGATGAAGTCCCGACGTTCAAGGAAACACACCGAGGGGGAAGGGGGAGCGGGGCAGAGCAAGCGGGGGGCTCTTTTGTGATGGCACACGGTCTGCGGGTGGGCCTCGGCAGGAGTGAGCTGGGGGGGAGGGGGGCGGCAGGTGTGTGTGTGAGCTGAACTTATGTCTTAGAGAACTAATTGATTCTGTAGCCTCTTTTTATCCTGTTTGAAATCTTTATATCCCCCACCGTTTGTTTGTTTCGAGAGTTTTTACAAACATTAGTACTGTTGAACCCGATTGAAGGCCTACTGGAACCCACTACTGTTGACCACGCAGTCTGATAGTTTATATATCAATGATGAAATATTAATATGCAACACATGCCAATACGGCCTTTTTAGTTTACTAAATTGCAATTTTAAATTTCGCGCAAAGTTTCTTGTTGAAAACGGTGGTATGATGACGCATGCGCGTGACGTCTCGGATTGTAGCGGACATTTTGTTCCAGCCCGATCCAAAGTATAAGTCGTCTGCTTTAATCGCATAATTACACAGTATTCTGCACATCTGTGTTGCTGAATCTTTTGCAATTTGTTCAATTAATAATGGAGACGTCAAAGAAGAACGATGAATATAACATATGCAGACATTTCTTATTCAGCATGTTTCTTACTTTATAAAGCATGGCGATGGATTTGGATATTTCTCCCTTTATATATTCAATCTGCCATCCATCCATCCATTTTCTACCGCTTATTCCCTTTCGGGGTCGCGGGGGGCGCTGGCGCCTATCTCAGCTACAATCGGGCGGAAGGCGGGGTACACCCTGGACAAGTCGCCACCTCATCGCAGGGCCAACACAGATAGACAGACAACATTCACACTCACATTCACACACTAGGGCCAATTTAGTGTTGCCAATCAACCTATCCCCAGGTGCATGTCTTTGGAGGTGGGAGGAAGCCGGAGTACCCGAAGGGAACCCACGCATTCACGGGGAGAACATGCAAACTCCACACAGAAAGATCCCGAGCCTGGATTTGAACCCAGGACTGCAGGAACTTCGTATTGTGAGGCAGGCGCACTAACCCCTCTGCCACCGTGAAGCCTCAATCTGCCATTTCCAACATAATTTATGATCAATGGGACCGCGCTATATCGAACTTTGAGTGTAACAGACCTTCCCCACCTAATATTTTAGGCCCCTCCACTGGCTGCCTGTGTCTATTACAGTCCAAAATTAGCTTAATCGTTTTTAAATCCTTACATGGTCTTGCCCCACTTTACCTCTCTGAGCTGCTCCACCTCTATTCCACCCACCCGGTCCCTCAGGTCAGCTGATCAGCTGATCCTGGAGGTACCCAAATCAAAGCGCAAGCTCAGAGGGGACAGATCCTTCTCTGTTGTTTTCAACTGCTTTTTATCCAACAAATTGTTGTTCCGCAGGATTAGGTCTCTGCTTTTTGCAGAGGATGTGGTCCTGATGGCTTCATCTGACCGGGATCTTCAGCTCTCGCTGGATCGGTTCGCAGCCGAGTGTGAAGCGACCGGAATATGAGAATCAGCACCTCCAAGTCCGAGTCCATGGTTCTCGCCCGGAAAAGGGTGGAATGCCATCTCCGGGTTGGGGAGGAGACCCTGCCCCAAGTGGAGTAGTTCAAGTACCTAGGGGTCTTGTTCACGAGTGAGGGAAGAGTGGATCATGAGATCGACAGGCGGATCGGTGCGGCGTCTTCAGTAATGCGGACGTTGTACCGATCCGTTGTGGTGAAGAAGGAGCTGAGCCGGAAGGCAAAGCTCTCCATTTACCGGTCGATCTACGTTCCCATCCTCAAGGATAAGATCACGGGTACAAGCGGCCGAAATGAGTTTCCTCCACCGTGTGGCGGGGCTCTCACTTAGAGATAGGGTGAGAAGCTCTGCCATCCGGGAGGAACTCAAAGTAAAGCCGCTGCTCCTCCACATCGAGAGGAGCCAGATGAGGTGGTTCGGGCATCTGGTCAGGATGCCACCCGAACGCCTCCCTAGGGAGGTGTTTAGGGCACGTCCAACCGGTATGAGGCCACGGGGAAGACCCAGGACACGTTGGGAAGACTATGTCTCCCGGCTGGCCTGGGAACGCCTCGGGATCCCCCGGGAAGAGCTAGACGAAGTGGCTGGGGAGAGGGAAGTCTGGGTTTCCCTACTTAGGCTGTTGCCCCCGCGACCTGACCTCGGATAAGCGGAAGATGATGGATGGATGGAAATTGTTCTTAGGGTAATTTTTATTTGCTTTTTCAATGTGTATTTTACTTCTGTTTTAAATGTTAGTTTTTTTAGTCTGTTCTTTAACTGCGGTTGATTTTAAAGGGCTTTATTAATAAAGTTGGTATGGTTTGTTAGACCGTACTTCCGAACAGAGTACAGCTTGTTTGAAACTGTGTGAAGTGAACTTTCCGGCGACAGATTCTCTAATTGGTTAATGGTTAATTAATTGAAATATCCAGCTGCTGAATTATGAGCAATTGTCCCCTAACGAGGCTTAACGAGGTCTTGATTAGTGTCTCCAGTGGCGCCAATGATCCTTCAATTAGTGATGAAGAAGCGCTCCGCAGTGAATGGGGGTTTACATGGAACAGGTTGTAAAGAAGGCGGGAATAGTTCCACAATTAATCAAATCATTAATGAACCCGCGGTTGGGTTCGACGCCTTACTTGCTTCCCCCAGGATCGCAATTATTTGTGTTGCCTGGAACAACAAAGACTTTAGTTTATATTCCAGCATTTCTCTTTGCAATGCAAGGTCCATAAAAGGCCCGGAACTTGACAGCCTGGACTTGAATCAGGGGTGTCAAACATACGGCCCGAGGGGCAGATCAGTTTGCTAAGTATGAAAATGAACCTGACATTTTTTAATGAAAGAAACCGCTGTTCTAAATGTGTCCACTGGATGTCGCAATAGCAAATCTTTGTACCTTTGTAGATGATGCTGCATATGTCAGTCGAGGAAAAAGATCAAACTACATAAATAACGTACCATAATTTGATTTTGATATCATTTTTGGTAACACTTTAGTATGGGGAACATATTCATCATGAATAAGTTGCTTAGTAACATGCAAATTAGTAACATATTGCTCCTAAATAGTCATTATTAAGTACTTATGAATGCCCTTTTCTGCATATACTAACCCTAACCAAATAACTTTAAATTAAGTATTTGTTAATTAGAATAATTTCCCCATACTAAAGTGTTGGCAAATTTTTTTTATCTTGAAAATGAACACCAATGAGTTGACTGTGTCAGGCACGGACTTGGATTTGTATTGCTTCTTCCACGCAAAGGAGGATCGGCACGAGCCACACGAGAGTGTGAGTACATATTGATTTATTTAAACACTATAATTCAAAAACAGGAAAACAAAGGGCGCGCACAATGGCGGAAAACAAACTACACTATAGTCAGAACAAAAACAGCACAATGGCATGACTATATACAAACGTTTAAAAGATACTAACTGTGGCACAAAACAAACCAAAAACTTACGTTTTTTGGTTTGGCACAAACAGCGTGGCAAGGCATGAAGGTAGATGAGGGTCAGGTAGAGTAAAGTTGCCAGGACGAGGACAGAAACAGAATGGCTTAAATAATGACTATGATGATTAGTAACAGGTGTGGGGGCTGAGGACAGGGGCGTGACTTGGAGGCCAGGTGGAAACTAATGAGTTACTATGGAAACAAAACAAAACCAGGAAGTGCAAAACAGGAAACAAGAGTCCAAAAAACAAAACATAACATGACCAAAACAAAACATGATTTCCTTGGCGTGACAGACTGATGAACATTATCTCATAGTTTATTCAGAAAATATAAATAACGACAAAGATAGAATACTGTTAACCTCAACATGTAAGTGTAAAAACAACACCCAACAACATTGTAAATTGTACATTTTCAGAATGTGCTTTTTTTATTTTTAATCAAAGAAAACAATCTGAAGTTGTCTTTATTTTGAAGATATTTTGCTGTAATTTTACCAGTCTGGCCCACTTGGGAGTAGATTTTTCTCCATGTGGCCCTCGATCTAAAATGAGTTTGACACGCCTGGCACAGAGTGATCGTTCTAGAAAAAAGAGGAATACAAGATGGGGGTGTTTTTACGGTGTGTTCAAGGGCTGCTGAACATGGTAGGACGCCACAAGGCCTGCCAAAAATAATAAATAATATTAAGAGACTTTATTTGTTGCACACTTTCCATTTAAAACTGGGGTCTCAGATACGCGGACCGCAATACGTTATTTTGCGGCCCCCACCTTAATATGATAGTTTAATTTTAGTGCGGCCCGCAAGTTTTATATGAATGGCGCTTGACAGCGTTGTGTTATTTGGGTCCAAAATGGCTCTTTCAACGTTCTGGGTTGCCTACCCCTGCTTTAGTGGAAAAGCGGCAAATGAGAGAAAGCGACAGAAATGTTGCCATGTAGACGAGGGTTTTCTTACGTGCCTGGCTGCAGTCACACCGCGACACCTGTCCGTCAGTAATAACAGTCCCCGATAAACTGGACCAATTCAAACCGTTATTTGTATTTTTTATGTCATCATTTTCAAAATGGAGGAGGCTGATTTGAATACCGGTAATTTGAAATCGCATAGAGGGAAGAAGCTTAAGAGCTATTCAGTAGGATTTAAGGTCCAGGCTTACATCACACTGAAATTTTTACTGCATACCTTTGGTAAGTGCCGGAGTGAGAAGAGGTTTTAAAATAATTAGTGCATGCTTACTTTTATCGCATGCCTTTGGTAAGCGCAGGAGTGAGAAGAGGTTTTAAATTAATTAACGCCCCGGCGGCAATTCAAGGAAATACGGTACATCTTAAAGTGCTACCGTACAGGCCTCTTTTTTTTTAACAAAATAAGCTTTGCCATTATTTATTTTATTATTTGTATTATTTTAATAAAGTAAATTAAATGAGTGTGAGTACTTTTTGAGCCCCTTTCATAAATGAAAGGACACATATTCTCATTTTATTGAAAATAGAAATTAGTATTATTAGAGTGAACCCTGTCGTTGCTGCAAGGGGACGTCTAATTCCCATTTTAATTTTTTTTTTCCGCCACACTTTCACTTTTTAAATTTTTTTAACTTTAAAGGCCTACTGAAATGAGATGTTTTTTATTTAAACGGGGAAAGCAGGTCCATTCTATGTGTCATACTTGATCATTTCGCGATATTGCCATATTTTTGCTGAAAGGATTTAGTACAGAACATCAACGATAAAGTTCGCAACTTTTAGTACTTTCTGAAAAAGCCTCGCCTTTACCGGAAGTCGCAGACGACGACGTCGCCCGCTGATGGCTCCTCACATCCTCACATTGTTTTTTAATGGGAGCCTCCAACAAAAAAAGCTATTCGGACCGAGACGGACTAGAAAAAAAAAACACACAAAAAAACGCGATTGTATTGGGACGGATTCAGATGTTTTTAGACACATTTACTAGGATAATTCTGGGAAATTCCTTATCTTTCTATTGTGTTGCTAGTGTTTTAGTGAGTTTAATAGTACCTGATAATCGGAAGGGTATGTCCACGGGTGTCTTGAGGCCAGTGTCTGATGGAAGTCGACGGCAGCTGAATGGACTGCACAAGCTCAGCTGTTTTCCGTTAAGTGGCGACTTTTTACCACAATTTTCTCACCGAAAACTGCTGGTTGACATTTGGTCGGGATCCATGTTCACTTGACCGCTCTGATCCATAGTAAAGCTTCACCTACGGGAATTTTAAACAAGGAATCACCGTTTGTTTGTGTGGCTAAAGGCTAAAAGCTTCCCAACTCCATCTTTCTACTTTGACTTCGCCATTATTAATTGAACAAATTGCAAAATATTCAGCAACACAGATGTCCAAAATACTGTGTAATTATGCCGTTAAAGCAGACGACTTTTAGCTGTGTGTGTGTGCAGCGCTCATATTTCCTAACAGTCCGTGACGTCACGCGTACACGTCATCATTCCGCGACGTTTTCAAGAAGAAACTCCGCGGGAAATTTAAAATTGCAATTTAGTAAACTAAAAAGGCCGTATTGGCATGTGTTGCAATGTTAATATTTCATCATTGATATATAAACTATCAGACTGCGTGGTGGGTAGTAGTGGGTTTCAGTAGGCCTTTAATTTTCATGCCTATTCGGAGCATGTGCTCATTATTTCAAGGAAGAGTTCCTTGGCCTCTGCTGCCGTGTCGAACAGGTAAATACTGTAGATTTCCAATAGTGAGAACACACACACACGCACACACGCACACACACACACACACACACACACACACACACACACACGCACACACACACACACACACACACACACACACACACACACACACACACACACACACACACACACACACACACACACGGGTTCAACAGAGATAGCAAGGTGGCTGACATTTGTGGTGTGTCGGCTGTGCATTTCTAGCGGCCAATCACCCAGACTGAAAGGGGAGCAGGAGATAAGGCCTTTTGTCTGGCCTGACAATGTCCAACTGATGCTGCCATGGGAGACCATTCAGTGCGTCCAATAGTGTGTGTGTGTGTGTGTGTGTGTGTGTGAATGTGTGTGTGTGCGTGTGTGTCAGGTCTATCCCGGCCATCTATGACAGAGAACCCCCAGGAGAAGTCATTAAAGATGGGGCCTTCACCACAGGCCCTGCGTCTCCGCCATGTTAATTACAGCGCTTCCTATTTAGCGTTGTCACTAAACGCCACTTTTCACATTTGATCTCAGCAACCCTAAAGTGACCAATGATGATAGCGGTAATTATATCACTCGTTTTGTTACCTTCCGGGGGTAGCGTTTTTTTTTTTTATTGGCCCTCTGCATGAGAAATACAGGGAGTTTGTTTGGTCCCGTTTTTGCCTGAAAAAGCGGACGCAAGATTCTCAAATTAATGAATGACAGCGCTTTTATTAAAATTTTTTACCGAAAACGTATTCCTAGCCGCATTCGGGTCTGTCTCTGATAAGAATATAATGACACATTTCCACTCCCTAACAAAGTGTTTGTACTTGAAAACGTAGTGGTACTCGGATCAAATCTTTATTGGAGTTGAATTAGGAAATTATAAAAATTTTAGTTTTATATATATTATATGTATACAATATACACACGCACGCACGCACACACACAAATGTATATGTGAACGGCGTCCAGCCGCCGTCGTGCGGGTTGCATGGACCATCGATGAAAGACATCGCTGAGCAGGTTTGACACTCGTTTCTTGTTTCAACAAACAGTGCTGGGTCCCAGTCGGTGGCGCCGATATCCAGCGCGTCCTCCTTTGCTGCTCGTCTCGGCTTGCCATTCGGTCCCCGGTGACTCCGTCTTCCTCGCAGGCTCATCTCTCGTCTTGTCTCTCGTCTTCGTTTGCTGCTGATTCTCCACTATGAGGGGCCGTTAAGGACATTATTCAGAATTACCTCTTACATACACTACTGAAATGCTCTCACATAAACAACTGAAATGTTTTTCTTTCACACACACCACTGAAATACTCTTATACATACTACTGAAACACTTTTATACACACTACTGAAATACTCTCACATAAACAACTGAAATGTTTTTCTCCCACACACAATACTGAAACACTTATACACACAACTGAAATGCTCTTACAAACACTATTGAAATGCTCTTACATACAGTACTGAAATGCTCTCACATAAACAACTAAAATGCTCTCACATAAACAACTAAAATGCTGTGTGAGAGCCTTTTACTTGTTTATGTGAGAGCATTTTACTTGTTTATGGGAGAGCATTTTAGTTGTCTATGTGAGAGCATTTCAGGGGACGGCGTGGCGCAGTGGAAGAGTGGCCGTGCGCAACCCGAGGGTCCCTGGTTCAAATCCCACCTAGCACCAACCTCGTCACGTCCGTTGTGTCCTGAGCAAAACACTTCACCCTTGCTCCTGATGGGTGCTGGTTGGCGCCTTGCATGGCAGCTCCCTCCATCAGTGTGTGAATGTGTGTGTGAATGGGTAAATGTGGAAGTAGTGTCAAAGCGCTTTGAGTACCTTGAAGGTAGAAAAGCGCTATACAAGTACAACCCATTTATTTATTTATCATATATGTGAAAGCATTTCAGTAGTGTGTATAAGAGTGTTTCAGTAGTGTGTATAAGAGTGTTTCAGTGGTGTGTGTGAGAGAAAAAACCTCTCAGTTGTTTATGTGAGAGCATTTCAGTAGTGTATGTAAGAGGTAATTCTGAATAATGTCCCTAACGGCCCCTCATACTCCTCCGTCTTCTGCCGCGATTGTTCCTCCCTCTCCCCTTTTATGAAGGAGGAGAAGATGCATAGAATGCGAGCAGGTGTGTGTTTTACACACCTGGCTCCGATTGCTGCAGCGTTGCTCCAGGCACGCCCCGCCTCTCCGCTCCGTCGCACTCTCCGCCTCGTGGCTGCCATCTTGAGTAGGACCGCGGTTTGTCCTACCCCCGCTGTTGGCCCGTCGGCTCCACAGTATGTATATATATATATATATATATATACAGTACAGGGCAAAGGTTTGGACACACCTTCTCATTTCAATGCATTTTCTATATTTTCATGACTATTTACATTGTATATTGTCACTAAAGGCATCACAACTATGACACCTGTGAAGCGAAAACCGTTTCTGGTGACTAGCTCTTGAAGCTCATTGAGAGAATGCCAAGAGTATGCAAAACAGTAATCAGAGCAAAGAGTGACTATTTTGAAGAAACTAGAATATAAAACATGCTTTCAGTTATTTCACCTTTTTTTGTTAAGTACATAACTCCACATGTGTTCATTCATAGTTTTGATGCCTTCAGGGATAATCTACAAAGTAAATAGTCATGAAAATAAAGAAAAGACATTGAAATGAGAAGGTATGTACAAACCTTTGGCCTGTATTGTATATGCATACATAGATTTAGAATGTTAAAATAGTTATTTTGCACTAAAGGATTTATTAGTGAACATTTTCTTTCCTATGAATTTGTCATGGCTGATGGTGTGACCCCAGGATGCAGAGACAGAGGGCGGCGTGCAGGCCAAAAATTAGATGATTTGCTTAAAGAGCAAAAATCCCACACGGAAGTCCAACAGGAACTAGAACCAAAATAAGGGCACACGGACAGGAAATAATAAAATCAAATGACTAACAAAGTCCAAACTGTCATTGGGTCAACTTAAATTGGAGCTTGACTGAAAAAGTATTTCATTTCATATACACATAAAGTTCTAATGAACGTGGCCGTTGGGGTCCAAAAAATACCCATCGAGTTATTCCCGAGATGGCGGTAAATAGAAATCCATGGTCCCTAGGGCAGTGTTTTTCAACCACTGTGCCGTGGCACACTACTGTGCCGTGAGATACCATCCGGTGTGCCGTGGGAGATGATCTAATTTCACCTATTTGGGGTAAAAAATGTTTTTTGCAAACCAGTAATTGTAGTCTGCAAATGATGTGTTGGTGTTGTCTTGAGTAACCGTGTAATACTTTCCCATATCAGTAGGTGGCAGCTGTTAGCTAATTGCGTTGTAGATGTTGGAAACAGCGGGAGGCGAGTGTGCAGGTATAAAAAGGTATTTAATGCTTAAACAAAAAAATAAACAAAAGGTGAGTGCCCCTAAAAAAAGGCATTGAAGCTTAGGGAAGGCTATGCGGAACCAAACTAAAACTGAACTACAAAGTAAACAAAACCAGAATGCTGGACGACAGCAAAGACTTACTGCGGCACAAAGACGGCGTCCACAAAGTACATCCGTACATGACAATCAACAATGTCCCCACATAGAATGATAATCCATCCATTTTCTACCACTTATTCCCTTCGGGGTCACTGGAGCCTATCTCAGCTACAATTGGGCGGAAGCCGTTGTGCACCCTGGACAAGTCGCCATCTCATCACAGGGTAAAAACAACTGAAATATTCTTAATTGCTAAAACAAAATAGATGCGGGAAATATCGCTCAAAGGAAGACATGAAACTGCTGCAGGAAAATGCCAAAAAAATAGGAGCGCAAGACAAAAAGTAAAAGACTACACACAGGAAAAGAGCAAAAAAGTCCAAATAAGTCAGTGTGATGTGACAGGTGGTGACAGTACACCTACTTTGAGACAAGAGCTATAGTGATGCATGCCTTGTTATCCTTTAAAGTCATATCCAACAATTGCGACGACGACTTTTTACTGTCAACTGATTTTTGTTTTTTAGAGATTTCTGCTGGTGGTGCGCCTCCGGATTTTTCCAATGCAAAAAATGTGCCTTGGCTCAAAAAAGGTTGAAAAACACTGCCCTAGTGTGTGTGAATGTGAGTGGGAATGTTGTCTGTCTATCTGTGTTGGCCCTGCGATGAGGTGGCGACTTGTCCAGGGTGTACACCGCCTTCCGCCCGATTGCAGCTGATATAGGCACCAGCGCCCTCCGCGACCCCTAGAGGGAATAAGCGGTAGAAAATGGATAGATGGATGGGTTTTTTATTATTTTATTTTTTATTTTTTAAATGCATGCGCATGGCTCAGCAGCCAACGCCTGCTTGGTGGATAGTGCCATGCGTTGTGACGTGAATTGTTTGACGTCACTGGGTCCTTCTTTTTGGAGACTTTCATAAAGATTTACCGTGTACTAGGGTCGTACGGTATACCGGTATTAGTACAGTAACACGATACTAATGACTCATATTCGGTACTATACCGCCCCCATCACTCACTTCACAACATAGCTCACTGGTGTCAAAATGTAAACAAGCGCCATTGGTGGATCTAACATCCGCTGTAATGAGACCAAGTACAGGAGCGTTTCTAGTCGATACTACTATGATTACGACAATATTTTTTGGTATTACAACATCTTCTTTCCTTTTTTCTAATTTATACTGTGTTCATAAACTCAGGAAATATGTCCCTGGACTTGCAGGTAGGGGCATGATTTATTCTTGAAAAAAGATCAAGAACAGAAATCAAGTCAAAAGAAACACGTGCCAATCGCACTTGAATCTACACTTAGCATAGGCTAGGAGACAAGCAAAACCTATGTGACAAGAGCATGAAGCGAACAAAGAAGCCAGGCCCACTGACTGGCATAGACAGGCTTAAATAATGCCTCTGATTAGTGCTCGAGAAACAGGTGAGTGTCCCGAATAAACACAATTTGTATATGTTGGGGCGGTATTAAAGTTAAAGTTAATGTTAAAGTAGTTCCAATGATTGTCACACACACACTAGGTGTGGTGAAATTTGTCCTCTGCATTCGACCCATCCCCTTGATCAACCCCTGGGAAGTGAGGGGAGCAGTGGGCAGCAGTGGTGCCGCGCCCGGGAATCATCTATGGTGATATAACCACCAATTCCAACCCTTGATGCTGAGTGCCAAGCAGGGAGGCAATGGGTCCCATTTTTTTTATAGTCCTTGGTATGACTTGGCCGGGGTTTGAACTCCCAACCTACCGATCTCAGGGCGGACACTCTAACCACTAGGCCGCTCAGTTGGTAGAGTGGCCGTGCGAGCAACTTGAGGGTTCCGGGTTCGATCCCCACTTCTGCCAACCTAGTCACTGCCGTTGTGTCCTTGGGCAAGACACTTTACCCACCAACTCCCAGTGCCACCCACACTGGTTTAAATGTAACTTAGATATTGGGTTTCACAATGTAAAGGGCTTTGAGTCACTAGGGTAAAGCACTACATAAATATATAATAAATAAATAAAATATTCACACCAATTGTCAGGACTTGGACTATGACTTGGAGATAGTTTGTTTTCCCAACGCAAAAGGAAATTTGCACGAGCCAGACGTGAACGTGAGTACATTTCGATTTATTACTATACAAACAAACTACAAAAAGGCAAAAAAATGGCGCGCACAATGGCGGAGAACAAACTTGACTAGTGAAAAATAAATGACTAGCATAAAGGCTACAAACTATAAACATGAAACAAAAACACTTGCACTGTGGCATGAATAACAAAACTTACGTGGCGTGGACAAAATGAACAGCATGGTCTTTGGCATGAAAGGAGTTGAGGAATACGGGATGTGAAGTTGCCAAACTGACTAAACTGTGGTTTAAATAATAACTATGATCATTAAAAACAGGTATGAGGGCTGAGGACAGGGGCGTGACATGAAGGTCAGGTGAAAATTAATGAGTTGCTATGGAAACGAAGAAAACAAGAAAGTGCAAAAAAGCAAGAGATGAATGTCCAAAAAACTAAACATAACAAGACCAAAACAAAACATGATTTCCTGGGCGTGACACCAAACAGAGGCAGGTGAAAATAATAAGTAGCCATGGTAACCAAACAAACTCACCGGTGCACAAACAGGAACTAAAGGTGTCCAAAACTAACAGAAAACACGAAACATGATCCGGACCATGGATCATGACATGATCCATGGTGGGGGGGGGTATAGCTCGGTTGGTAGAGCGGCCGTGCCAGCAACTTTAGGGTTGCAGGTTCGATTCCGGCTTGTGCCATCCTAGTCACTGCCGTTGTGTCCTTGGGCAAGACACTTTACCCACCTGCTCCCAGTGCCACCCACACTGGTTTATATGTAACTTAGATATTGGGTTTCACTATGTAAAGCGCTTTGAGTCACTAGAGAAAAAGCGCTATATAAGTACACTTCACTTCACTTCACATGAGGACTTTGAATATGGCCAATGTATGATCATGTAACTACTTGGTATCAGATTGATATCAAAATTTGTGGTATCATCCAAAACTAATGTAAAGCATCCAAACAACAGAAGAATAAGTGATTATTACATTTTAACAGAAGTGTAGATTGAACATGTTAAAAGAGAAAGTAAGCATATATTAACAGTAAATGAACAAGTAGATCAATCATTTATTTTCTACCACTTTTCCTTAATAATTTTGACAATATAATAGAATGATAAATGACACAATATGTTACTGCATATGTCAGCAGACTAATTAGGAGCCTTTGTTTGCTTACTTACTAATAAAAGACAGGTTGTCTTGTATGTGTCAAGCTTTCCCCTGACAGTTTGTTTGTGTTTTACTTTTTTTCCTCTGCATTTGTCTTTGTTTCTTCTGTGTTTGGTATGTCCTGTTTTTAGTTCCTGTCAGCGCTCTTATTTTTTCAGTTTCCTGTGTTTCTCCCTGAGTGATTTTTATCCCTCAGCTGTGGCTGATTGGCACCTGGCCACACCGTTGTCAATCAGCCCGCTTCTATTTAAGTCTGTTTTTGTCCTCAGTCAGTGCTGGATTAAAGTCGCTCTTTTGTCGTTGCTACCTGTCGTGTCGATGTCATCATTACAGCTATTACCTGTCGTGCTACTATTTGTCCTTGCCGTTGTGGTGGTAAGCTGTTCCTGTTAGCTATTTGTAGTTTGTTTTCTCCTAGCTTTTTGGTTTCGTGTTTTCTTGTTGACCAATAGCTGTCACACCGCGGTGAGGGAAGTCTTGTTTGTTTTTCTGTCTTGTGATCTATGTATTTTATTTTGAAAAGTTACCCTCTTGTTTCAGATCACGGGTCCTTCCTTTTGTGTCACCAGTCTGACGTCATCCTTGATTCCTGATTGTTTCCACCTGTTCCCCATCACTCCCACATCCTATTTAAGCTCACTTCTCCGTTTGTCCTTTGCCAGATTGTCTCTTCAATCGTGCCTTCCAGCGTCCATGTCCAAGTCCACGTCCATGTCCTTGATTCCCTCCTTGCCTTGCTCCTGTTTTTTTGGTTCTCACTAATTTTTGATCATAGCAGTTATTTTTTGCTGAAATTTTGAGTTAACTTTTTTCCTCCTTCGAGCGTCCTTACTTTTCCTTCTTCGACCTAATTGTTGAGTTTTTTGATATTCCAAATTTTGTTTTATTTCCTCATTGATTGAGTGATTTTTTTAATTTATTCATACATATTGTATTTGTATATATTAATAGAGTTTATTTTTCCTCCTGTTGGATCGCTTTTTGTTAATCCTTCTTGATATTCTATTTTTGTTAGGTTATTTTCTTAAAGTAGTATTCCTCCTTATTTTTTGGAGTGATTTTTTGAGTTAAGTGTTTATCCTCGGATTTATTTTCCGTATGTTGTATATATTTTTGTGAAATACTTTTTTACCGGAGGTTAAAAAGTTATTTCAAAATAAAAGCTGATATTTTTGGAAACTTCCACTCTCATTTCCAAGTCGTAACAATAGCTGTTTCCAGTTTTTCTGTTTCCTGCTAGATACCTGTTAGCTTCCACGCTAGGCCTTTTGTTTGTTATCCGCCCACGTGCACGCTTTTGGTTTGAACCCTTTGTTTGGTTTTGTTCTAGTTTTTTTTAATATTAAAACCATGTTTTCTCACTACATGCCTGCCTCCATCTCTGCATCTTGGGGTTTGTCACAAACAAACTATGACAGTATGTTCACTATTTTATTTAAGCACAGACTTGCAATTAGAAACATATGTGTAATGTACCTTAAGATTTTTGTTAAAATAAAGCCTATTATGCATTTTTTTAGGGTTCCTCCTTTGTTTAGCATCACAATTATTTTGGTACCAATACCAGAATATTGGTATCGGGACAACACTACTGTGTACGTTTCGAAATACGCAATCATTTGGAGACAAACAACAAAGTTAGGTGGTCCATGGCACAGTTTTGTAAAATTTTTAGCGTAAATTTTAAAAAATTCTGCCTCGGGCCCAAATATTGCAACATCTGTCGCTGGTAACAATGTTCAAAGAGCAAAAAGCGACGATAACTAATTCCGTCAAATTGCAGCCTCACTTTGGGGCCTTAAAATGAAGATTTGACGCTAAGAAGCGTGGAACGTGATGCCATCTTTATAATGGCTGCAGCAGCGCCACTTAAGGTGAGGATGGAGTAATTGGAGCTCCAGAAGTCGTAATAGCGTCATACGTAGCTTGAGTTGGGGCTTTTAACAGGGTCTCTTGCCTTGATCTCTCTCTCTCTCTCTTTCACACACACATGAGGAAAATACTTTGTGGTATCGAGTCTTCTGGAAATTCCCAAGCGTACCTGGGACACCACATGGCGTAATGATCGTCTGTAAGTGTCGAGGTTGGACCGCTGTCTTGTGTAAATAGTGCAGATGGGGACTAATGCGCCACCAGGTAATGGGAGGCGGCAGATTACCGTCCTATTTAATGCTGGCGCTACCGGGGAACAGAAATAGGGCATGAAAGTTTGCCGGGTGCAGAGTTGTGACATCGTTTGGCTCGGCTGTTGCCATGGTGACAAGTCCTTTATTCAGAAACTCAAAGGATAAATTCCTTCTAGTTCATCTTTAAAGAGCTACATGGCTTTGACATACAAAAAGTTAGTTTGTTATTTAAATACATACTTTTATATATCTCTTTAAAGGCCTACTGAAACCCACTACTACCGACCACGCAGTCTGATAGTTTATATATCAATGATGAAATATTAACATTGCAACACATGCCAATACGGCCTTTTTAGTTCACTAAATTGCAATTTTTAATTTCCCGCCAAGTGTGATGTTGAAAACGTCGCGGTATGATGACGTCTCGGGTTGTAGCGGACATTATTTTCCAGCCCGATCCAAGCTATAAGTAGTCTGCTTTAATCGCATAATTACACGGTATTCTGGACGTCTGTGTTGCTGAATCTTTTGCAATTTGTTCAATTAATAATGGAGAAGTCAAAGTAGAAAGATGGAGGTGGGAAGCTTTTAGCCTTTAACCACGTTTAAAATTCACGAAGATGAAGCTTTACTATGAATCAGAACCGTCAAGCGAACATGGATCCCGACTACATGTCAACCGGCAGTTATCGCTGAGAAAATTGTGGTAATGAGTCGCCTCCTACCGGAGACATCAGCGGAGCTTCCGTCCTGCTGCAGCTGCGTGACTTCCCTCAGAGACTCTGGCGGTCAACACACCCGTGGCCACACCCCTCCGACTTTCAGGTACTATTTAATCTCACTAAAACACTAGCAACACAATAGGCAGTGTTCTGATCCGCTACTCGGATCTAAGCATTTATTTTTCCATCTGACTCCTTATTTCCTGTTTGCTTTGTCACCATGGTCACTCATCAGTCCACCTGCCAGTCTCGCCCCGCACACCTGCTACTAATTATCACCCTCCTATTTAAGTCAGCCTTTTCTGTTCATTCGGTCTGGGTTCATAGTTTGCTCTCACGCAACTGTACGTCTGGATTTTTGATCATTTGCTTGCACGCAACGAGTTACGCCTGCACTCTGTTACGTATGTATATTGTCGCTAGCTTTTCACGCTAAGCCATTTGTACATTCCAGCTCTCATGCTGTATGTTTTGTTTTACTCTTTTTTTGTGCCTACATGCCAGTTTAGTTCTCATTGTTGTATATCCTAGCTTTTATGCTAGCGTCTTTGGTTTGCCTTTGATTAGCACCAGTGTTTTGTTTCATAAATCCTTTTCGTTAAATAAATTGTTTATATCTTACCTTTGCTGTGTTCACTTAACGCATCCTCGAGGGAATCGAACCCTGCACCTCGATGCCCACCAGTCCTTACAAGTCGGATATGGGATGTTCCAGAATTATCCTAGTAAATGTGTCTAATAACATCTGAATCCCTCCCACTGCAATGGCCTTTTTTTTAGTTTTTTTTTTCTAGCCCTTCACTCTAAATTTCCTCATCCACAAATCTTTCATCCTCGCTCAAATTAATGGGGAAATTGTCGCTTTCTCGGTCCGAATAGCTCTAGCTGCCGCTGGCAATGATTATAAACAATGTGAGGATGTGAGGAGCCCTACAACCCTTGACGTCACGCGCACATTGTCTGCTACTTCCGGTAAAGGCAAGGCTTTTTTATTAGCGACCAAAAGTTGCGAACTTTATCGGGATGTTCTCTACTAAATCCTTTCAGCAAAAATATGAAAATATCGCAAAATGATCAAGTATGACACATAGAATGGACCTGCTATCCCCGTTTAAATAAGAACATCTCATTTCAGTAGGCCTTTAAAGCAACGTTGTGACCCACAATAATTTCCCGAGGCCTAAATTGTCCAGTTCCAATATAATGCGTTGACATGCCGTTTATATCACAATGTAACAATATTTGTTTGTGTGCACGCATTTTCATTTGCACTGACAAACATGAGCCTTTTTATTCAAGCTTCTTATTTGGTTAGTTGCTTGCTATTATGCAGAACAAGGCTTCATTTGATGTCAGCACGTCTTTTATCTTCAAATGAGCCATTTAAATGTCATTAGTGTGCGTGTGTGTGTGTGTGTGTGTGTGTGTCTGTGTGTGTGCGCGTGTGTGTGTGTGTGTGTGTGCGTGTGTGTGTGTGTGTAACATCATCTTCCCCTCAAAAAAAAAGAAAAAAACAGCATCCGGATGCTGTAACCCTTTTCTTGTTGTTGTTGTAAAATGTTAATGTCTTTTATTTTGACGGAACAGAGCATCTTATAATAATGCAATTATACAATAAAAGAAATGTGTACATGGTGAGTACAATAAAGCAATACGATCGCAAGAGCCATCATTTACAGTGCCTTTTGTTTTAAGATGTTCAACAGGAGTAGAGTTTTGAAATGACCGTTGCCACTTATGTCAAAATAAAAGCAAGACTGAGGAAAGCTCTCGGGTTGAGGCCTTATGGGGTTAAAAATAGGGATGCACCGATCCACATTTTGCACTTTCAATCCAATGTATATATATATATATATATATACATATATATATATATATATATATATATATATATATATATATATATATATATATATATATATATATATATGTATGTATGTATGTATATATGTATATATATATATATATATATACATACATATATATATATATATATATATATATATATATATATATATATATATATATACATATATATATATATATATATATATATGTATATATATATATATATATATATATATATATATATATATATATATATGTATGTATATGTATGTATATGTGTGTGATTGTCACACACACACTAGGTGTTGTGAAATTTGTCCTCTGCATTTGACCCATCCCCTTGATCACCCCCTTGGAGGTGAGGGGAGCAGTGAGCAGCAGCGGGATCATTTTTGGTGAATTAACCCCCAATTCCGACCCTTGATGCTGAGTGCCAAGCAGGGAAGAATGCTGGTATGAGCTTTTAAACATAACCCGTTAACTGCTGCCATTCAAATGATAGGTAAGATACTCTATAGCAGGGCTCACCAACGCGGTGCCCGCGGGCACCAGGTCGCCCGTAAGGACCAGATGAGTCGCCCGCTGGCCTGTTCTAAAAATAGCTCAAATAGCAGCACTTACCAGTGAGCTGCCTCTATTTTTTTTCAAATTGTATTTATTTACCAGCAAGCTGGTCTCGCTTTGCTCGACATTTTTAATTCTAAAAGAGACAAAACTCAAATAGAATTTCCCAAAAATATTTTAAAGACTTAGTCTTCATTTGTTTAAATAAATTCATTTATTTTTTTACTTTGCTTCTTGTAACTTTCAGAAAGACCATTTTAGAGAAAAAATACAACCTTAAAAATGATTTTAGGATTTTCAAACACATATACCTTTTAAATTCCTTCCTCTTCTTTTCTGACAATTTAAATCAACGTTCAAGTATTTTTAGTTTTTATTTTAAAGAATAATAAATACATTTTAATTTAATTCTTCATTTTAGCTTCTGTTTTTTCGACAAAGAATATTTGTGAAATATTTCTTCTAATTTATTATGATTAAAATTCAAAAAAAATATTCTGGCAAATATAGAATCACATATAAATCTTATTTCAAAGTCTTTTGAATTTGTCTGTGTTAGAAATATAGCTTGGTCCAATTTGTTATACATTCTAACAAAGTGCAGATTGGATTTTAACCTATTTAAAACATGTCATCAAAATTCTAAAATTAATCTTAATCAGGAAAAATTACTAATGATGTTCCCTAAATTCATTTTTAAATTTTTTCAAAAAGATTCAAATTAGATAGTTTTTTACTTTTTGGGGGGGTTTAATTTTGAATTTTAAAGAGTCGAAATTGAAGATAAACTATGTTTCAAAATTCAATCATCTTTTTTTTTTTTCTGTTTTCTCCACCGTTCTCTGTTGTTTTTTACATCATTTATTCTCTACAAAAAACTTTCTGTTAAAGGAAAAAAATGTAGGACGGAATGACAGACAGAAATACCCATTTTTTGATATATATAGATTTATTTATTAGAGGTAAATTGAGCAAATTAGCTATTTCTAGCAATTTATTTAAGTGTGTATCCAACTGGTAGCCCTTCGCATTAATCAGTACCCAAGAAGTAGCTCTTGGTTTCAGAAAGGTTGGTGAGCCCTGCTCTATAGGGTTCATATGTTTATAAATCTGACTTTGATGAAGTCAGTGCCTCATATGCCATGAACCTCACCGCACGTCGCTGATATGTGTGTGTGTGTGTGTGTGTGTGTGTGTATATATATATATATATATGTATATGTATATATGTATGAATATACAAACCCCGTTTCTATATGAGTTGGGAAATTGTGTTGGATGTAAATATAAACAGAATACAATGATTTGCAAATCATTTTCAACCCATATTCAGTTGAATATGCTACAAAGACAACATATTTGATGTTCAAACTCATAAACATTTTTTTTTTTTTTGTTGCAAATAATCATTAACTTTAGAATTTGATGCCAGCAACCCTTGACAAAGAAGTTGGGAAAGGTGGCAATAAATACTGATAAAGTTGAGGAATGCTGATCAAACACTTATTTGGAACATCCCTCAGGTGTGCAGGCTAATTGGGAACAGGTGGGTGCCATGATTGGGTATAAAAGCAGCTTCCATGAAATGCTAAGTAATTCACAAACAAGGATGGGGCGAGAGTCACCAATTTGTAAGCAAATTGTTGAACAGTTTTAGAACAACATTTCTCAACGAGCTAATGCAAGGAATTTAGGGATTTTACCATCTACGGTCCGTAAAATCATCAACAGGTTCAGAGAATCTGGACAAATTACTGCATGTAGGGGATGATATTATAGACCTTTGATCCCTCAGGCGGTACTGCATCAAAAACCGACATCAGTGTGTAAAGGATATCACCACATGGGCTCCGGAACACTTCAGAAAACCACGGTCAGTAACTACAGTTGGTCGCTACAACTGTAAGTGCAAGTTAAAACTCTACTATGCAAAGCCAAACCTAATTATCAACAACACCCTGAAACGCCGCCGGCTTCGCTGGGCCCGAGCTCATCTAAGATGGACTGATGCAAAGTGGAAAAGAGTTCTGTGGTCTGACGAGTCCACATTTCAAATTATATTTGGAAACTGTGGACGTGGTGTCCTCCGGAACAAAGACGAAAATAACCATCCGGATTGTTATAGGCGCAAAGTTCAAAAGCCAGCATCTGTGATGGTATGGGGGTGTATTAGTGCCCAAGGCATGGGTAACTTACACATCTGTAAAGGCACCATTAATGCTGAATGGTCCATACAGGTTTTGGAGCAACATATTTTTTCATCCAAGCAACATTATCATGGACGCCCCTGCTTATTTCAGCAAGACAATGCCAAACCACGTGTTACAACAGCGTGGCTTCGTAGTAAAAGAGTGCGGGTACTTACCTGGCCCGCCTGCAATCCAGACCTGTCTCCAATCAAAAATGTGTGGCGCATTATTAAGCGTAAAATACGACAGCGGAGACCCCGGACTGTTGAACGACTGAAGCTCTAAATAAAACCAGAATGGGAACGAATTCCACTTTCAAAGCTTCAGCAATTAGTTTCCTCAGTTCCCAAACTTTTATTGAGTGTTGTTAAAAAAAAGGTGATGTAACACAGTTGTGAACATGCCCTTTCCCAACTACTTTGGCACGTGTTGCAGTCATGAAATTCTAAGTCAATTATTATTTGCAAAAAAAAAATAAAGTTTATGAGTTTGAACATGAAATATCTTGTGTTTGTTGTGCATTCAACTGAATGCACTACAAAGAAAAGGATTTGCAAATAATGGTATTCCGTTTATATTTACATCTAACACAATTTCCCAACTCATATGGAAACGGGGTTTGTAAACGGCTTTCGCTTTGCATAGTAGAGTTTTAACTTGCACTTACAGATGTGGCGAAAAACTATAGTTACTGACAGCGGTTTTTCTGAAGTGTTCCTGAGCCCATGTGGCGATATCCTTTACACACTGATGTCGGTTTTTGATGCAGTACCGCCCGAGTGATCGAAAGTCACGGGCATTCAATGTTACGTGCAGGGATTTCTCCAGATTCTCTGAATCTTTTGATGATATTATGAACCATAGATAGTGAAATCCCTAAATTCTTTGCAATAGCTGGTTGAGAAATATTGTTCTTATAATGTCGGACAATTTGCCCAAGCATTTGTTCACAATGTAGTGACCTTCGACTCATCCTTTTTGTGAATGACTGAGCATTTAATGCAAGCTGTTTTTACACCCAATCATGGCACCCACCTGTTCCCGATGGGATGTTACAAATAAGTGTTTGATGAGCATTCCTCAACTTTCACAGTCTTTTTTGCCACTTGTGCCAGCTTTTTTGAAACATGTTGCAGGTATCAAATTCCAAATGAGCTAATATCCTTGAAGGGTTTCTGCTGTGTTCCAGCATTTTGTTTGGTTTCCTTTACAGTCTGTTCGTTCAGAGCACTTCCCTTTTGCTCTCGCTTTCTGTTTTGTTTGTTTAATCAATAAATACCCTTTTTACCGCACGCTGCCACCTCATTTGCATTTTAAAATCGTCATCTCACTCGACGCATCGCTTAACAGGTCTTCCATCCTTGCGACTTTGTTGCGATTGGTCCGAGGTGACATGCCCCCCTCAACTGCGGTTACAGTACATGTAAAGAAGAAATAGACATTTGATTTAATTTTGACCATTAATGGAGAATCCCGAGTTGAACTTTTTTTCCCCCGAAAAACCGTCGTCTGGCAAATGGCAAAAGCATAACGTCGCTCTTTGAGAAACTTGTGGTTAAGGGTTGTATATATAAACTTAATATATACATATATATATATATATATATATATATATATATATATATATATGTATATATATATATATATATATATATATATATATATATATATATATATATATATATACCGTATTTCCTTGAATTGCCCCAGGGCATATAATATGCGCCTGCCTTGAATTGCTGCCGGGTCAAACTCGCTTTCGCAAAATAATTACAGCATGCTTAGTATTACCGCCTGGTCAAACTCGTGACGTCACGAGTGACACTTCCCCTGTCATCGTTTTCAAAATGGAGGAGGCTGATTTCAATACCGGTAATTTAAAATTGCATAAATGGAAGAAGATTAAGAGCTATTCAGTAGGATTTAAGGTTCAAGTTTACATCGCACTAAAATTTTTACTGGATTTAAGGTTCAAGTTTACATCGCACTAAAATTTTTACTGCATGCCTTTGGTATGCGCAGGAGTGAGAAGAGGTTTTAAATTAATTAGTGCCCCGGTGCCAAATCATGGAAATACGATATATATTCATCCATCCATCCATTTTCTACCGCTTATTCCCTTTCGGGGTCGAGGGGGGCGCTGGCGCCTATCTCAGCTACAATCATATATATATATATATATATATATATATATATATATATATATATATATATATATATATATATATATATATATATATATATATATATACATACATATATATATATATATATGTGTGTATATATATATATATATATATATATATATATATATATATATATATATATATATCTATACCGTATTTCCTTGAATTGCCGCAGGGCATATAATATGCGCCTGCCTTGAATTGCTGCCGGGTCAAACTCGCTTTCGCAAAATAATTACAGCATACTTAGTATTACCGCCTGGTCAAACTCGTGACGTCACGAGTGACACTTCCCCTGTCATCGTTTTCAAAATGGAGGAGGCTGATTTCAATACAGGTAATTTAAAATTGCATAAATGGAAGAAGATTAAGAGCTATTCAGTAGGATTTAAGGTTCAAGTTTACATCGCACTAACATTTTTACTGGATTTAAGGTTCAAGTTTACATCGCACTAAAATTTTTACTGCATGCCTTTGGTAAGTGCCGGAGTGAGAAGAGGTTTTAAAATAATTAGAGCATGCTTACTTTTACCGCATGCCTTTGGTATGCGCAGGAGTGAGAAGAGGTTTTAAATTATTTAGTGCCCCGGTGCCAAATCATGGAAATACGATATATATCCATCCATCCATCCATTTTCTAACGCTTATTCCCTTTCGGGGTCGAGGGGGGCGCTGGCGCCTATCTCAGCTACAATCATATATATATCTATATATGTATATATATATATATATATATATATATATATATATATATATATATATATATATATATATATATATATATATATATATATATATATATATATATATATATACATACATTCATATATATATATATACATACATATATATATATATATATATATATATATATATATATATATATATATATATATGTAGCTCGGCCCCTGGCCAAACTTTTTTCACCCAGTGCCGCCCACGGTTCACAAAGTTTAGGGACCCCAGGTTTAGCCTTTGCAGAATATTTGTGAAATATGCTTATTAGTAGTGGCCAAAAACAAAAGTCCTCCTATTTTTGAAACAAACTTTCTCTCCCCGTGAACATTTTCAGTGGCTTTTTTTTTTTTTTTTTTTTGGCCATACCGCAAACACCGTTGTAGCTGTTTATTACAAAAGTGAGGGGCAGCCCACTTGTCACTCTACTGTAATTTGGGAAATCCTTCCTGGCAGTAGCGGATGACAAGACCACTGTCTTTTTTACCGGCGCTCTGTAATTTGCTTGTTTTGCCTGCCGCCATAGAGCTGACACACTTCTCTTTCTCTCTCTCTCTCTCCCCCTCTCTCTCTCTCTCTCTCTGTTTCTCTCTCTCTCTGTCTTTCTCTCTCTCTCCAACTTGCTTGTTTGCTCTTTGCCATTGTTGTCACTGTGTGTGTGTGAGTGTGTGTGTGTGTGTGTGTGTGTGTGTGTGTGTGTGTGTGTGTGTGTGTGTGTGTGTGTCTGTGCGTGTGTTTGCGCCACCCTGCTGCTGTCTAACACAAGCACTCATAAAATAACACGTGTGGGGAACATTTTCTGAAACTGTTGATCATCAAGCTCTGGTGAAATATAACAGTTTCCACTCTTACGTCCCTTTTGAGCGGTTGCCCTTTAAAGGGCACGAGTAAAAATGGACACCACACATCACGCTATAAGCGGCTAGAACAATGTGATTTCTTCCAGCTGCTCAACAGGTCAGGAGAATGACTGGGCGGTATTACGAGTTATACCAGTATATTTTAGAAAGATGTATGCATTTTAGACAATACTGCCTTTGATGATGATCCTTGGCAACAGACACCACCTTTTTAAGTCACACGCTGCACTCTTTATGACACTTCTCTCAACTGCATATGCCAAATGACATATTTTGTATATTTTTTTAAAGTAACGCTTTGTGACAGTCTCTTGCTGTAGTCGTGCGGGTTCCAAGGACCATCAAGGAAGGACATTGCTTTCGAGCAGGTTTGAAACACTTAATTTTTCAATAACAACTTTTGTCTTCAGGTCTGGTCGGTTTTCAGCTCCTTCTCTGCTGCTCTCTCCTTGGTTGCTTTTCAGCCGTCCTCGTTGTCGTCTTTCGGTAATCATAAATGGGTTGTACTCGTATAGCGCTTTTCTACCTTCAAGGTACTCAAAGCGCTTTGACACTACTTCCACATTTACCCATTCACACACACATTCACACACTGATGGAGGGAGCCGCCATGCAAGGCGCCAACCAGCACCCATCAGGAGCAAGGGTGAAGTGTCTTGCTCAGGACACAACGGACGTGACGAGGTTGGTACTAGGTGGGATTTGAACCAGGGACCTTCGAGTTGCGCACGGCCACTCTCCCACTGCGCCACGCCGTCCCTTGCACGTACTCATGCACTGCTGAGGGCTCCCCTCCTCCTTCTGCCTCACCCTCCTCCGCTGCTGCCCTTTTATACAGCCAGAGGAGATCCATTGATTGTATGTAGGTGCGCGATCTACGCACCTGAACTCGATTGCGGCGGCGCTCGGCAGCATTCCCCGCCTCCTTGCCGCCATTTTGGGCCAGGCTCCAGCGTGCCCTGCCCCGCTGCTCGTTCGCCGGCTGTGCCTCTCCACACACATCAATTCCTTTACCTAGTAATTAATTACATTTAATAAAGAATAATTCCTTTACAAAATAAATTACTTTTTTGGTTAAGTAACGAATAACTATATTGCATCAGTTTTTAAAAATGTATTTCCAGATCTGTCACGGCTTGTCACCCTTTGTTTTGTTGGCATATTTCTGTGTTTGAAGGTTTAGTTCCGGTCCAGCGCTCTAATTTTGGTTTCTCTGCCTGTTTTAGTATGTCCGTATTGAAGCGACTTGACACCTGCCTTAGTTGAGTTCGTAAGTGTAGTCTTGTTTTGATTTTTCGTATAGTCTTTTTATGCGCTCTTAACTGCACCAGTTTCTGTTTCTGGTGTGTTTGCGTGGAGCAGGGTTCCCCAAACTTTTTGACTCGGGGCCCGCATTGGGTTACAGCAATTTGGACGGGGGTCGGGCTGTATGTATGTATGTCATACTTGTCAACCCTACCGGGTTTTCCGGGAGACTCCCGAAATTCAGCGCCTCTCCCGAAAACCTCCCGGGACAAATTGTCTCCCGAAAATCTCCCGAAATTCAGGCGGAGCTGGAGGCCACGCCCCCTCCAGCTCCAGACCTGACTCAATTTTGTGACCCTCTTAAACAGGACAATACTGCCATCTACTGTACATAGAATAGAATGTAAATATATTCTACATTTAAGTGCAGTCAAGGAACATGCATTAGGGAGTCTGTTCTGAAGCCCACAGTAATGAGACGTAACTTCATCACCTCGCCTGGTTAATGACTCCAACCCAATATATTACACCGTCGGTGAGCAAAATGAACAAAAACGCTCGCAAGTTCCAGAACTATTGGAAATAAGAATTTCAGTTTATCCAGGAGAGTTCGAAGGGGAAAGGGTATGTTGCCTGTAAATCTTGTAGAACAGACTTCTACATTGAACACGGCGGCCGAACGGATGCACTCAGCCATGAACGGTCAGTCAGCGAAGCACAAAGCGTCCGCAGCGCAGCATCGTTCACAACCCAGTATTATGGCCCACCTCGCAAAATGGAGGTATCTTATGCTGAGACAAAGATGGCTATGCTGATAGCTGGAAGCAACATCCCGTTCTCATTTGCGGATGTCTACAACAAATCCGTAAAGGATGTTCTCGGATTCGGAGATCGCTCACCTATACGCAAATGGCAGAACAAAGGTTACTCAAATAGTGAAAGGTAAGTGTTGTTGTTGTTTTTTTAGTAACCAGCAGGCACAGTACAGTTAGTAGAACAACTGTGTTTTTATTACTGTGTATTTGATAGGTGCCGTTGGAAGTTCAACGATTTATTTTATTTATATATATATAATAAAATAAATATATATAGGTTGAATTCACTGAAAGTCAAGTATTTCATTCATATATATATATATTTATATATATGTATGAAATATATATGAAATACTCGAGTTGGTGAATTATACGCCGCCCCTCTTAACCACGCCCCCCACCCCAACCACGTCTCAGCCCCACCCCCGACCACGCCCCCACCCCCCACCTCCGGAAATCGGAGGTTTCAAGGTTGGCAAGTATGATGTATGTGGAACTAAACCTTCAATAAAGTCGAACACAAATAAGGCAACAAGAGAAGGATCCTACACTTTTCTTTTGATTGGCCTGAGAAGCTGGACAAGACAAAAAAATGAAAAAATTAAATCGTTCTTACAGCCTTTTTTAGTAGTAAAAGCTCCATTTTAGGAAACCTGGCCGTTAGATCAACATGAAGTAAGACACAAATCAGTAAAATATCTCTTTTACCAGATGCATTATGGGAAATTCCTGCTGGCGGTGACGTGTCTTTGTGAACGGAATGTCCATGAATTCAGGCCCGCCCGCGTACTTGAGCCATTTGTGTGTGAAAGGATCTTCGCCATGGCGACGCCAAACCTGTGTTCTCCCGTCTCTACGGCAACCGGGGCCCTGAGCTCCCTCTCGCTGGCTGGGCCATTGAACTCCCCCCGCGAGAGACAAAAGACAAGGACCCGGCGCTGGTAATTTCTTATCACCAAATCCCATTAGGCTGCAGCTTTTTTCATTAACGCACACAAAAGTAAAGTGGAAATCACCGCTGCTCGTCAGCTCAGCGCCGGCGATGCGCCGGGCTCAAACCCTCGCTATTACGTTATTGTGCTTGTAATAATGGGCCACTAACACTGCAATGCAGTTTGTACAATAAAGATGCTAAAACAATCCAGTTAGGGTAAACATATGCTCAACTATCCAAACTGTCTTATAGCTGACAAAGCTAATTAGTAAAATATCTGATAAATAATTAATTTTCTAATATAATGAGGGCCGCACTTTGGACTAGAGGTGTTCAGATCAGGGTTTTATGTTACCAATTTCGATTCCGATCATCCATTATTTAGATCTTAGGTGTTAACTGTATTTTTTAAAGGCCTACTGAAACCCACTACTACCGACCACGCAGTCTGATAGTTTATATATCAATGATGAAATATTAACATTGCAACACATGCCAATACGGCCGGTTTAGTTTACAAAATTGCAATTTTAAATTTCCCGCGGAGTTTCCTGTTGAAAACGTCATGGAATGATGACGCGTATGATGGTGATGGCGCGTGTTTGTGACGTTATTGGTTGGAGGGGACATATTAGCCCAGCACCACTTACGGCTAAAAGTCGTCTCTTTTCAACGCGCAATTACACAGTATTTTGGACATCTGTATTGCTGAATCTTTTGCAATTTGTTCAATTAATAATGGAGAAGTCAAAGTAGAAACATGGAGGTGGGAAGCTTTTAGCCTTTAGCCACACAAACACACTGTGTTTCCTTGTTTAAAATTCCCAGAGGTGAAGCTTTGCTATGGATCAGAACGGTCAAGCGAACATGGATCCCGACTACATGTCACGCGGCAGTTTTCAGTGAGAAAATTCTGGTAATAAGTCGCCTCTCACCGGAGATCAGCGGAGCTTCTGTCCTGCTGCAGCTTCGTGAGGGACTGGCGTCAACACACTTGTGGCCATACTCCTCCGACTATCAGGTACTATTTAACTCACTAAAACACTAACAACACAATAGAAAGATAAGGGATTTTCCAGAATTATCCTGGTAAATGTGTCTAACATCTGAATCGCTCCTAATGCAATCGCCTTTTTTTTTTCTAGTCCTTCACTCTAAATTTCCTCATCCACACATCTTTCATCCTCGCTCAAATTAATGGGGAAATTGTCGCTTTCTCGGTCCAAATAGCTTTTGCTGCTGGAGGCTCACATTATAAACAATGTGAGGATGTGAGGAGCCCTACAACCAGTGACGTCACGCGCACATTGTCTGCTACTTCCGGTAAAAGCAAGGCGTTTTTTATTAGCGACCAAAAGTTGCGAACTTTATCGTCGATGTTCTCTACTAAATCCTTTCAGGAAAAATATGGTAATATCGCGAAATGATCAAGTATGACACATAGAATGGACCTGCTATCACCGTTTCAATAAAAAAAAATCTAATTTCAGTTGGCCTTTAAATTGTATATATGACGCTAAGGTTGTACGGTGTACCGCGATACTAATGAATTATAAAAAAATAAACATAAGTCACGTCGTGACATTGCTGGTGTCACGAACTGAGGAGCATGTTTGGCAAAATCAGGGAGTACTTACAGGCAGACCCGGTGTGTAGACGGAAAAGGGAGAACGGACGCATTTTGGCTTGAAAAAACTAACGATAAAGTTGGAGCTATAACAATAAAATGCCGCTCTGCAAGGAGTGCTTTAAACATGGCTAGCTAACTGGGTAGCTGCTAACGTCTATCCCAGTGATGTCAAAGGTACGGCCCGAGGGCCAGATCAGGCCCGCGAACAGGTTTTATCTTGTCAGGTTTGCCACTGACAGTTTGTTTGTGTTTTAGTTTTTCCTCTGTGTGTGTTTAGTATTTCCTGTCCTTAGTTCCTGTCAGCACTCTTATTTTGCTTCAGCTTCCTGTTTGTCCACCTGTGTGCTGTTTCCTCTCAGCTGCGGCTGATTGGCACCTGGCCACACCTGGTGTCAATCAGCCCGCTCCTATTTGTACCTGTTTTGTTCCTCCAGTAAGTGCTGGATTATTTTCAATGTCATGTCGATGTCGCTCTTGTGGTTGCTACCTGTCTTGTCGTGTCGTATCATATCGTGTCAGTGCAGCGTTGCGGTAAGCTATATTCGATAGTGGTATGTAGCTTATTGTCTTTTGTTCCCTGCTTCCAAGTTTGTTTTGTACTACACGTTACGACTTCTGTTTTCCTACTCGCTACCCGCTAACTTCCACGCTAGACCCTTTTTGTTTTTTCTAGCTTCCATGCTAAGCTCCTTTTATTTTCTAGCTCCCATGCTAGCTCCATTAGTTTATTATCCGCCTCCTGCGTGCTTTTGGTTGTACTCCTTTGGTTTGTTCTTGTCCTAATATTTGAATTAAATCACGTTTTCTTGCAAAATGCCTCCCTCCTTCTCTGCATCTTGGAGATGGTCAATAACAAACTGACACATTTGGCCCGCTGGATGAGTTTGCTAATGGATGGATTATAATATTAATATTAACATTAATATCAATATTATATTATTATAATATTAATGATAGTATAATATAATAAGTTAATTAGCTGCTAGCCACTTGGCAGTTGGGGGGACTAAAAATGCATACAATATCAGCCAGACGGAATCGGCATTTGTGATCGTCAATGTAATGCATTAATCGGCACATACTTTTCTCATGAAGTGAAGTGAATTATATTTATATAGCGCTTTTCTCTAGTGACTCAAAACAATTTACATAGTGAAACCCAATATCTAAGTTACATTTAAACCAGTGTGGGGGGCACTGGCCAGGATGGCGAAGCGGGAATCGAACCTGGAACCCTCAAGTTGCTAGCTACGGCCACTCTACCAACCGATGGGAATTGGCCAATACACATCGGTGGTCTATCGATCAGAACATACCTACTTTGGACACCTGTGCGATAAAAGATCAGATACACGGGGGTCCAAAGTGCGACCCAGGGGCCGTTTGTGGACTGCAGCTCGAATTTTGTTGGCCCATAACATCGAAATAAAATGAAACAATAAAACAATTAAATGAATAGAATAAATGTTTATCGCCTGTCTTTATCATTTATTCTTATAAAGGCCTTCTGAAATGAGATTTTCTTATTTAAACGGGGATAGCAGGTCCATTTTATGTGTCATACTTGATCATTTCGAGATATTGCCATATTTTTGCTGAAAGGATTTAGTAGAGAACATCGACGATAAAGTTCGCGACTTTTGGTCGCTAATAGAAAAGTCTTGCCTGTACCGGAAGTAGCAGACGATGATGTCACCCGTGTGAGGGCTCCTCACATCCTCACATTGTTTTTAATGGGAGACACCAGCAGCGAGATCAATTCGGACCGAGAAAACGACAATTTCCCCATTAATTTGAGCGAGAATGAAAGATTCGTGTTTGAGGATATTGATAGCCACTGACTAGAAAAAAAAAAGGCGATTGCATTGGGACGGATTCGGATGTTTTTAGACACATTTACTAGGATAATTTTGGGAAATCCCTTATCTTTCTATTGTGTTGCTAGTGTTTTAGTGAGTTTAATAGTACCTGATAGTCGGAGGGGTGTGTCCACGGGTGTCTTGACGCCAGTGTCTGATGCAAGTCGACGGCAGCTGTATGGAGGGCGCAAGCTCAGCTGATCTCCGGTAAGTGGCGACTTTTTACCACAATTTTCTCACCGAAAACTGCTGGTTGACATCCATGTTCGCTTGACCGCGCTGATCCATAGTAAAGTTTCACCTCCGGGAATTTGAAACAAGGAATCACCGTGTGTTTGTGTGGCTAAAGGCTAAAGCTTCCCAACTCCATCTTTCTACTTTGACTTCTCCATTATTAATTGAACAAATTGCAAAAGATTCAGCAACACCGATGTCCAAAATACTGTGTAATTATGCGGTTAAAGCAGACGACTTTTAGCCGCGAGTCGTGCAGCATTAATATTTCCTCACAGTCCGTGACGTCACGCGCACACGTCATCATTCCGCGACGTTTTCAACAATAAAATCTTTAAAATTGCAATTTAGTAAACTAAACCGGCCGTATTGGTGTAGTAGTGGGTTTCAGTAGGCCTTTTAAAAACATTTTTTATATATCAAAACAGCTCTTTTTCAACTGGTGGTTTGGAAACCCCTGGTTTATCGTATTGATTATCAGGAGTTTCTTTGTACATTTTAGCTTATTAAAGAGCTCAGCATTGTAGTCTTTGCTAATGTGTGTGTGTGTGTGTGTGTGTGTGTGTGTGTGTGCACGCGTGTGCGTGTGCGTGTGCGTGTGCGTGTGCGTGTGCGTGTGTGTGTGTGCGTGTGCGTGTGTGTGTGTGTGTGTGTCCTGACTCCTCCACCTGCTCCGGCACCTCTTGCTGCACTAAATGGACCATAATTAGTGCAGGTTTCTGTGTGACAGTGGGTGGTTCTAACGTGTATTTGCCAGTGTGTGTGTGTGTGTGTGTGTGTGTATGAGAGAGTAAGTGCACGCCTATTTGTGCGCTAACTGCCTCTATGAAGTCGGATTGACAGACAAAGGCCTAATCACTCCTCAGCTCAGGCAGGCAAGCAGCTCTGAAGAAGTATTGACCCAAAAGCACCATAATCCCCCTCCAGCTAACACGACAACGTTGCGTAATAACCTGCAATAAGACGCGTTCGTCAAGCGGTCATATATGATTTTCGAGGAGCGATCTGAATAAAAAAGTGACCTGTGAAAATAGTAATGATGCCGTGCACATTTCCTTTCTGGATTGTTCCATTGGAGGCGTACAAAACGTGTACTTTTCTAAACTCTGAGCGCTTGCATACCAGCGTCGTATTTTGAAGAGAAGCGCTCCGCATGGAGGAGCAGCAGCTATTCGTGGTTTTTGTAGGGCTCCACACGCAGAAACACAAAAATGGTTCTGCAAAACATCCCTTAAAAACACACAATGGCACCGTTAACATATCATTAGGCATACTGTATAGCAGGGGTCACCAACGCGGTGCCCGCGAGCACCGGGTAACCCGTAAGGACCAGATGAGTCGCCCGCTGGCCTGTTCTAAAAATAGCTCAAATAGCAGCACTTACCAGTGAGCTGCCTCTATTTTTTGAATTTTATTAATTTACTAGCAAGCTAGTCTCGCTTTGCTCGACATTTTTAATTCTAAGAGAGACAAAACTCAAATAGAATTTGAAAATCCAAGAAAATATTTCAAAGACTTGGTTTTCACTTGTTTAAATAAATTCATTATTTTTTTTACTTTGCTTCTTATAACTTTCAGAAAGACAATTTTAGAGAAAAAACACAACCTTAAAAATGATTTTAGGATTTTTAAACACGTATACCTTTTTACCTTTTAAATTCCTTCCTCTTCTTTCCTGACAATTTAAATCAATGTTCAAGTATTTTTTGTTTTTGTTTGTAAAGAATAATAAATACATTTTAATTTAATTTTTCATTTTAGTTTCTCTTTTTTCAACGAACAATATTTGTGAAATATTTATTCAAATTTATTATGATTAAAATTAAAAAAAAATATTCTGGCAGATCTAGAATATCTTTAGAATCAAATGTAAATCTTATTTCAAAGTCTTTTGAATTTATTTAAAAATGTTTGTTCTGGAAAATCTAGAAGAAATAATTGTTTGTCTTTGTTAGAAATATAGCTTGGTCCAATTTGTTATATATTCTAACAAAGTGCAGATTGGATTTTGACCTATTTAAAACATGTGATCAACATTCTAAAATGAATCTTAATCAGGAAAAATTACTATAGATGTTCCATACATTCTTTTTTTTATTTTTTCAAAAAGTTTCGAATTAGGTAGTTTTTCTTTTCTTTTTTTCGGTTGAATTTGGAATTTTAAAGAGTCGGAATTGAAGATAAACTATGTTTCAAAATTTAATTTTCATTTTTTTCCTGTTTTCTCCTCTTTTAAACCGTTCAATTAAGTGCTGTTTCATCATTAATTCTCTACAAAAAAATCTTCCGTAAAAGGAAAAAAAAATTACGACAGAATGACAGACAGAAATACCTGTTTTTATGTATAAATGGATTTATTTATTAAAGGTAAATTGAGCAAAATGGCTATTCCTGGCATTTTTTTTAAGTGTGTATCAAACTGGTAGCCCTTCACATTAATCAGTACCCAAGAAGTAGCTGTTGGTTTCAAAAAGGTTAGGGACCCCTGGTGTACATTCATATTACGATTACAGGGTAAGTACACCTTTTCCATGGCCAAATTCAAGCACTTTTTAAGGACTTTCAAGATCAATTTTCCAGTTTTTTTCAGTCCCTTCAAAAGGCAAAAACCAGTGTGAATCGATCCATAGCCTTCCTGTTTGAGGTCACCGAATGCTGTCTGTAGGAAAAACAAGGACAATCTGCCAAAGCCAAAGCCTAACATTGAACCAGCAGTTATCATTACCTGAATTGAGCATAGAAAATGAAGCAGTGTTTCTGTAGACCAGGGGTCGGGAACCTTTTTGGCTGAGAGAGCCATTTAAGCCAAATACTGTACTTAAAAATATATTTCCGTGAGAGCCATATAATATTTTTTTAACACTGAATACAACCAAATGTCGGCATTTTTAAGTAAAACCAACCAACCAATAGAGTATAATATGTCACAAACACGCATGGCAGCAGTAGTAGCAACCCCAAGAAGCAGGAACCAGGAGAGCGAAGACCAGGTAAGATGCTTTTAATATCATCAACAGAGGAGAACGAAGCAGTCTTGCAAGTACAGTTCGAAACAATAGTCACTTTTTGAGCCCTGAAGACTAGCATAAATAGAAACTTGCTGATTGGCAGCAGGTGTGGACCAGCTGCCAGAAATTAAGTGACAGATTTTCACATATGTCTATTATTTCTTTTAATAACATTGTTTTTCGTAAGCTCACCGATGATAAATAAAATACTTCTTACCATTAAAGGGGAACATTATCACAATTTCAGAAGGGTTAAAACCAATAAAAATGAGTTCCCAGTGGCTTATTTTATTTTTCGAAGTTTTTTTCAAAATTTTTACCCATCAAGGAATATCCCGAAAAAAATCTTTAAAGTGCCTGATTTTCGCTATCTGTGTAGCCACCGTCCATTTTCCTGTTACGTCATCCAGTGATGCCAATACACACAACATGGAGAATAGCACAGCAAGATATAGCGACATTAGCTCACATTTAGACTCGGATTTCAGCGGTTTAAGCGATTCAATAGATTACGCATGTATTGAAACGGATGGTTGGAGTATGGAGGCAGATAGCGAAAACGAAATTGAAGAAGAATCTGAAGCTATTGAGCGAATAGCTATTGACGCTATTCGGCGATCGACTTCCAACCAACGATTGAGTGTCGCAGGATATCCATACATCTCTGTGCCATGTCTGCCTTAGCATCGCCGGTAAAATGTGCAGACCAAACGATCGGAACTCCCGCATCTTGTGACACTGGAGCAACTTAAATCCGTCGATTAGTAAGTGTTTGTTTGGCATTAAATGTGGGTGCAGGGAAAGGCTGGATGGAAATCTAGCTACAAATGTACATACAGCTAGCCTAAATAGCATGTTAGCATCGATTAGCTGGCACTTATGCTGTGACCAAATATGTCTGATTAGCACATAAGTCAATAACGTCAACAAAACTCACCTTTGTGATTTCGTTGACTTCATCGTTGGAAATGCATCTACAGGATATCCATACATCTCTGTGCCATGTCTGTCTTAGCATCGCCGGTAAAATGTGCAGACCAAACGATCGGGACTTTCGCATCTTGTGACACTGGAGCAACTTAAATCCGTCGATTGGTAAGTGTTTGTTTGGCATTAAATGTGGGCGTACATTAAATTTGTGGCATTAAATTTGTATGTACAAATGTACATACAGCTATGCTTAATAGAATGTTTGCATCGATTAGCATGCCATGCTAATCGATGTACACTCCATATAAGTCAACTTGAATCCGTCCCTGATCGTGTTGTTACACCCTCCGACAACACACCGACGAGGCATGATGTCTCCAAGGTACGGAAAACAGTCGAAAAAATGGAAAATAACAGAGCTGATTAGACTCGATGTTTGTAATGTGTTTGAGAAAATGGGGGACTGACTACCTATAACGTCACAACGCGACGTCATCGCTCCGAGTGCTAATAATAGAAAGGCGTTTAATTTGCCAAAATTCTCCCATTTAGAGTTCGGAAATTGGTTAAAAAAAACCATGGTCTTTTTTCTGCAACATCAAGGTATATATTGACGCTTACATAGGTCTGGTGATAATGTTCACCTTTAATGCGACTTTTTGAACAGGTGCGGTAGAAAACAGATGGATGGATTAAAATGTATGAGAATGTTTTATATTTTTAACGTTATTTTTAACACTGTGATTACCAGCGGAATTATTCATTATTTCTCATGTTAAGCAATGTCAGCAAAGATATATCTGAGAGCCAGATTCAGTCATCAAAAGAGCCACATCTGGCTCGACATCCATAGGTTCCTTACCCCTGCTGTAGACTATTCAATGTCATTGGTGTTTGCAAATGTGTCTCCATTCGTGTTGTTTTTCACATTTCTTGTTATTTTTCTTACTTACAGCTAGCTGGGTGATGTATCGATATACTCGATATATCGCGTGTTTGTCTCTGTGCGATATAGAAAATTACTATATCGTGATTTTCGAGTATACGTTCTCATGCAGTTGCTTTTAGCAAGGTTTTTGGAAAACCTTGTTACATTGTTTAATGCTTCCAGCGGGGCATCACAACAAAATTAGGCATAAAAATGTGTTAATTCCACCACTGTATGTATCGGTATCGGTTGATATCGGTATCGGTAATTAAGAGTTGGACAATATCGGAATATCGGATATCGCTAAAAAAGCCATTATTGGACATCTCTATGTCAGACTGCCGAGAAATATGACGAACATTTCCAAGCATTTACCAGCACTTCACCCAAAATCCAAGCATTTTTCCAAACCTTGAAAACACATTGAAATCCAAGCATTTTCAAGGTTTTCAAGCACCCGTACGAACTCTGTATTAGTGTGTGCAGCTCTCATCAATCTGCATATTGGCAGTGAACCATCCCTTTAATTTCCCATCGCAGCTGATAAACATCGACGCCTCTTGGCCTCTTTGTTGCTTCGACACGGTGAGAGCGTGCACTGCGCTCTCCACCTTTGATATCATTTAGCGGCCGGGGCCCGAACTTTTCCCATCAAGGACTGCATACAGAAAAACGACGTATCACATTCTTAACACACATTCTTCACTTTTGTGTTTGAAAAAATATTTGAACGCCAAGCTAATGCAGGTGTAGGGAAATACAATATATTGTGTTTTCTTGAGTGATGCGCTCCAAGAGGTCTGTATCTGTTGCTGGGGGTGTTACTGACGTCACATTTGACTCACGTGTGGTCAAGCTAGCTCTGTTCAAAGAGTCAGTGTTCAAAAACAAGAAAAAAGAAATACAAAAATTAGGGGTATTTTATTTGAACTAAGTGAAATTATCTGCCGATAGAACAAGACGAGTTGACTTGTCAAGACTTTCCAAAACAAGTAATATTAGCTAACCTCAATGAACACAAAAATACCTTAAAATAAGTATATTTTCATTAATAACACCTGTACTACTATATGAGTAGGTATTTTCAATCCATCCATCCATCTATCCATCATCTTCCGCTTATCCGAGGTCGGGTCGCTGGGGCAACAGCCTAAGCAGGGAAACCCAGACTTCCCTCTCCCCAGCCACTTCGTCTAGCTCTTCCCGGGGGATCCCGAGGCGTTCCCAGGCCAGCCGGGAGACATAGTCTTCCCAACGTGTCCTGGGTCTTCCCCGTGGCCTCCTACCGGTTGGACGTGCCCTAAACACCTCCCTAGGGAGGCGTTCGGGTGGCATCCTGACCAGATGCCCGAACCACCTCATCTGGCTCCTCTCGATGTGAAGGTCTCGATGTGAAGGAGCAGCGGCTTTACTTTGAGCTCCTCCCGGATGGCAGAGCTTCTCACCCTATCTCTAAGGGAGAGCCCCGCCACACGGCGGAGGAAACTCATTTCGGCCGCTTGTACCCGTGATCTTATCCTTTTGGTCATGACCCAAAGCTCATGACCATAGGTGAGGATGGGAACGTAGATCGACCGGTAAATTGAGAGCTTTGCCTTCCGGCTCAGCTCCTTCTTCACCACAACGGATCGGTACAACGTCCGCATTACTGAAGACGCCGCACCGATCCGCCTGTCGATCTCACGATCCACTCTTCCCTCACTCGTGAACAAGACTCCTAGGTACTTGAACTCCTCCACTTGGGGCAGGGTCTCCTCCCCAACCCGGAGATGGCACTCCACCCTTTTCCGGGCGAGAACCATGGACTCGGACTTGGAGGTGCTGATTCTCATTCCGGTCGCTTCACACTCGGCTGCGAACCGATCCAGCGAGAGCTGAAGATCCCGGTCAGATGAAACCATCAGGACCACATCATCTGCAAAAAGCAGAGACCTAATCCTGCGGCTACCAAACCGGAACCCCTCAACGCCTTGACTGCGCCTAGAAATTCTGTCCATAAAAGTTATGAACAGAATCGGTGACAAAGGACAGCCTTGGCGGAGTCCAACCCTCACTGGAAATGGTTTCGACTTACTGCCGGCAATGCGGACCAAGCTCTGGCACTGATTGTACAGGGAACGGACCGCCACAATAAGACAGTCCGATACCCCATACTCTCTGAGGACTCCCCACAGGACTTCCCGAGGGACACGGTCGAATGCCTTCTCCAAGTCCACAAAGCACATGTAGACTGGTTGGGCAAACTCCCATGCACCCTCAAGAACCCTGCCGAGAGTATAGAGCTGGTCCACAGTTCCACGACCAGGACGAAAACCATACTGTTCCTCCTGAATCCGAGGTTCGACTATCCGACGTAGCCTCCTCTCCAGTACACCTGAATAAACCTTACCGGGAAGGCTGAGGAGTGTGATCCCACGATAGTTGGAACACACCCTCTGGTCCCCCTTCTTAAAGAGAGGAACCACCACCCCGGTCTGCCAATCAGAGGTACCGCCCCCGATGTCCATGCGATGCTGCAAAGTCTTGTCAACCAAGACAGCCCCACAGCATCCAGAGCCTTAAGGAACTCCGGGCGGATCTCGTCCACCCCTGGGGCCTTGCCACCGAGGAGCTTTTTAACTACCTCAGCGACCTCAGCCCCAGAAATAGGAGAGTCCACCACAGATTCCCCAGGCACTGCTTCCTCATAGGAAGACGTGTTGGTGGGATTGAGGAGGTCTTCGAAGTATTCCTTCCACCTATCCACAACATCCGCAGTTGAGGTCAGCAGAACACCATCCGCACCATACACGGTGTTGACAGTGCACTGCTTCCCCTTCCTGAGGCGGCGGACGGTGGTCCAGAATCGCTTCGAAACCGTCCGGAAGTCGTTTTCCATGGCTTCCCCGAACTCCTCCCATGTCCGAGTTTTTGCCTCCGCGACCGCTGAAGCTGCACACCGCTTGGCCTGTCGGTACCTGTCCACTGCCTCCGGAGTCCTATGAGCCAAAAGGACCCGATAGGACTCCTTCTTCAGCTTGACGGCATCCCTCACCGCTGGTGTCCACCAAGGGGTTTTAGGATTGCCGCCCCGACAGGCACCAACTACCTTGCGGCCACAGCTCCGATCTGCCGCCTCGACAATAGAGGTGCGGAACATGGTCCACTCGGACTCAATGTCCAGCACCTCCCTCGTGACATGTTCAAAGTTCTTCCGGAGGTGGGAATTGAAACTTTGTCTGACAGGAGACTCTGCCAGACGTTCCCAGCAGACCCTCACAATGCGTTCGGGCCTCCCAGGTCTGTCCGGCATCCTCCCCCACCATCGCAGCCAACTCACCACCAGGTGGTGATCGGTAGAAAGCTCCGCGCCTCTCTTCACCCGAGTGTCCAAAACATGAGGCCGCAAATCCGATGACACAACTACAAAGTCGATCATGGAACTGCGGCCTAGTGTGTCCTGGTGCCAAGTGCACATATGGACACCCTTATGTTTGAACATGGTGTTTGTTATCGACAAACTGTGACGAGCACAAAAGTCCAATAACAAAACACCACTCGGGTTCAGATCCGGGCGGCCATTCTTCCCAATCACGCCTCTCCAGGTTTCACTGTCGTTGCCAACGTGAGCGTTGAAGTCTCCCAGTAGGACAAGGGAATCACCCGGGGGAGCACTTTCCAGTACTCCCTCGAGTGTTCCCAAAAAGGGTGGGTACTCTGAACTGCCGTTTGGTGCATAAACACAAACAACAGTCAGGACCCGTCCCCCCACCCGAAGGCGGAGGGAGGCTACCCTTTCGTCCACCGGGTTGAACTCCAACGTACAGGCTTTGAGCCGGGGGGAAACAAGAATTGCCACCCCAGCCCGTCGCCTCTCACTGCCGGCAACGCCAGAGTGGAAGAGGGTCCAATCCCTCTCGAGAGAAGTTGTTCCAGAGCCCTTGCTGTGCGTCGAAGTGAGTCCGACTATATCCAGCCGGAATTTCTCGACTTCGCGCACTAGCTCAGGCTCTTTCCCCCCCAGTGACGTGACGTTCCACGTCCCAAGAGCTAGCTTCTGTAGCCGAGGATCGGACCGCCAAGTGCCCTGCCTTCGGCTGTCGCCCAGGGTATTTTCAATTGTTTCATTGAAAATAAAACCGCAAAGTTGTCATGACGAGGGGGTTTTACGCAGCTTGCTGCGGGGTTTGTTCTCCCGGGATGCAAACGAACTACTCGGGACAAGGCGTGCAAGTAAAAAGTTAAAGTTAAAGTACCAATGATTGTTATACACGCACTAGGTGTGGCGAAATTATTCTCTGCATTCGACCCATCCCCTTGATCACCTCCTGGGAGGTGAGGGGAGCAGTGGGCAGCAGCGGTGCCGCGCCCGGGAATCATTTTTGGTGATTTAACCCCCAATTCCAACCCTTGATGTTGAGGGCCAAGCAGGGAGGTAATGGGTGGCATTTTTATAGTCTTTGGTACGACTCCGCCGGGGTTTGAACTCACAACCTACCGATGTCAGGGTGGACACTCTAACCCAGGGGTAGGGAACCTATGGCTTTAGAGCCAGATGTGGCTCTTTTGATGGCTCTTAGCTGACATTCCTTAACATGGTAAGTAATGAATAATTCCGCTGGTAATAACAGTGTCAAAAATAACGTTCAAAATATAAAACATTCTCATGCATTTTAATCCATCCATCCGGTTTCTACCGCACGTGTTCAAGAAGTCGCAATAACGGTAAGAAGTATTTTATTTGTTGTTGGTTAGCTTCAGAATAACAATGTTATTAAAAAGAATAAGAGACTTATTATACTCTAAAAATGTTGGTCTTACTTAAAAATGCACGCATTTAGTTGTATTCAGTGTTAAAAAAATATATTATATGGCTCTCACGGAAATACTTTTTAAAATATTCGGCTTGTGCGGCTCTCTCAGCCGAAAAGGTTCCCGACCCCTGTTCTAACCACTAGGCCACTGAATAGGTAAAAACATGATTTAATCTAAAACTCAAAGTACTACAAAAACAGAACACAAGGCGAAGGCAAAACACGCTAATCGCACTTGGAGCTAAAACTAACACTAAAAGTAAACCATGGACAGGGCAAAACAAAAAGTCGGCAAGTGTGGCATCAATAAACAAAACTTACATGGCATGGCATGAAGCATGAAAAGACCAATCGCAAGAATACCATCATGAGCAGAGCATGAAAAGAACATGTACAGAGCAATGTCACCAGGTCGGCTAACTGGCAACGATAGGCTTTAATAGTCTCTTAGATTAGAGCCAGGGGCGTGTGTCAAACGAGGCAGGTGAAACCAATGAGTCTCCATAGTGACCGAACAATAAAGCGCAAACAGGAACTAATGGAGTCTTAAAGGCCTACTGAAACCCACTACTACCAACCATGCAGTCTGATAGTTTATATATCAATGATGAAATATTAACATTGCAACAAACACGGCCGGTTTAGTTTAATAAATTACAATTTTAAATTTCGCACGGAAGTATCATGCCAAAACGTCGCGGTATGATGATGCGTGCGCGTGACGTCACGCATTGTAGACAATATTTTGGTCCAGCACCGTTCACAGCTATAAGTATAATGGACATCTGTGTTGCTGAATCTTTTGCAATTTGCTCAATTAATAATGGAGACGTCAAAGAAGAAAGATGTAGGTGGGAAGCGGTTTATTGCGGCCGCCTTTAGCAACACAAGCACAGCCGGTGTTTCCTTGTTTCCTTGTTTACATTCCCAAAAGATGACGGTGACGCTTTACTATGGAACAGAGCGGTCAAGCGAACATGGTTCCCTACCACATGTTAACCGGCAGGTTTCGGTGAGAAAATTGTGGTAATAACTCGGCTCTTACCGTAGACATGAGCGGAGAGCTTGCATCGTTCCTCCTGCACCTGTCAAAGAGGCAGCTGCGACTCTCTTGCTTCCTCCCACCGGCCGCCCCCGACCGTCAGATGCTTCCACCGTGGAGGAGGGAAAAAAATAAAAAAACTCAGCCCGGCTCCAACGGCTGCTTTCGCCTCCTTGAGAAACGTGGCTTCCCTCGGAGACACTGGCGGCCACCACTCCCGTGGCCACACCCCTCCGACTTTCAGGTTGTACAGGTACGACTATATGATCTCACTAAAACACTAGTAACACAATAAGCAGATAAGGAATTTTCCAGAATTATCCTAGTACATTTGTCTAATAACATCTGAATTGCTTTGCCGTATAGTTTTTTTGTTGTTGTTTTTTTTAACTTATTTTGTTTTTCTAGTCCTTCACTTTAAATTTCCTCATCCACGAATCTTTCATACTCGCTCAAATTAATGGGGAAATCGTCGCTTTGATTGTAAATAACGTGAGGATGTGAGGAGCTCCACAACCCGTGACGTCACGCGCACGTCGTCTGCTACTTCCAGTACAGGCAAGGCTTTTTTATTAGCAACCAAAAGTTGCGAACTTTATTGTAGATGTTCTCCACTAAATCCTTTCAGCAAAAATATGGCAATATCGCGAAATGATCAAGTATGACACATAGAATGGACCTGCTATCCCCGTTTAAATAAGAAAATCTCATTTCAGTAGGCTTTTAATAGTCTCTTTAATTAGAGGCAGGTGTTTGTGTCAAACGAGGCAGGTGAAACAAACGAGTCGCCATGGTGACCGAACAAGGGAGCGCAAACAGGAACTAATGGAGTCTTGAATAGAAAATAACAAAAAAATAATGATCCAGACCACAGATCATGACAAAAGTCAATTTGGCTTTCATCTGTTTTAATTATGAGACAAAATTGTGTCAAAGTCATGATTTTTTTTTTTTTTACATGCTTGAAATAAGAAATTATTACTTTAAAAAAGTAGTTTCACACTTGTGAGTGTCGATGACACAGCTTTGCAACAGTTGATGTTCTAGTTTCAAGCATGTTTTACTTAATATAGGTCATACAATCTCAGCTACAAGCTGTAATATCTTACTGAGATCATTTAGGACCAAAACACTTAAAACAAGTAAAACACCAACATAAAATCTGCTTAGTGAGAAGAATGATCTTGTCAGACAGAAAATAAGCAAATTTCACCCTTATTTGAGGTATTTCAGTTTTTGCAGTACTCGAAAAAAAATGAATTCTCACGCTTGTGTTGTTTTCGGCTGTACGAATCGTTCAAATCACAAAAAGGATAAAAGTTTATTCAGAGTTCCTTGAGAGGTAATTAAAAAAGGCAGGAAACGTAATGTTTATTATTTCTTATTTCTTATTTCTTATTTAAATATTATCTTGATATTATTTGTGTTTCTTAAACACGTTTGCTACGAGTGTTTTGGAAAGCACCAGTCCAAATAAAATAAATCAAATGTCAGCAAAAACATAAAAGTTAAAAGTTTGTCCTTAAATAAAATAATAAACATACTTAACAACTTGATTTTTAGTAGTAAGTAACCAACAAAGGCTCATATATTGGCTGCTGGCGTATGCAGTAATGTATTGTGTTATTTTTCATTCAATTTTGTCAAAATTATGAGGGACAAGCAGTAGAAAATTAATAATTAATCTACTTGTTCATTTACTGTTAATATCTGCTTACTTTCTCTTTTAGCATGTTCTATCTATACGTCTGTTAAAATGTACTATAATCACTTATTCTGTTGTTTGGATGCTTTACATTAGTTTTGGATGATACCACAAATTTGGGTATCAATCCGATACCAAGTCATTACAGGATCATACATTGGTCATATTCAAAGTCCAGGGACATATTTCCTGAGTTTAGAAACACAATATATTTTTTTTTTATAAACTAAAGAAGATGCGATGCCAAAAAATGTTGACGTAATCATAATAGTATCGACTAGATACGCTCTTGAACTTTGTATCATTACAGTAGATGTTAGGTGAAGATCCACCAATGTCATTTGTTTACATTTTGATGCCGGTGAGCTACGGTGTGTAGTAAAGCATGTTTAGCTATTCCTCCTCCTGCAGGGATGATACTTGTAAGAAACGTACTTTATTTGTCGCCATGGAGACGAGGATCAGTGATTTAGAAGTATCTAAAACACTGACGATTGTGGATGGACGTTTGCTGCTAGCTAGCTAGCCATGTCTTAAAGCACCTCGTCCTGAGGGCGTTTCAGTGTTGTAACTTCACTTTTATCTTTAGTTTTAAAGCCAATTTGTATCCGTTCTCCCTTTTCTGGCTACATTCTGGGTCTGTTTGTAAGTACTCTGTGATTGTGCGCTGCCGAACATGCTCGTCTGCTCGTAAACCAGCAATAACACTACTGCGAGAGGGTGCGGAGGGGTGGTGGACCGGTACTTTTCAGAGGCGGTAAAGTACCAAATATGATTCATTAGTATCGCAGTACTATTCTAATACCGGTATACCGTACAACTCTAGTAGACACAAAGTTAAATCATGAAATGCAACATTACCCAAGCAAAAACTATGCATATTTATCCAGGAGAGTCTTGATACCAATTTCCTTGACCAAGTCACACACAAGGACGTTGTAGACCTCCACGCTTTTCCTAGTTTCCATCTGTTTTGTTGTGTAGAATGGCGTCCGGAACACAATAGTTCGACATGTCCGGGAACGCGACCGATCCTCCTTGATATCACTCAACACATTTTTTTTTTATTAAAGTAAAGGGATTTATTACATTGCATAGTTTTTGCTTGCATCTCCTTTTTATAAGAATAATTAAGCTTATTTTGTACTCAGAGAGTTTGTGCGCTGCTTGCTGTAGAACGGCCATCTTAGCTTGGTTGACCTCCACCGGTTTTCACTCCTGGGAAGAAGTCACGTGTTGGAATACAAAGAATGTTGTTGTGTTTTACTAAGGACTGAGGGGAGGTGACGGCAACAGACACCAGAGGATAGTATAGTTCTAAGTATTTATTATATATATATACTACATATATTAAACAAAAAATAATAAATAAACTAACCAAGGAAATGGAGCGTGACAAGATCCAAGAGTGTGTATGGTGTGTGTAGATTAGCTGTCGAGTGTTACCGTAAATGTTGAACGAAAGCGAAGGAACACGGATGTCCGTGGGGCAGGCAGATGACCCAAGGCAAGCGAGAGGCATCGAGAGAAACGTGTCCAAGCGGAAGGTCGACAATCCAAAAGGGCAGTCTGGGAGTCAAGGGGAAAAACAGGGGATCACGGGAGAAAACACGGGAAGCACTGCGGGAAGACAACAGGAACATCAGACACACCAGTCACAGGGGAAGAGCGAGTTCGGGGAACGGAAGCCAGACATGGGATACTTACACAGGAACAGAAGACTATTCTATGGCACGGCATGGCAGGTTGTGCGGGCTTAAGAAGGCAGCTTGTTCATCCCAGGCAGGTGTACTGATTTTCAATTGATTGCAGCCGTTGCGAGGTGCGGCCGCAGCGGACAGGGAACGCCTGTGAGCGTGGCCCGCGGTGATGGATGAGGGGCGGTGGCAACAGTCTTAACTGTAACAAATGTAGCGCGTTTTAAAATCCCCATGATCCACACCACGTACTTTGTAGTGAAATTGTGTTGATGCCAAATGGTAAACGGTACAGAAAAAGCAACATACAACCTCAACAGGTATTAGAGATGCGCGGTTTGTGGTCTCATCCGCGGAGTCCGCGGATAAACCGCGGGTCGGGCGGGTGAAATGACGAAAAAATAGATTTTAATTAGATTCGGGCGGGTGGCGGTTGAACCATTTGGAAATATTTGATATACATGGTTCAGAGATCGGTAATCTTTACCGTTCAAAGAGCCATTTTGGACCTGTGTCACAAAGCGAAGAAGACATTAGGAGACGTTAACATTCTCAAGAATGACTGCCGGCAGTCACCCAGTTAATAAGTACTAGGGCGTGCTGTGACGCCTTTTACAACATGTGCAACCTACTTGCCAGTCCAGCAATATGTCGTGTGTGGCTGACACACGTTCACGACTGCAAGGCATACTGGGTGATACTTAGTACACTAACGGTTGTGATACAAACAATTTTAACACTCTTACTAATATGTGCCACATTGTGAAGCGACACCAAACAAGAATTGACTTACACATTTCGACAGAACATCCACACAGTAACACAACATAAACACAACACAACAAATACCCAGAATCCTTTGCATCATGACACATTCTGACTATATTATACACCCCAGTAGCAGCAATTTTGACACTTTGGACACCATCGCCATAAGCAGTGAGGTGCGGTGAGGTTCATGGCTGGTGAGGCACTGACGTGCACAGTCAGATTTATAAACACATGAACCCTATTAGAGTATCTTATCCACCATTTGATTGGCAGCATTTAACGGGTTATGTTTAAAAGCTCATACCAGCATTCTTTAAACATACAATTTGTAGCACACAAAAAATAACGTTTAATAAAACAAAACGTTATTATGGTCTTACCTTTACTTATAAATGAAGTCCATGCTCCGCTCCTTCTGACCAAAAGCATCGATAACTTGTTTATTGAAGTATTCCTTATTTTTCTTCGGTTTTAAAAGTCTCTCTGTCTCGATAGAGATCACTGTCTGAAGCAAACCTTTTAGCTCCGGCGTTGGTCTTCTTTCAATTATTACCTCCGGCTCCGATTGAAAGTCCAGTTTAGAAAACTGTTTTAATTTAGATATGGATTCATCCATGTTAAAAGAGAACAAAATAAATGATCGCTGCCGCTGCACTTGACTTGCTAACTGTAGCTTGTTGTCACTTCTTTTGCAGCTTAGTATTCGGAAGAATGATCTCTGGGATCAAATCCCTAAATTTCTTGCAATTGCACTTTGAGAAACGTTGTTCTTAAACTGTTTGACTATTTGCTCACACAGTTGTGGACAAAGGGGTGTACCCCGCCCCATCCTTTCTTGTGAAAGACTGAGCATTTTTTGGGAAGCTGTTTTATACCCAATCAGGGCACCCACCTGTTCCCAATTAGCCTGCACACCTGTGGGATGTTCCAAATAAGTGTTTGATGAGCATTCCTCAACTTTATCAGTATTTATTGCCACCTTTCCCAACTTTTTTGTCACGTGTTGCTGGCATTTAATTCTAAAGTTGATGATTATTTGCAAAATTTTTAAAAAATGTTTTATCTGTTTGAACATCAAATATGTTGTATTTGTAGCATATTCAACTGAATATGGGTTGAAAAGGATTTGCAAATCATTGTATTTCGTTTATATTTACATCTAACACAATTTCCCAACTCATATGGAAATGGAGTTTATAAAAGAGAAGTGATCACTATTTTATTTAATGCTAAAATTCTTCTTTAATTGCAATAAACTTAAAAAGTTAAATTTAAAGTACCACTGATAGTCACACACACACTAGGAGTGGTGAAATTATACTCTGCATTTGACCCATTCCCTTGTTCCACCCTCTGGTAGGTGAGGGGAGCAGTGAGCAGCAGCGGGGGCTGCGCTCGGGAACCATTTTGATGATTTAACCCCTAATTCCAACCCTTAATGCTGAGTGCCAAGGAGGGAGGTAAAGGGTCCCATTTTTATAGTCTTTGGTATGACTCGGCCCGGGTTTGAACTCACAACCTACCGGTCTCAGGGCAGACACTCTAACCCAGGGATCACCAACGCGGTGCCCGCGGGCACCAGGTAGCCTGTAAGGACCAGATGAGTCGCCCGCTGGCCCGTTCTAAAAATAGCTCAAATAGCAGCACTTACCAGTGAGCTGCCTCTATTTTTTAAATTTTATTTATTTACTAGCAAGCTGGTCTCGCTTTGCTCGACATTTTTAATTCTTAGAGAGACAAAACTCAAATAGAATTTGAAAATCCAGGAAAATATTTTAAAGACTTGGTCTTCACTTGTTTAAATTTTTTTTTTACTTTGATTCTTATAACTTTCAGAAAGACAATTTTAGAGAAAAAATACAACCTTAAAAAGGATTTGAGGATTTTTAAACACATATACCTTTTTACCTTTGAAATTCCTTCCTCTTCTTTCCTGACAATTTAAATCAGTGTTCAAGTAAATATACATGTTTTTTTTATTGTAAAGAATAATAAATACATTTTTATTTAATTCTTCATTTTAGCTTCTGTTTTTCCGACGAAGAATATTTGTGAAATATTTCTTCAAACTTATTATGATTAAAATTCCCCAAAAATTATTCTGGCAAATCTAGAAAATCTTTAGAATCAAATTTGAATCTTATTTCAAAGTCTTTTGAATTTCTTTTATAATTTTTGTTCTGGAAAATCGAGAAGAAATAATGATTTGTCTTTGTTGGAAATATAGCTTGGTCCAATTTGTTATATATTCTAACAAAGTGCAGATTGGATTTTAACCTATTTAAAACATATCATCAAAATTCTTAAATTAATCTTAATCAGGAAAAATGACAAATGATGTTCCATAAATTATTTTTTTTATTTTTTCAAAAAGATTTGAATTAGCTCATTTTTGTCTTGTTTTTTTCGGTGGAATTTTGAATTTTAAAGAGTCGAATTTGAAGATAAACTGTTTCAAAATTTAATTTGCATTTTTTTCCTGTTTTCTCCTTTTTTAAACTGTTCAATTAAGTGGTTTTTACATCTACAAAAAACCTTCCGTAAAAGGAAAAAAAAATGTACGACGGTTTGACAGACAGAAATACCCATTTTTTTATATATATAGATTTATTTATTAAAGGTAAATTGAGCAAATCGGCTATTTCTGGCAATTTATTTAATTGTGTATCAAACTGGTAGCCCTTCGCATTAATCAGTACCCAAGAAGTAGCTTTTGGTTTCAAAAATGTTGGTGACCCCAGCTCTAACCACTGAGCAGGTTAAAACATGTTTAATGTAACATAGGATTTGCTGTTAAAATAAAACCAAAAATAACAACAATACTTTTATTTTGAAAAGTATCAAAGTACCAAAAAGTATCGATATATATTTTAGTACCGGTACCAAAATATTGGTGTCAGGATAACCCTAAGATTAGACATTCAGTTAAGAAAAATGCCATTACTTGTTTCACTTAGTGATGTTTTCCCAAAAGCTACCGTATTTCCTTGATTAGCCGCCGGGGGCGCTAATTAATTTAAAACTTCTTCTCACTCCTGCGCTTATTCAAGGCATGCAGTAAAAGTAAGCCGGCGCTAATAATTTTAAAACCTCTTCTCACATGAAAAGCACATTTAATTAAAAACAACCGTTATTATGGTTATTATTTTCAGCACCGAAGGCTTGGAATAACCTACAATTTAATATTCAACTTAAAACCCTTGTTACATTAAATGAGTTAAAAGCTTCTGTGAAAGGATTGCAGACTACCTTGTCCGTATGCACATGTGTCATTTGAGCACGTTTTAATGTTGTAAATGTGATGTTTTATGTGTTGTTTACTGTTTTTAATGTAGCCTTGCTGCTGCCCTCTTGGCCAGGTCTACCTTAGAAAAGAGATCTTTGATCTCAATGGGATTTTGCCTGGTTGTAAAGGCTGCCGGTAAATAAAAAATAAATGAAAGGTTGGTCTTACCTTTGCTTGTAAATGAGATCCAAGGAAGCTGCTATCGTACCGCTGCTATCAGTTAGCTCGGGTGTGGGTGACTTCCCTCTCGTTCTGCTCCGTGGGGGATATTGTTATCCCAGGACCACCAAGAAAGGACATGGCTTGAGCAGTTTGACTTTGTTCATTTTTCAATAAAACCTCAGTCAGTTAGCTCTTCCGCTCGCTCGCCGGTATCTTGGGGAGGGCTACAGCTAGCGTGAGCTAGTTTGTCCGCCTGTCTATTGGACCGTAGGCTCCACAGGTATAATTAATAAAACATAGCTGCTTACGGTTCTTTTTAGCATACCTGTATTCAATTGCTTGGACCTTAAATCCTACTGAATATCTCTTAATCTTCTCCCCTTTACGCGATTTCAAATTGTTGAAAAAAGCCTCCGCCATTTTGAAAATGATGATAGGGGAAGTGTCACTCGTGACGTCACGAATTTGACCCGGCGTTAATAGTAAACATGCGCTAATAATTTTGCGAAGCGAGTTTGACCCGGCAGTAATTCAAGGCAGGCGCATATTACAATTCAAGGAAATACGCTATTTAAAATTTTACCAAACACATTTGGTATATTTGCACAAAGTATTGGTATTGGATCAGTATCGCCGATACCAGCCTGAATTGTACTTTGTATTGGATTGTAAAGAAAATCAGTCAAGAACTGTAAAAGAGCCCAACTTACCTGTGACCCTCAGCAAGACACAGAATGGATGGATGCCTGCAAAGGAATGCAATGATCCACGACCTAAAAATTACCACATGAGCCGTATTGTCTGATGAGTCTCATTCGAAATGTGCTATTTGAGCTGAAAAAGCAGCATTTTGTCGGTTTCAGGATGGCAATACAAAAGTTTTAGACGGCCTTCTGGGAGCATATCCGCTGCGGATTCTAAGCTCCTTTCTGAATCAGCCACACAAGAGACGTATGAATAGCAAATGTGAAAGCGCAGAGTGCAATCGGGTGGGTGACCTTAATTAAATTTTGAGGTCTCTGTGAACGGCCTCGCTGCAGCCGCTGCGTTTGCAGGCGATCGCTAATGTGCGAGGCGCTATTATTCGGCGAGACCTTGGGTGAGACGAGAGGGTGAAAGTAGAGACGGCAGAGCACGACGCCAAGATGCAGC
>NC_084637.1:16934657-17077157 GCF_033978795.1 Nerophis ophidion | reverse complement strand
GAAAATTGTGGTAAAAAGTCGCCTCTTACCGGGGATCAGCACAGCTTGCGCCGTCCATGCAGCTGCCGTGACTTCCCTCAGAGACTGGTGTCAACACACCCGTGGACACACCCATCCGACTATCAGGTACTATTTAACTCACTAAAACACTAGCAACACAATAGAAAGATAAGGGATTTCCCTGAATTATCCTAGTAAATGTGTCTAAAAACATCTGAATCGCTCCCAATGCAATCGCCTTTTTTTTTTTTTGTACTTTTTTTTTCTAGTCCTTCACTATCAATATCCTCATCTACGAATCTTTCATCCTCGCTCAAATTAATGGGGAAATTGTCGCTTTTGATGCCGGAGGATCCCATTATAAATAATGTGAGGATGACGTCATCGTCTGCTACTTCCGGTACAGGCAAGGCTTTTTTATTAGCGACCAAAAGTTGCAAACTTTATTGTCGATGTTCTCTACTAAATCCTTTCAGCAAAAATATGGCAATATCGCGAAATGATCAAGTATGACACATAAAATGGACCTGCTATCCCCGTTTAAATAAGAAAATCTTATTTCAGTAGGCCTTTAAGCACATTACAAAAACAAAACAATAAAGATCTGATTTGCACTACTGGTGGTGATATCTATCAAAATTAGGGTGGTCCCAAAAGGAGGAATTTTTCGAAGTGACTCTGTGCCGCTTTTAAAAGTGCTTCCCGTCTCGTCAACATATGAAATGACAAGTGTTTGTAAGAAATTGAAATATGCCCCCATCTGCAAAAATTTATAAAATTAATGAAATAAATATGTATATAGAGACATACTGTAGTAACTTGAAGTAAATAAAAAACAAAAAAAATTCAAAAACAATTTTAAATTATCTAAAAGCAGTCTTTTTCTTACAATGTGTCGACTTCTTTCTTATAAAATTGGGAACAATCTCACGTAGTCTTTCTCTTTCTGTAATATTGCAATATTTTCTCGTAAAATTATAACCGTTTTATATAAAACTATTACTTTTTAATGCAAAATGGTGACATTTGTCATATACAATTCTGACTTGTAACACAATATTGACAATTTTTTGGTTGTTTTTGTAAAATACTGACATTTTGGAATGATCCCTTAAAATGTCCCAGTTCCATTCACACAGTTAAAAAACACTTTAAGACCAATGTCTTGGAAAAATGTACCACTCGTGAATCAACAGAAATGTTAATACGATGAGTATTGTTAATTACAAATTTAATGTGGGGTATAAATAATAATGGAAGTATATTTGTTTGTATACAGTATATAATTGGTACAAAGGTTTAACTAACACGTGTACCAGGATATTTCACATGTCTTTACTGTGTATATAATTGAACAGTGTTTATGTTGTGTACAAAGTGTATTTATAATATGTATGTCACGAGGGTAACGCATAATGATGCGCTTTTTCTCCACCCAGGGTGCAAAAGGACCAGACGGACAGGTCTAGCAGGTAAGGGCTTGATTTTAATACAAAAATGATAACACTGGTACAAAACTGACAGAAATAAACAAAAGAAAACGCGTGCCGAACGCACGGGAAGCTAAGCTAAAAACTTAGCATGGATTCGAAGAGTCCACAGGTAACGTGCCGAGCGCACAGGAAGCTAAGGGGATACTTAGCACATAAACAAGAACGTCTCGTGAGTGTCGCTTACCCCAAACAAAAGATCTCAAATGAACATATGGAGAAGGCAGGCTTAAATACGGAAGTAATCAATGAAACACAGATGCGCGTCAAAAGCAAGTAACAGGTGGAACAAATACAAAACCATGGAGACAAGATAAATAAGGAAGAGCAAAACTAGGAACTGGAAGAGTCCAAAACAAACAGAAAACACAAAAGGACTCAAAAACCGAAATCAAAATGTGATCCGGGAAGCGGATCACAACAATGTATATTTTTTATATTCTTTGGAAGCTCATCCTGTATTTGACATTGTTTATAGGGTTAGGCGCAATAAGTGTTCGACTTCAGCCAAAACCCTTTCGGTCTGCAACATTTTCAATTTATGAATGAACAACTGTTTGTTTATGTAAAATTGTTTGTTTATTTTGTTGACCACTGATCGAAGAAAAAATAAACGAAACTAAACTAAAATGATGACTTTTGTCAAAATTTTGCCAAGCAAAATTACCGTTTTAATTATAATATTGCCAACATTTTTACAAGTTCTCTTAGAAAATTGTGACTTTTGTCAAGTAAAAAAAAAAAATTACTCTTTTCATAAAATTGCCAAAATTTAAATTTGTTTCTTCGACATTTTCAACTGTTTATCATAATATTCCACAAATGTTTAGTTTTTCTTGTAAAATTTTGATTATAATACTGCCAAAATTCAAAGATTTTTTGAGGGAAATTATGACCTTTTTCTTGTGAAATTCCAACTCATTTTTCACAAAAAGCTTTTTTATATTTGCATAGTGTGTATATATTATCAATGTTGTAAATACTAATATTTCTATATCTAGAAAGGGTGGTCTGAAAGAGGTAAGCATTATTCGGAGGTTTCAAGAAGGTAACAAATACAAGAAAATGTGTGTGTGTGTGTGTGTGTGTGTGTGTGTGTGCGTGCGTGCGTGCGTGCGTGTGTGTGTGTGTGGGTGTGTGTGTGTGCGTGCGTGCGTGCGTGCGTGTGTGTGTGTGTGGGTGTGTGTGTGTGCGTGCGTGCGTGCGTGCGTGCGTGTGTGTGTGCGTGTGTGTGTGTGTGTGGGTGTGTGTGTGTGTGTGTGTGTGTGTGTGTGTGTCTGACATGGCTGAGGGTTTCGTATTAGTCACATAATTTTGGTCTTGACCTCTGTATGTATGATAAGATTATCGCCAATCTTTCCAAGATGCAACTCTTTAATCAAATTTGAAGAACAGGATATCGAGACTGATTTAAAGATTCCTTCTTTATAAATGTCAACCTCTTGGTAGGTTGGAATGAAATGGTAAAGGGTATTGGTTGGGTAGATTTGGAAATGAATTGTATTGTACTATATTTTGCAGACTGTATGACAGACTTGGGCAAATTAAGGCCTCCAGGCCCACATATTAAGATTTTCAATTCGGCCCGCAAGACATTCCCAAATATTTTTTTTATATCTTTAAGATGGAACTGTTGCTGCCATTATGATGAGCAGTGATGTTTTCAAAATGACCGTAAGTCTTGAACTATACAAAGTATTTCAACGGTTGAAATGTGTGATTTTGCATGATATTCTAGTTACTATGGTAATCCAAGTCAGGGGTGCGGATTTTTACAACAAAGTTCTAAGGCTTATTGATTTATCAGATTGGAGGTGAGGTTTTTTTTAACCTTCTCGTTCATATTTTGCTGTGTTTGTTGCATTTTTGTTGCGTTTTATTTGATTGTAAAAGATGTCGATCGAGAGGTGGTTTGACGTTCATACGTTGTCAATATTCAGTGTTTTATCTTTCATAGAAACATTTTAATTTCCATTCTGTTTTTTCAGGCGGTCTGACATAACGTTTTTAGCATTCAATCCGACATTATTGTCAGGTTTTGTATTAGTGTTCCTAAAAATAGATATACCGGCCCCAAGACATTTTTTTTTTCTCTAAATTTGACTCCCGAGTCAAAATAATTGCCCAGGCCTGCTATATGATGGTCTATATTTCAACTGTGGGTCCCTATCCACAAGCTGTATGCTTCTAGGGATGACCTTTTTGCAAAACGGACTCTGATATGAACAAAAGACACCATAACGTAATATAAAATTCTGTCTGTAAATAATCATTTTTAAAAAAATACAGACAGTTCACTTAATTGATTGCATGTGGAATCAGTCGCCCACCTCATGAAGGTAAAGTGGTTTAGGAAACCAAAGCAGGTCCATTGATGTTATAAAATATAGGGATGATATTCGAAAACCTGTTCTACCTATTGTTCGATAAGAAAAGAACCAATTCCATGAATTCCGAATCCCTTTTTGAGAAACGGTTCCTGTTATCGAAGCCACTATAGCAGGGGTCGGGAACCTGTTCGGCTGAGAGAGCCATACAAGCCAAATATTTTAAAAGGTATATCCGTGAGAGCCATATCATATTTTTTAAAAACTGAATACAACTAAATGCGTGCATTTTTTAAGTAAGACTAACATTTTTGGAGTATAATAAGTCTCGAATTATTTTTATTAACATTGTTCTTTCTTGGTAGAAAACAGATGGATGGATTAAAATGCATGAGAATGTTTTATATTTTGAACGTTATTTTTGACACAGTGATTACCAGCGGAATTATTCATTACTTATCGTGTTAAGCATTGTCAGCTAAGATTTATCTGAGAGCCTGATGCAGTCATCAAAAGAGCCACAACTGGCTCTAGAGCCAAACTTGAGACCTCCAAATTCGGGAGATAGGGTAGGGAGGGGCAAGGTTCAGTGGTAGCGGGGGGGAAAACAAGTTGAGAACCACTGGTATATAACAATCAAATTCATATATTATTCGCTGTTACAAGGGCCCTCTAACTGTGATGTGGCCCTCAATGAAAACAAGTTTGACCCCCCTAAACTAAAGTTATATAGGAACTCATAATACCTTGAGTCAAACTGTTAAAGGCTTACTGAAACCCACTACTACCGACCACACAGTCTGATAGTTTATATATCAATGATGAAATATTAACATTGCCACACATGCCAATACGGCCGGTTTAGTTGTTGAAAACGTCGCGGAATGATGACGCGTATGATGACGCGTGTTTGTGACGTCACCGATTGTAGCGGACATATTAGCCCAGCACCACTTACGGCTAAAAGCCGTCTCTTTTCATTGCACAATTACACAGTATTTGGACATCTGTGTTGCTGAATCTTTTGCAATTTGTCCAATTAATAATGGAGACTATAAAGAATAATGCAGTGGTGGATTGCAGCTGCCTTTAGCGCAGATACACAGCCGGTGTTTCTTTGTTGTGAAGCATTAACACAGAGCGGTCAAGCGTACATGGTTCTATACGTCAACCAGCAAGGGTTTGGATGGGGAAATTGTGATATCAAGTCAGCTCTTACCGGAGACTTCAGTGTATTACGCGACTTCCTCCTGCAGCTGTCAAAAAGGCAACTGTGATCTTGGCTCCTTGGCTTCTCTGAGAGACACTAGCATTCACCGCAGCTGTCACGCCAAATTTCTTCCCCCCTACAAAAACCTTCCCCCCGGAAGAAATTACTTGAAGGACGCCAATGAGGGTGGAAGGACCTTAAAGCAGCCCACACAGCTGCCTGTTTTAAAAGCATTATAATTGGCTGATTGTCATAGGTGAAAAATAACGGTGAGGAAAAAATATTAGCATTTCAGCATGCTAACCTTTCAAGCTATTTTTATTCTCGCTAATTTTGCAGCTGTAACCCTTAACGGTGAGGAAAAAATATTAGCATTTCAGCATGCTAACCTTTCAAGCTATTTTTGTTTCGCTAATTTTGCAGCTGTAACCCTTAACGGTGAGGAAAAATATTAGCATTCCAGCATGCTAACCTTTCAAGCTATTTTTGTTTCGTTAATTTTGCAGCTGTAACCCTTAATGGTGAGGAAAAAATATTAGCATTTCAGCATGCTAACCTTTCAAGCTATTTTTGTTTCGCTAATTTTGCAGCTGTAACCCTTAACGGTGAGGAAAAAATATTAGCATTTCAGCATGCTAACCTTTCAAGCTATTTTTGTTTCGCTAATTTTGCAGCTGTAACCCTTAACGGTGAGAAAAAAAATTAGCATTCCAGCATGCTAACCTTTCAAGCTATTTTTGTTTCGTTAATTTTGCAGCTGTAACCCTTAATGGTGAGGAAAAAATATTAGCATTCCAGCATGCTAACCTTTCAAGCTATTTTTATTCTCGCTAATTTTGCAGCTGTAACCCTTAATGGTGAGGAAAAAATATTAGCATTCCAGCATGCTAACCTTTCAAGCTATTTTTATTCTCGCTAATTTTGCAGCTGTTACCCTTAATGGTGAGGAAAAAATATTAGCATTCCAGCATACTAACCTTTCAAGCTATTTTTATTCTCGCTAATTTTGCAGCTGTAACCCTTAACGGTGAGGAAAAAATATTAGCATTTCAGCATGCTAACCTTTCAAGCTATTTTTGTTTCGCTAATTTGGCAGCTGTAACCCTTAACGGTGAGGAAAAAATATTAGCATTCCAGCATGCTAACCTTTCAAGCTATTTTTGTTTCGTTAATTTTGCAGCTGTAACCCTTAATGGTGAGGAAAAAATATTAGCATTTTAGCATGCTAACCTTTCAAGCTATTTTTGTTTCGCTAATTTTGCAGCTGTAACCCTTAACGGTGAGGAAAAAATATTAGCATTCAAGCATGCTAACCTTTCAAGCTATTTTTGTTTCGTTAATTTTGCAGCTGTAACCCTTAACGGTGAGGAAAAAATATTAGCATTCCAGCATGCTAACCTTTCAAGCTATTTTTCTTCTCGCTAATTTTGCAGCTGTAACCCTTAACGGTGAGGAAAAAATATTAGCATTCCAGCATGCTAACCTTTCAAGCTATTTTTGTTTCGCTAATTTTGCAGCTGTAACCCTTAACGGTGAGGAAAAAATATTAGCATTCCAGCATGCTAACCTTTCAAGCTTTTTTTGTTTCGTTAATTTTGCAGCTGTAACCCTTAACGGTGAGGAAAAAATATTAGCATTCCAGCATGTTAACCTTTCAAGCGATTTTTGTTTCGTTAATTTTGCAGCTGTAACCCTTAACGGTGAGGAAAAAATATTAGCATTTCAGCATGCTAACCATTCAATCTATTTTTGTTTCGTTAATTTTGCAGCTGTAACCCTTAACGGCGAGGAAAAAATATTAGCATTCCAGCATGCTAACCTTTCAAGCTATTTTTGTTTCGCTAATTATACAGCTGTAACCCTTAACGGTGAGGAAAAAATATTAGCATTCCAGCATGCTAACCTTTCAAGCTATTTTTCTTCTCGCTAATTTTGCAGCTGTAACCCTTAACGGTGAGGAAAAAATATTAGCATTTCAGCATGCTAACCTTTCAAGCTATATTTGTTTCGCTAATTTTGCAGCTGTAACCCTTAACGGTGAGGAAAAAATATTAGCATTTCAGCATGCTAACCTTTCAAGCTATTTTTGTTTCGCTAATTTTGCAGCTGTAACTCTTAACAGTGAGGAAAAAAATGTAGCATTCCAGCATGCTAACCTTACAAGCTATTTTTGCTTTGCTAATTTTGCAGCTGTAACCCTTGAGAGTCATATAACTTGGTATTGTCACACCCTCATTGGGGTCCTTCAGGCATTGGAGGGGCTGTCACGCCAAATTTCTTCTGGGGGGAAGGTTTTTGTAGGGGGGAAGAAATTTGGCGTGACACAGCCCTCCGACTTTCAGGTATGTCTTTACAATCTCACTAAAACACTATTAAAACAATAAGCAGATAAGGGATCTTCCAGAATGATCCCAGTAAATGTGTCTATTTACATCTGAAACGCTTACACTGTTGCCGCCTGGAGCCGTCGCCTTTTCTTTTTTCGTTTTTTTAGTGCCTCACTCTAACTTTCCTCATCCACAAATCTTTTATCCTCGCTCAAATTAATCAGGAAATCGTCGCTTTCTCGGTCCGAATAGCTCTTGCTGCTGGAGGCTATGATTATAAACAATGTGAGGATGTGAGGAGCCCTACAACCCGTGACATCACGCGCACATCGTCTGCTACCGGTACAGGCAAGCCTTTTTTTATTAGCAACCAAAAGTTGCGAACTTTATCGTCGATGTTCTCTACTAAATCCTTTCAGCAAAAATATGGCAATATCGCAAAATGATCAAGTATGACACATAGAATGGACCGGCTATCCCGGTTAAAGAAGAAAATCTCATTTCATTGGGCTTTTAATAATTATAACTGTAATTTTATGAGACGTTAGTATCAATATGTGCCATAAATGTCGACACCTTTAGCCTGCTGGAGTTTAGAGACGTGACTGCATGGCCGCCCCTACCCTTTCCTTTCCACACCGTCTCCCTGTCAGGCTCCGGATCGTGTCCCCGCTTTTATCTTGTCACCCGGAGCAACCTCTCCATCTTATTGTCCTGCCGCGGCTGTCTGTCTCTTTGTGGTTCTGATGAGGGTCACGGGGTCAGGCGGGGAGGGGGCTTGTCATTAACTGGGGGCGAGTATAGATGTGCGTGCAGCGCAGGTGAAGTGTGTACATGTGTACACAAGATAACAAGGGCCTTTAATGACCACTCTGAGGGGATTGGAGCAAAAAAAAAAAAAAAAAAGCACAAGCAGATCATTTAGGGCAGAAGTGTCAAACTTCCTTTTTTAGGAGTTGTTTTTATAACTGTCTTATTTATATTATTACATAACTGTCCCTGAATTAGATTAGTAGCATTTTACCAAGATGGATAACCAGTTTTGAAAATGAAAAAAAAATTCTAGCTTTAGGTGACGAACATTTTTGAAAATTGGGATTAGAGCTCGCTATCTCTCGAGTAATTTTGCCAAATTTGAGGTAGGAGGACTTTTCGTGTTTGTTTAACCCTTCTGTGGTGTTTGGGTCTGTGGGACCCGTTTACATTTTTTTTATTAAAAGAAAAAATGATTCAATTAATTAGTTTTCCAAACTGAGACTCACTGACATTGGCTCATTTTCTGTGAAGAACATATATCAGAATATATATTTAATGACCCTACACATTTCTATTACATATAACATGTATAATCGAATAATAGAAGTGTGGAAATTGATGTTCTTGTCATGATCCGCTTCTTGGATCATAACATATTCCGTTTTTGTTCCGTTTTATCACATCCCGTTTAGTATTTGTCTTCCTTAGTTCCTGGTGGCACTTCCTGTTTGTTTCCGTTGCCATACTTACGTATTAGTGTCACCTGCATCTTGTTTTTTATGCACACCTGCCTTGTGATTACGTTCCGTATTTAAGCCTGCCTTTTTCGTTACTCGCTCTCGCAGTCTAGTTTGCTGTCCGATGCAACAGGTGACATCGCTATCCCCGATTGTGGTAAATAACTTTTTGTATTTGTTAGCTTCCACACTATTCCTCTGTTTGTTTCCCTAGCTTACATGCTTGCGCCTTTAGTTCCTTCTAGCTCCCATGCTAGTTCTGTTTGTGTTGTCTTTAGTGCCTTGTACAAGTGTTTTCTTTTTGTAGTCTGTTTTTGTGGTGTTAAATAAATCATTATTCCTACTTTCACACTGTGTCCATAGTGAAGTGAAGTGAAGTGAATTATATTTATAAAGCGCTTTTTCTCAAGTGACTCAAAGCGCTTTACATAGGGAAATCCAATATCTAAGTTACATATTAACCAGTGTGGGTGTCACTGGGAGCAGGTGGGTAAAGTGTCTTGCCCAAGGACCCAACAGCAGTGACTAGGATGGCGGAAGCGGGAATCGAACCTGCAACCCTCAAGTTGCTGTCACGGCCACTCTACCAACCGAGCTATGCCCCCATATCCGACTGCTTCAAAGCGTCACAGTTCTGTATACCACACACACACACACACACACACACACACACACACATATATAGCTGGCCTAGACAGGAGGAAGACAGAGTGTAGGTACACAGAACATCAGAGGGTGAAATGTGCGAGAAATAGAGAGCAGAATGTTGCAAGCTTGTGTGGGACCCGCAGGTGCAGACACACAAAAGAAGAATCCCTGTGTGATACAGAAACTGGTAGGGAAATTTTCCATGCAACTTTCACATTTTTGTTACTCAGACAGCGTTTGTGGGTCTGACGCACCCGTTGCATTTTGTGGCTTTAATGCCTCACAATCAAACACTTTTATGTTAAAATACTGAACAGATGTTTATTCGGATAAGCTAAACATCTGTTTAACATAAAAGTGTTTGATTGTGAGGCATTAAAAGCCACAAAATGCAAACGCTGGCTGAGTAACAACAATATGAACATTACACAAGAGTTAAATCAAAAAGTATGACATGTGTCATGAGCCCACATGACAGTTCTGTGTCATTTCCTGTCCTGGTGCTCCTTTTTTATTCTACTTCCTGTTTACCACCTTGTTTTTCTGCCTTTTCACTTCGTTTAGTTTTAAGTTCACCTGCGCTGGATTATAATTTTTTCATGAGTGCATTACCATATTATCTGGCCTATAGCGCACCGGTATATTAGCCACACCCACTAAATTATAGGGGAAAAAACATTTTCCATATATCAGCCGGAGCGGACTATAAGCCGCGAATATTTAGGATGTAAAATGAATAATTTAAACAGAAAGATTCTGTAAATGTTTATTTACTTACCTTAAATAGTTACTGGGGAGAGGCGGAGCCGGCGAACGAGCAGCCGGGCAGGATGGCAGCAAGGAGGTGGAGAATGCGGCCGAGCGGAGAGGCGGGCGTGCCGGGAGCGACGCCGCAGTCAAGTGCAGCTGCGTGGATCGCGCACCGGTACACAAATAACATTTCTCCTCACGCTGTATAAAAGGGGAGAAGGAGGAGAGAACGGGGCAGAAGGAGGGGTAGAGTCCGCAGCAGCGACCGAGGAGCGAAAGCAACAAAGAGCATACGAGGACGACGACGACAGCGGCTGAAAAGCGGACCGTGAGTGAGCAGTGGAGAGGAGGATCTGAAAAACGACCCGACCTGAAGACAAAGCTATATTGAAAAATAAAGCGAGCCAAACCTGTTTAAGCCTGATATCCTTCCTCGGTGGTCCTGGGAACCCGCACGACGACGGCAAGAGTCGTTCACAGTTAGTATTATTTGCGTTTTGTTTTCAGGAGAGAACACACAGAAGATAATACAAATAATAACAGAAGAAATTAAAAAAATAAAAAGATGGTTTGAATCGTTTGAATCTCATAAAACAAAAAAATAGTGCTTTTTGTTAACAGAAGATAAAGTCAAACACAAATACAAATAGACGGAATAGAAATTGAAAGAGTAAATAAAACCAAATTTCTCGGTATAAAGATTGATGATAAATTGAAATCTCATGTAAAAAATAAACAACATTGTGGAGGTTTCCTGCGTCTCGCCCGGCTTCTTCTGGTCACAGTATCACACAGCTCAGGATACAGGTTTGACACAGTATTTAATACATCTTTTACTTTATACAATTGTCCGTCTGTTCAGCTTCTTAGGTTTGACACAGTCTTTAGTACATCTTTTACTTCACACAATTGTCCGTCTGTCCAGCTTTTCAGCTGTCCCTTGCTCGTCTCTGTGCCTCTGTCCTGCGTCCTCCTGCGTCCTCATGTCTCTCTCCCTTCATGGTCTCCAGCGCTGCTAATAAAGGGAACAGGTGATTAGATCACTCGTTCCAGCTGAGGTATCCACTCACCTGTTGGCTGCTTCATGGCCGGCCCCTGCACACACCGCGCCCGCAGGGGACGCGCGGAACACGCCCCTCTCCACATGCCTCCACCGCTAGACGCAGGCCGGGCACCCGTCCGGCCGCGCCCACTCCCCCCCCCCCAATAGCGGAGCGAGAGAGGAAGTCGGCCACGGCCATCTGAGGTCCCGGCCTGTGGACCACCCGGAAGTTGTAGGGCTGCAATGCGAGATACCACCGGGTGATCCGCGCATTGGCGTCTTTCATACGGTGTAGCCACTGGAGAGGTTTGTGATCCGAGCAGAGACTGAAAGCCCGCCCCAGCAGGTAGTAGCGGAGGGCTCCGACCGCCCATCGGATGGCGAGGCCCTCCCTCTCCACCGTACTGTACCTCGCCTCCCGGTCCGACAACTTCCGGCTGATGAAAAGTATGGGGCGATCGACGCCCTCCACCCGCTGGGTCAAAACCGCCCCCAGTCCCCGGCCCGACGCGTCCGCCTACAGACAGAAAGGGATGTTAAAATTTGGCATGTGCAGTACCGGTTCCTCAGAGAGTGCTTTCTTTACCTCCTCAAACACCTGCCGGCACCGCTCCGTCCACTGAACCAGGTCTGGAGCACCCTTTCGGGTTAGGTCTGTCAGTGGGCTGGTCAGGTCTGGAATCCGGGGAATAAATCGGCGGTAATAGCCCGCCAGACCCAAAAACTGCCTCACTTCTTTTTTAGTCTTGGGGGTGGACAGGCCGCAATAGCCGCCGTCTTGTCAACCTGCGGCTGCAGCCTCCCTCCCCCCAAGTGGTACCCCAGATACTGTGCCTCCCTCCGGCCAACCGCGCACTTCGCCGGGTGAGCCCCGCCCGCCTCAAGGACTCGAGCACTGCCCCCACCCGCCGCAGGTGATCTTCCCAGCTGCTACTCTGGATGATAACATCATCCAGGTAGGCAGCCGCGTATGCAGCGTGGGGTCGCAGCACCCGGTCCATGAGGTGCTGGAACGTGGCAGGCGCACCGAACAACCCGAACGGGAGCGTCGCAAACTGGTATAAACCTTCCGGAGTGGAGAAGGACGATTTTTCCCGGGACTCTGGTGATAAGGGAATCTGCCAGTAGCCCTTGGTTAAATCCAGTGTCGTAAAAAAACGAGCAGTGCCCAGCCGATCCAGAAGCTTGTCGACCGGAGGCATTGGGTACGTGTCAAAACGTGACACCTCATTCACCTTGCGGTAATCCACACAGAACCGCACAGACCCATCCTTCTTCCCTACAAGAACGATAGGGCTGCACCACGCACTGTGGGATTCTTTTATTACTCCTAATTCCAGCATGGTTTTTAATTCGTCCCGAACTATTTTGCGTTTATGCTCGGGAAGCCTGTATGGCCGAGACCGCACCGTAATCCCCGGGCTGGTCTCAATATGATGTCGGATGAGATCCGTGCGCCCGGGCCGCGAGGAGAACAAATCTGCATGGCGCCGCTGTAACTCAGCCACCTCCGCTCTTTGAGCCAATGTGAGCTGGTCATCACAGGGAAGAGGAGAAGTAGAGGCAGAGTGCGGGATCTCTGGCCCCAACTCCTCCTCCTCTCTCACTACCGTCACCATGGAGACAGGCTCGGCCTCCCTCCATGCCTTCAGTAGGTTTACATGGTAAATTTGTAAGCCTCCCCCTCGGTCCGAGCGCCGAACCTCGTAATCCACATCATTTACCTGCCGTGCGACCTCAAAGGGTCCTTACCACTTTGCTAGCAATTTTGAGCTGGAAGTTGGGAGTAGTACAAGTATTTTTTCTCCCGGTGAAAATTTTTTTAGCTGGGTTCCCTTGTTGTACGTACGCTGTCGCCATAGCTGGGCGCAGAGCAAATTTTCGCGTGACTGGTGGAGTTTTGCTCGCAGGTCCATAACGTATTGTATTTAGTTTTTACTGCGGCTTGAACCTTCCTCCCAGCTTTCTTTAATTAGGTCCAATATGCCGCGCGGCTTCCTGCCGTATAATAACTCGAACGGTGCAAAACCGGTAGACGTCTGGGGTGCCTCCCGTATCGCAAACATTAGGGGATCCAGCCATTTATCCCAAATAGGTTTGTCCTCGTGCGTGAACTTACGGATCATGGTTTTTAGCGTTCTATTAAACCGTTCCCCCAGCCCGTCAGTTTGTGGGTGGTATGCACTGGTGCGGATCGCTTTAATCCCCAATAACCCGTACAGTTCCTTTATCGTACGTGACATAAAGGACGTGCTTTGGTCCGTCAAAATCTCTTTCGGGATTCCGACGCGGGAAATGACCGTGAAGAGTGCTTGCGCCACACTCTTGGCAGAGATGGAGCGCAGCGGCACTGCTTCGGGATACCGCGTTGCGTAGTCCACCAGAACTAACACAAAGCGATATCCCTGTGTGCTTGGGTTAAATGGTCCGATGAGGTCCATCCCAATTCTTTCGAACGGGACCTCCATGAATGGTAATGGGCGCAAAGGGGCCTTTGGGACGGCCGCCGGGTTTACCAGCTGGCAATCCGGACAGGCAGCACACCAGCGGCGTATGTCTGCCCGGATGCCTGGCCAATAGAAACGGACCATGACCCGATTGAGTGTTTTCTCGTACCCCAAGTGGCCAGCGAGGGGATTGCAGTGCCCCGCCTGGAAAACCATTTCTCGGCGGGGTTTTGGCACCAACAACTGGGTGGACTCCTCACCTTTTGGAGTGTCACGGCTCACTCTATATAACCTATCCCTAATAATCACAAAGTGGGGGAATGCCTGCGTTTTCCCCGGGCGCACCAGCTGACCGTCTATGCAAACCACCTGGTCCAAGGCCGCAAGCAAAGTTTCATCGCGGGACTGCTCAGGGGGAAAATCCTCCGTGGACAGCCAGCGGAGGGCCGGTGGGGCCTCCCGCGAAGCCCCTGCCGGTTCCCGCCTGTCAGTGCCGGATGAATCCGCGTCGCCAGCGAGTACTGCGCGGATATTCCCCTGTCCTACAGTCCGTGAACGCATCCCCACACATTGTGTCACTAACTGGTTAAACCCCGGCCAATTTGTTCCTAAAATTATGGGATGCGTAAGGTGCGCGCTTGCGGCAACCTTAACCTTATGCTTTTGACCCTCATACCAAATTTCCACTGGCACAATCGGATACTCGTGCACATCCCCATGAATACACCTGATTTTTCCCCGTGTCACCTGCCTCAACACCCTGGGTCGAACCAGGTTTTGGTGAATCATGGACTGTTTACAGCCCGAATCCACCATCGCCCGGTATGTACTCCCTTGTATTCTTACCGGGACACAGTACGTCTCTCCTAAATCGGGGGCGGGTGCAGGGGCCCCGACAACCTGCATCACCTGCCCCACCTCCATCAAGGAGCACTCTCGGCACACGTGACCCGTTTGACCGCAACCCCAGCACACCGGCCCGGGTGTTTGAGGCGCACTCTGTGAGGGAAGCCCTCTCTGGACAGCGCTGTTACCCTGATCCTGGCTTCCCGGTCTTCCGGCCAGGTGAGGGCGCCACTCCAGTGCCAGTCGGTCTGGTGGTGGGAATCGTCGGCGTGGAGCTGGGATGGGCCTTTCCGCTGCCTTTGGTGTGTTGTCCCTGTGGACCGCTAGGTGGTCCTCAGCCAGTGCCACTGCTGTTTTAACCTCCGTTGGACGGTGGTATCTCACCCATGCTGCGGTCCTGGGCGGGAGGGCGTCGACAAACTGCTCCAGGAGTATTCTTTCCACCACTTGAGGATCTTGCCCATTTGGTTGAAGCCATCTGTTCGCCGCGTCCCTCATTTGCTGCGCCAGGACGAATGGGCGGTCTTCTTGGCCCAATTTCATTGCTCGGAACCTTCTCCGGTGATCCTCCGAGCTGCTGCCGACCCGATCTAGGATGGCGTGTCGTAAATTGTCATACTGCATCCTGGCGGCTGCCGGGAGGGCCAACGCCGCTCGCTGTGCCTCCCCCACCAGAAGTGGTAGCAGCTTCACGCCCCACTCTGCCTGTGGCCATCCGCATGAGGTCTCCGTGGCCTCGAAGACATCCAGGAAGGTGTGGGGATCTTCTGCCTCCCCCATTCGCTGCATGGATGTCGCTGCTCCCCCTCCTACCGTGGATCTGTCCATCAGCCGCTGGATTAGCTGCGTCTGTTGCCGGCTTGCTGCCGATACCTCGGCCAGCACTTGCCCGAGCGCCTCCAGGGGTGATGTGGTGGACATCGTCGTGGTTCGCTTAAGTTGGGTGCCAGTTGTGGAGGTTTCCTGTGTCTCGCCCGGCTTCTTCTGACCACAGTATCACACAGCTCAGGATACAGGTTTGACACAGTATTCAATACATCTTTTACTTTACACAATTGTCCGTCTGTTCAGCTTCTCAGGTTTGACACAGTCTTTAGTACATCTTTTACTTTACACAATTGTCCGTCTGTCCAGCTTTTCAGCTGTCCCTTGTTCGTCTCTGTGCGTCTGTCCTGCGTCCTCATGCCTCTCTCCCTTTCATGGTCTCCAGCGCTGCTAATAAAGGGAACAGGTGATTAGATCACTCGTTCCAGCTGAGGTATCCACTCACATGTTGGCTGCTTCATGGCCAGCCTTTGCACACACCCCGCCCGCAGGGGACGCGCGGAACACGCCCCTCTCCACAAACATAAAGTAGCAAGAAACACGTCAAAAATGAATAAAGCAAAACATGTTCTAGACCAAAAATCACTTCATATTCTCTACTGCTCACTAGAGTTACCATATCTGAGTTATTGTGTTAGAAATATGTGGAAATAACTACAAAAGTACACTTCATTCACTAACAGTGTTACAAAAAAGATCAGTTAGAATAATACATAATGTTGGATATAGAGAACATACAAACCCTTTATTTATTGAATCGAAGATACTGAAATTCCACAATTTGCAAACAGCTAAAATTATACACAAAGCAAACTGTAACCTGCTACCCAAGAATATACAACTATTAACTAACTTAGAGGAAAATGTAATTTAAAATATTTGTATGCACATAAAACACTTAAGACCTCTAGTATCTCTGTATGTGGAATTAAATTATGGAATGGATTAAGCAAAGCAATCAATGTACTAATATGATCCACTTCAAGAAACTCTTCAAACTTAAAGTGTTTACAAAGTACAAAGAAGAAGAATCATAATAAACATTCTGAATTTATTCATTCATCCATCCATTCATTCCCAAAATAATCTTACTCGTCTCATCATATGAACTATAACTTACTTCACCAATTATTATTTATCTATTTATTTTTATTGTGATTACTTATGGAGTATATTGTGAATAAATTGAGAATAGTAAATGAACAAAAGTTTTAGCAACTGTTATGTAGAAAAAAAGGGGTAGGATTAAATAAGCTCTGCTTCTTCCTCCTCCTTTTCGAACATGTTGAAAAGAGAAACTGGATATAGTGATGTATCATGTACGCATGCATGTTCGAAATAAGCTCAAACTCAACTCAACTCAAATGTTTTTAAACGGTGCCTGTAACAAGGCAGTAAAACGGAAGATCAAACAAAACAGAAGTCATCATCATGGACCCACCAGCTGCGGGAGCTAGCTCTCCAATCAGCTAAACAGACTCAACAACTCCACGGTGACATTTTGGTGAATTTACTGAGGAATTTGTGAAAGTGAAACAATACAAAAATAATTTAATTGTAAGTTAATAATACTACCAAAGCCCCTCATAACCGTGTTAGCATATATGCTATTGTCAACGATGCTACCGTCATTACATTCAATAGTACGTACAAATATGCATGGAGACACTCCTACATACACGACACATGGGACGGTTTAGTAGATATAGTTAAATTATCGCTTGGAATGATGAACGGTACTCCGGTGGATGAAAAAAAAAAAAGCAGCACCTGTAGTGAGCAAACTCGTCCAAAAGATGGCGCCACAGCACAAACAATAAACACCTTCTCTGCAATTTTAATTTTTTTTTTTTTTTTTTATGAGGTGGCAACTTGTCCAGGGTGTACGCCGGCTTCTGCCCGAAAGCAGCTGGGATAAGCTCCAGCCAGCCCGAAATGGATGAATGGATGGATGGATGAATACATTTTATGACTTTAGTGAAGAAAAATCCATAAATTAGCCGCACCGTCTCATAAGCCACAGGGTTCAAAGTGTAGGGAAAAAGAAGCAACATATAGTCCGGACTTTGTACCAAAATTATTGATAGCTGCAGCCCTAAATTAAACTGTGAAAAAAATAAACATTTATGCATTTATTTCCAATCTTAATAAATAACACATTAAATTTAGTATTACGATATTTATTAATCAATATAAATTTGTCCGATTCGACCCGCCTTACAGATTGAACGTAGCCGTGGACACATTTGTTGGTGCTTAATTTCCAGACTTTGGCAGGCCTTGATGTTGACACGCAAACAAATGAAAATATTGTCAGACAACAGCCTCCTTCATTAGGATGAAATTGTTTAGCTCGTTTCCAGTCAATCTCAGAGAGGTTGAGTACATGCTATGTTCAAGCTCATGGCGGCCGTGAATACCACATGTCACATGTCACACACACACACACACACACACACACACACACACACACACACACACACACACACACACACACACACACACACACACACGCGCGTTCTTGTATTTGTCACCTTCTCGAGACCTCTGAATAATGCCTCCCTCTTTGGGACCACCCTTTCTAGATATATAAAGATTTGTATTTACAACATTAACATGAGTTGGAATTTCACAGGAAACAGGTAACTATTTCACAAGAAAAACTTAGAATTTTGGCAGTATTATGATAAAAGTCGTAATTTTACTCAACGCAAGTCAAATTGTTACAAGACAAACTGAACATTTGTGCAATATTATGATAAAAGTTGGAGTTTTACTCACAATCAGTCACAATTTTAAAAGGCGCGACAGGTGCATCAGAGCCAGAAGAAACTTCTTTCCCAGAGCTGTCACCATCTTGAAGTCTAACTTATAATAAATAATTTTACCCTATACAATATTCTACCCTAGTACCCTACTGTGCAATACTACCCTTTGAATGCAATACATCCGACACTGATTGTTATTTATTACTTCGGTACTCTTATCAGTATTTTGTATATTGTTTTGTATATTGTACAGGATTGCTTGTTATTTTTATTGGATAGTCGTCTGTTTATTTCAATTCTGAGTTTTTATCTTTATTACCTATTGTTTAATTTATTTTTCTCCCATATTTGTTCCCACTACCGCACCGTAAATTGGAGTCCTTAATCTCGTTATATGCAAATATAATGACAATAAAGTCCATTCTATTGTATTATTTTAAAAGCTCAACATTTTGTCAATTTTATGAAAAGAGTCGTAATTTTTAACGACAAAAGTCACAATTCTTTTTTAAAAAAACAACTGTTAAATGTTGGCAGTATTATGATAATAATCAGAATTTAACTTGGCAAAATTATGACAAAATATCACTATTTTTTAAACAACAACAAACTTGGCAATTGCCATGTCTGTTGATCATGTTTTTGTTCGGCCATGTGCTGTTTGTTTTTTGGACACTCTTGTTTTGTCACCATAGCAACTTTTAGGGGCGGTATTGCTCGGTTGGTAGAGCGGCCGTGCCAGCAACTTGAGGGTTGCAGGTTCAATCCCCGCTTCTGCCACCCTAGTCACTGCCGTTGTGTCTTTGGGCAAGACACTTTACCCACCTGCTCCCAGTGCCACCCACACTGGTTTAAAAAATTAAAAAAATTTAACTTAGATATCGGGTTTCACTATGTAAAGCGCTTTGAGTCACTAGAGAAAAAGCGCTACATAAATATAATTCACTTCACTTCATTAGTTTCACATGTGTCACATTTGGAGTCCGCACCTGTTTTCACTAATCATGTCTATTATTTAAACTGAAAGTTATGTTCATGTGTCCTGCTCCTGTGCTAAGGTATTGCCCTAGCTTCCCGTGCGATCGGCACATTTGTTTTTTTGTTTATTTCCTGTCTGTTTAGTACTGTGTATTATTTATTAAATCATATTTATACCCTCACGCTGTCGTCCGGAGTGTCCGTGTTGCATCTGGAGGAACGACCAAGCAGCAAGATGCAACCCCGAATGTGACACGAGTACGTTTTTGTTTATTGTTCATAGTTTCTGCCTTTGTGCAAATTGTGTTTCATTAGTCAAGTTTGTTCTGCGCCACTGTGCGCGCCTTTTGTTTGCTTCTTTTTTTGTAGTTATAGTGTTAAAATAAAAGATGTCATTACCTTCACCCCTTGCCCGCTCCAACTTTCCTTTGCATTCCGGAAAAACAAACCCCAAAGTCCACGTTCTGGCAGCAATATTACGAATGTCACCCCTTTGCATTAAAAAGTAATCATTTTACATGAAAAAGTAATAATTTGACGAGAAAATATTGCAAAATTACAGAAACAAAGGATATGAGAACTTGCTCGCGATTTTATAAGAAAAAAGTCGACACAGTGTAAGAAAAAGACTTCTAGTTATTTTTTGTTGTTGTTGAATTTTTTGTTTGTAATTGGTTTTCAATCTTCATTATTTACTTCAAGTTATTACAATATGTCTCTAAATACATATGTATTTATTCATTTTAATCATTTTTTCAAAAGGGGCGCATTTCAATTTCTTACATACACTTGTTATTTCATATGTTGACCAGAGGGGGAGCCCTTTTAAAACCGACACACAGTCAATTTGAAAAATACCTCCTTTTTGGGACCACCCTAATTTTGATAGATTTCACCACCAGGGGTGCAAAAGAGACATTCTCTATTAGATGCAATGGTTTTCCGTATTGGACCATCATTTATGTCCTAACTTGTTCACCGGTCCTCATATGGAAGGTACTTTTCCTTGTTGATGTCTCAAAAAGGATATAAATAAAAGATGTCATTACTTTCACGCCTTGCCCGCTCCAACTTTCCTTTGCATTCCGGAAAAACAAACCCCAAAGTCCACGTTCGGACAGCAATATTACGAATGTCACCCTTTTGCATTAAAAATTAATAATTTTACATGAAAAAGTAATAATTTTACGAGAAAATATTGCAATCTTACAGAAACCAAGAATATGAGAACTTGTCCCCAATTTTATAAGAAAATAGTTGACACATTGTAAGAAAAAGTTCTTGTTATTTTTTGTTGTTGTTGAATGTTTCATTTGTAATTGGTTTTTAATCTTCATTATTTACTTCACGTTATTACAATATGTCTCTATATACATATGTATGTATTTATTTTAATTAATTTTGGCCAAAGGAGGCGCATTTCAATTTCTTACACACACTTGTTATTTCATATGTTGACCAGAGGGGGAGCCCTTTTAAAACCGACACACAGTCAATTTGAAAAATCCCTCCTTTTTGGGACCACCCTAATTTTGATAGATTTCACCACCAGGGGTGCAAATGAGACATTCTCTATTAGATGCAATGTTTTTCCGTATTGGGACCATCATTTATGTCCTAACTTGTTCACCCGTCCTCATATGGAAGGTACTTTTCCTTGTTGATGTCTCAAGAAGGATATAAATAAAAGATGTCATTACCTTCAGGCCTTACCCGCTCCAACTTTCCTTTGCATTCCGGAAAAACAAACCCCAAAGTCCACGTTCGGACAGCAATATTACGAATGTCACCCTTTTGCATTAAAAATTAATAATTTTACATGAAAAAGTAATAATTTTACGAGAAAATATTGCAATCTTACAGAAACAAAGAATATGAGAACTTGTCCCCAATTTTATAAGAAAAAAGTCGACACATTGTAAGAAAAAGAGTTCTTGTTATTTTTTTGTTGTTGTTGAATTTTTCGTTTGTAATTGGTTTTTAATCTTCAATATTTACTTCAATTTATTACAATATGTCTCTGTATACATATGTATTTATTTATTTCAATTATTTTTTTCAAAAGGGGCGCATTTCAATTTCTTACACACACTTGTTATTTCATATGTTGACCAAAGGGGGAACACTTTTAAAACCAACACACAGTCAAATCGAAAAATCCCTCCTTTTTGGGACCACCCTAATGTTGATAGATTTCACCACCAGGGGTGCAAATGAGACATTCTCCATTAGATGCAATGGTTTTCTGTATTGGGACCATGATTTATGTCCTAACTTGTTCACTGGTCCTCATATGGAAGGTACTTTTCCTTGTTGATGTCTCAAGAAGGATATAAATAAAAAATGTCATTACTTTCACGCCTTGCCCGCTCCAACTTTCCTTTGCATTCCGGAAAAACAAACCCCAAAGTCCACGTTCGGACAGCAATATTACGAATGTCACCCTTTTGCATTAAAAAGTAATAATTTTACATGAAAAAGTAATAATTTTACGAGAAAATATTAAAATTTTACAGAAACAAAGAATATGAGAACTTGTCCCCAATTTTATAAGAAAAAAGTCGACACATTGTAAGAAAAAGAGTTCTTGTTATTTTTTTGTTGTTGTTGAATTTTTCGTTTGTAATTGGTTTTTAATCTTCATTATTTACTTCACGTTATTACAATATGTCTCTATATACATATGTATTTATTTATTTTAATTAATTTTGGCCAAAGGAGGCGCATTTCAATTTCTTGCACACACTTGTTATTTCATATGTTGACCAGAGGGGGAGCACTTTTAAAACCAACACACAGTCAATTTGAAAAATCCCTCCTTTTTGGGACCACCCTAATTTTGATAGATTTCACCACCAGGGGTGCAAATGAGACATTCTCTATTAGATGCAATGGTTTTCCGTATTAGGACCATGATTTATGTCCTAACTTGTTCACCCGTCCTCATATGACTTTTCCTTGTTGATGTCTCAAGAAGGATATAAATACAAGAACACACACACACACATACACACACACACACGCACACAAACACACACACACACACACACACACACACACACACACACACGGGCATTTCCAGTGTGTGTGTTTTTGCAGACGCTCGCCTGGGATTTTCCTGCTTTCGGACGCTTTCCATGCTGACTTGCCGTTCTCGCTCGGGTGCAGCCGCAGAAACTGCTGACAGTGCTCCGCTTGCAAACAAACATCATCTAGTGCCATCCACCCGCCTGCCTGGTTCGGCTGTTTCATGCCCTCTTCGCTCACACATGCTTCCAACAATCTGTGCTAATGTTTTGCACAGTTTGGCCTAGATACCTTAAAGGCCTACTGAAACCCACTACTACCCACCACGCAGTCCGATAGTTTATATATCAATGATGAAATATTAACATTGCAACACATGCCAATACGGCCTTTTTAGTTTACTAAATTACAATTTTAAATTTCCAGCGGAGTTTCCTGTTGAAAACGTCGTGGAATGATGACGCGTGTTTGTGACGTTATTGGTTAGAAGGACATATTAGCCAGCACCACTTGCGGCTAAAAGTCGTCTCTTTTCATCGCGCGATTACACAGTATTTTGGACATCTGTGTTGCTGAATCTTTTGCAATTTGTTCAATTAATAATGGAGAAATCAAAGTAGAAAGATGGAGTTGGGAAGCTTTAGCCACACAAACACAAAGTGTTTCCTTGTTTAAAATTCCCGGAGGTGAAGCTTTACTATGGATCAGAGCGGTCAAGCGAACATGGATCCCGACCAATTGTCAACTGGCAGGTTTCGGTGAGAAAATTGTGGTAAAAAGTCGCCTCTTACCGGAGATCAGTGGAGCTTGCGTCGGAGGTGAAGCTTTACTATGGATCAGAGCGGTCAAGCGAACATGGATCCCGATCAATTGTCAACTGGCAGGTTTCGGTGAGAAAATTGTGGTAAAAAGTCGCCTCTTATCGGAGATCAGCGGAGCTTGCGCCGGAGGTGAAGCTTTACTATGGATCAGAGCGGTCAAGCGAATATGGTTCTCGACCAATTGTCAACTGGCAGGTTTCGGTGAGAAAATTGTGGTAAAAAGTCGCCTCTTACCGCCGTCCATGCTGCTGCCGTGACTTCCCTCAGAGACTGGCGTCAACACACCCGTGGACACACCCCACAAACTATCAGGTACTATTTAACTCACTAAAACACTAGCAACACAATAGAAAGATAAGGGATTTCCCTGAATTATCCTAGTAAATGTGTCTAAAAACATCTGAATCGCTCCCAATACAATCGCCTTTATTTTTTTTAAACTTTTTTTTTTTCTAGTCCTTCACTATCAATATCCTCATCCATGACTCTTTCATCCTCGCTCAAATTAATGGGGAAATTGTCGCTTTCTCGGTCCGAATAGCTCTTGACGCTGAAGGCTCACATTATAAACAATGTGAGGATGTGAGGAGCCCTCACACCGGTGATGTCATCATCTGCTACTTCCGGTAAAGGCAAGGCTTTTTTATTAGCGACAAAAAGTTGCGAACTTTATCGTCGATGTTCTCTGCTAAATGCTTTCAGCAAAAATATGGCAATATCGCTAAATGATCAAGTATGACACATGGAATGGACCTGCTATCCCCTTTTAAATAAGAAAATCTCATGTTAAGAGTAGTTTGTCTTTTTTTTAACTTAAATTCCTTTGCTCTAATCATTGTTAATACAGGCTGCACATTAAAACAACAAGAAAAAGAAAGGACACTTCACTTTCATAAAAAAAAGTTTAACATATGATTCATTGGACGGTTATCTTTATATCAAATACATTTTGGTCCCCTTGGCTTGAAAAAAAAAAAAAAAACACATTTGGATGTTTAAATACACAAGCCTCCATAATGGCAGGCATGTTTTTGCAACTGACCTAAAACAATAACAAACCCTGGCCTTTTTGTATCATTAATGCCATGTTTTTTTAACAAATGAAGTTGCTTGAAAGAAAAACACCCACTGGCTAGATCAGGGGTCGGCAACCCGACGTGTTGAAAGAGCCATATTGGACCAAAAATACAAAAAAACTAATCCGTCTGGAGCCGCAAAAAGTTAAAAGCCTTATGTGAGTGTTTTAATGAATGCAACTCATGAAGTAAGTGTCACATAGGGTGAGATAACTCCTGGAAATTACTGGCTTAAAACTGCCAAAGGTTTAGGCCAGGGGTGCTCACACTTTTTCTGCAGGCGAGCTACTTTTCAATTGACCAAGTCGAAAAGATCTACCTCATTCATATTTTTTATTTATATCTATTTATTTATGAAAGAGACATTTTTGTTAACAAGTTAATGGTGTTTAATGATAATACAAGCATGTTAAAAGGCCTACTGAAATGAGATTTTCTTATTTAAACAGGGATAGCAGGTCCATTCTATGTGTCATACTTGATCATTTCGCGATATTGCCATATTTTTGCTGAAAGGATTTAGTAGAGAATATCCACAAGCAACTTTCGGTGCTAACAGAAAAGCCCTGCCTTTACCGGAAGTCGCAGACGATGACATCACATGTTGATGGCTCCTCATATATTCACATTGTTTTTAATGGGAGCCTCCAACAAAAAGAGGTATTCGGACCGAGAAAACGACAATTTCCCCATTAATTTGAGCGAGGATGAAAGATTAGTGTTTGAGGATTTTGATAGCAACGGACTAGAAAAAAAAAAAAAAAAAAACGCGATTGCATTGGGACGGATTCAGATGTTTTTAGACACATTTACTAGGATAATTCTGGGAAATCCCTTATCTTTATGCTGTGTTGCTAGTGTTTTAGTGAGTTTAACAGTACCTGATAGTCGGAGGGGTGTGTCCATGGGTGTCTTGACGCCAATGTCTCAGCGAAGTCGACGGCAGCTTTAAGGACGGGGGAAGCTCAGCTGATCTCCGGTAAGAAGCGACTTTTTAACACAATTTTCTTATCGAAACCTGCTGGTTGACATTCGGTCGGGATCCATGTTCGCTTGACCACGCTCTGATCCATAGTAAAGTTTCACCTCTGGAAATTTTAAACGAGGAATCACCGTGTGTTTGTGTGGCTAAAGGCTAAAGCTTCCCAACTCCATCTTTCTACTTTGACTTATCCAATATTAATTGAACAAATTGCAAAAGATTCAGCCACACAGATCTCCAAAATACTGTGTAATTATGCCGTTAAAGCAGACGACTTTTAGCTGTGTGTGTGTGCAGCGCTCATATTTCCTAACGGCCCTCAGTAAAATGCTTTTACTGAGGTAGCATCTTGAACTGTTACCGGGAGGGCATTCCAGAGTACTGGAGCCCGAACGGAAAACGCTCTATAGCCCGCAGACTTTTTTTGGGCTTTGGGAATCACTAAAATATCATTTAGGAAATGACCCATTTTCAATGGTCAAATCAAAATCACAATCTGACATTGAATAAACGTTGTCAAAAAGCACGTTGTTTCAAAGTTGCGTTTTTGTTGTAGAATTTTAGTTAGGAAATTACCAAATTTCAATGGTCAAATCAACGTCAGAACCCAACATTTAATTAAACATTTGTGTTGTCAAATATTAGTTAGGAAAGGACCAAATGTCAACGGTCAAAACAACGTCACACACTGACATTGAATAAATGTCAAAAAGCATGTTGTTTCAACGTATTTGTGTTGTAGAAAATTGGTTGCAAAACGACCAAATTTCAATGGTCAAATCAACGTCAGAGCCCAACATTGATTAAACATTGTCAAAAAGCATGTTGTTTCAACGTTGTGTTTATGTTGTAGAATACCAGTTAGGAAATGACCACATTTCAATGGTCAAATCAACGTCAGAACCCAACATTGAATAAACGTTGTTAAAAAGCATGTTGTTTCAACATTGTTTGACTTTTGTCATGACCTAATCCAACAAGTTCCCAACGTCGTTTTAATGCCTGCTGGGATTGCTTCTTCTCAGTCCCTCGAGAAAACACTTTCTCATTCAGTTGTAACAGCTAAATGACAATAAAGCTTAATTTGCTAAACAAACTGTAGAGGCTACAGCAGGGGTAGGGGACCTATGGTTCTAGAGCCAGATGCGGCTCTTTTGATGACTGCATCTGGCTCTCAGATAAATCTTAGCTGACATTGCTTAACACGATAAGTAATTAATAATTCCGCTGCTAATCAAAGTGTTAAAAATAACCTTCAAATTATAAAACATTCTCATGCGTTTTAATCCAACCATCCGTTTTCTATCGCACCTGTTCAAGAGGTCGCATTAATGGTAAGAAGTATTATACTTATTATTGGTTAACTTTTAGAACAACAATTTTATTAAAAAGAATAAGAAACTTACTATACTCTAAAAATGTTGGTCTTACGTAAAAATGCACGCATTTAGTTGTATTCAGTGTTAAAATATATTTAATGGCTCTCACGGAAATACATTTTGAAATATTTGGCTTTCATGGCTCTCTCAGCCAAAAAGGTTCCCGACCCCTGCGCTACAGCGTACAAAACTCAAGTCATGGTTTAAAAATGTATCTGCAAACATTATTTTGGCGAAATTGTGCTGATCATGAGCCTTCATGATTGGTTTGTGTGTAGATTGAGTGATTTTTACTTAAGTGTGAAGCGACCGGAATGAGAATCAGCACCTCCAAGTCCGAGTCCATGGTTCTCGCCCGGAAAAGGGTGGAATGCCATCTCCGGGTTGGGGAGGAGACCCTGCCCCAAGTGGAGGAGTTCAAGTACCTAGGAGTCTTGTTCACGAGTGAGGGAAGAGTGGATCGTGAGATCGACAGGCGGATCGGTGCGGCGTCTTCAGTAATGCGGACGTTGTACCGATCCGTTGTGGTGAAGAAGGAGCTGAGCCGGAAGGCAAAGCTCTCAATTTACCGGTCGATCTACGTTCCCATCCTCACCTATGGTCATGAGCTTTGGGTCATGACCGAAAGGATAAGATCACGGGTACAAGCGGCCGAAATGAGTTTCTTATGCCGTGTGGCGGGGCTCTCACTTAGAGATAGGGTGAGAAGCTCTGTCATCCGGGAGGAACTCAAAGTAAAGCCGCTGCTCCTCCACATCGAGAGGAGCCAGATGAGGTGGTTCGGGCATCTGGTCAGGATGCCACCCGAACGCTTCCCTAGGGAGGTGTTTAGGGCATGTCCAACCGGTAGGAGGCCACGGGGAAGACCCAGGATAAAGTTGGGAAGACTATGTCTCCCGGCTGGCCTGGGAACGCCTCGGGATCCCCCGGGAAGAGCGAGACGAAGTGGCTGGGGAGAGGGAAGTCTGGGTTTCCCTTCTTAGGCTGTTGCCCCCGCGACCCGACCTCGGATAAGCGGAAGATGATGGATGGATGGATGGATGCATGTTAGAAAGCAAGGTTAATAATACAAAAAAAAATCAATATCAACAGTTCATTATTGGATACATATTTACGTGTATAATAATGACAATTGGAGCGGCTAACGTTCCCGCTATTTACAATAGCGTTCAACCTGATGACAAGAATATGGGAGTGCTGTGAAGCCATTGCCTTTGACACCTTCAACAACATGTACGAACCGATTGTTGGTCCGGCAACATGTTGTGTGCAGCTTCCACGATTATACGTTCAAGATTGAAAGGTGATACACAGTGCACTGATGGTTGTGATATAAACAACTTTAACACTTACTAATATGCGCCACGCTGTGAAGCCACATCCAACAAGATTGACAAACACATTTCGCGAGAACATCCTCACAGTAACAAAACATAAACGCAACACAACAAATACCCATAATCCTCTGTATCCGTGACAATTCCTGAATATATTTTACACCCCCGCTCCCCCAACCCCACCCACCTTTACCGACGCACGGGGGCTGGGGGTTGGGGATGGCGGGATTTGCTGCTAGCGGGGTGTATAAAATAGTCAGGAAGTGTCATGAATACAAAGGATTCTGGGTATTTGTTGTGTTGCTTTATGACACGGGTCTTAAACGGCACTTTGAATGGCAAAGGATACCGATCACAGAACCATGTATATCAAATATTTCCGGATGGTTCAACCGCCACCCGCCCGAATCTAAATAAAATCTATTTTTACGTCATGTCAACCGCCCGACCCGCGGTTTATCCGCGGATTCCGCGGATGAGACCGCAAACCGCGCATCTCTAGTGACCGCACATCCCTGCTGCGTATGCTTGCTTAAAGTAATGACAGCCACTTGTGCTGGGCCTCTTTGTTTCGGGGTTGGTGACCTAGACACGCCGTATTTCCTTGAATTGCCGCCGGGGAGCTAATTAATTTAAAACCTCTTCTCACTCCTGCGCTTACCAAAGGCATGCGGTAAAAGTAAGCATGCGCTAATTATTTTAAAACCTCTTCTCACTCCGGCACTTACCAAAGGTATGCAGTAAAAATTTGAGTGTGATGTAAGTTTGGACTTTAAATCGTACTGAATAGCTCTTAATATTTTTCCCTTTATGCGATTTCAAATTACGGGTATTGAAATCAGCCTCCTCCATTATGAAAATGATGACAGGGGAAGTGTCACTCGTGACGTCATGAGTTTGACCAGGCGGTAATACTAAGCATGCGCTAATTATTTGGGGAAGCGAGTTTGACCCAGCAGTAATTCAAGGCAGGCGCATACTATATGCCCTTGCGGCAATTCAAGGAAATACGGTATACATTTACATTAAGAGTAAGCGTGGGTGTGTGTGTGTGTGTGTGTGTGTGTGTGTGTGTGTGTGTGTGTGTGTGTGTGTGTGTGTGTGTGTGTGTGTGTGTGTGTGTGTGTGTGTGTGTGTGTGTGTGTGTGTGTGTTGTGTATGCGGCTATTTGTTCAGCTTCCACTGCTTTCTCAAGGTTTCCGTATAGACGAAAACTCGAGTGAACGTGTGCTGGCTCGAAGAGACTGAATCCACATGATCACAGGTTTGAGTGGAATAGGTTGACGGATTGAAGCTGCAAATGTTGTACAGTAGGTGGGGGACGTGAACACCTTAGTGCAGGTTTATTATTAAAGGTATTCGCACACTGCCGTCATTAGGCAAGCAAAGACTCCCTTGGGAAAGACCACAGCCCAGCACAGCAAGTAAAATAGCTAACATTCTTTGACCAACATGTATCCATGAAAATATCAGGAAGCTGCACAAAGAAAAGACTGTAGAAGTCTGTTCTCGAATATTACTTACTGTACATTATGACATTGCTTTAAAGGCCTACTGAAACCCACTACTACCGACCCCGCAGTCTGATAGTTTATATATCAATGATGAAATATTAACATTGCAACACGTGCCAATACGGCTTTTTTAGTTTATTAATTTGCAATTTTAAGTTTCCCGCAGAGTTTCCTGTCGAAAACGTTGCGGAATGATGACGCTTATGTTGACGCGTGCTTGTGGCGTTGTTGGTTGGAGCGGACATTTTATCCCAGCACCACTCACGGCTAAAAGCCGTCTGCTTTAATCGCATAATTACACAGTATTCTGGACATCTGTGTTTCTGAATCTTTTGCAATTTGTTCAATTAATAATGGAGACTATAAAGAAGAATGCTGTTGGTGGAAAGCGGTGGATTACAGCTGCCTTTAGCTACCAAAACACAGCCGGTGTTTCTTTGTTTGTTGTGAAGCTTTAATATGGAACAGAGCGGTCAAGCGAACATGTTTCTCTACCACATGTCAACCAGCAAGTTTTTGGATGAGAAAATTGTGATATTAAGTCGGCTCTTACCGGAGACTTGAGCGGAGTTTGCGTCCTCCTGCAGCAGCTGTCAAAGAGGCAGCTGTGGCTTTCTTGGCTCCTCCATATGGCTTCCCTCAGAGACACTGGCGGTCACCGCAGCCCTCCGACTTTCAGGTATGACTTTATCATCTCACTAAAACACTAGTAACACAATAAGCAGATAAGGGATTTTCCAGAAACATCCTTGTAAATGTGTCGCTCCCACTGCCGTCGCCGTTTTTTTCTTTTTCTTGTTTTCTAGTGCTTCACTCTAACTTTCTTCATCCACGAATCTTTCATCCTCGCTCAAATTAATGGGGAAATTGTTGTTTTCTCGGTCCGAATCGCTCTTGCTGCTGGTGGCTATGATTATAAACAATGTGAGGATGTGAGGAGCACTACAAACCGTGACGTCACGCGCACATCGTCTGCCACTTCCGGTAAAGGCAAGGCTTTTTTTATTAGCGACCAAAAGTTGCGAACTTTATCGTCGATGTTCTCTACTAAATCCTTTCAGCAAAAATATAGCAATATCACCAAATGATCAAGTATGACTCATAGATTGGACCTGCTATCCCCGTTTAAATAAGAACATCTCATTTCAGTAGGCCTTTAAGTAGACTTCTGGTGAATTTTGTCTTTTCTAAGATTTATAAGTGTTATAATGTTGGATAGTTGTTGTGAGGGGAGTGGCCCGCGGACCTGCAGCAAAGTGGGATGTGCCAGGACCGGCTTCGAGATTAGGGACAGGTGCGTAGATGACACAGCTGAGAGTGTTTGTCTGATCACCTGTCGATCTGTTAAAGGCAGCAGTCAGGATGGAGAGTGAAGTGAAGTGGATTATATAGCGCTGTTTCTCTAGTGACTCAATGCATAGTAAAACCCAATATTTAAAGTTACATTAAAACCAGTGTGGGTGGCACTGGGAACAGGTGGGTAAAGTGTCTTGCCCAAGGACACAAAGGCAGTGACTAAGATGGCAGAAGTGGGGATTGAACCTGCAACCCTCAAGTTGATGGCACGGCCACTCTACCAAACGAGCTATACCGAGAGGAGGTTTTTGATGGTGGAAAACGAAGCCGGCGAGAGCTAGACATGACACAACACTGGAGAAAAACCATTCGTGTGCTCACTTGGGTAAAAAAGACAACTGCTGAAAAGCACCAAACCTTGTGTAAACCTGGAAGAGCCTGGGATGTCGATGATTGGTGGACCAACGTACCCAGAGGAGCAAAACCACAACAGTTTTGTTTAACAATGTCTCAGAAAACAAAGTTCATGTGTTTGGGGGTAAGCTTTCATGCAGTTTTGGATTCATCTGGTGTTTTGCATCCTGGCTACATTGTGACCTCACAGTGAGGCGCACCTACTTATCTGAAAACCGAATGATGAGATGTTTGCTAATGTTGCATTGTATTTTAAGCATTACAATTTTAGCATTTTAGCATAATGACGTAACTACGCTCGTATGTAACATGTGCACGCGCATTGGCTTTGTGTGTTGTGTCAGCCAACGACAGTGATTTGTATAGCTAACTTTAGCTATCATTGAATGTACAGCTGCTTCTCAAAGACTGCTTTTGTTTGTGTCCACACGTTTCCTGCGTGTACGTGAGACGAGACAGGGTGAGTGACAGGGTGGAAGACAAACAAATTTCTTGTGCTAATGAGCAATTTTCTATTCCGTACGCCAGCTGAGCGTGAAGAAGAAACACAAAAATAGCCACAATAAAGTATTATTTTAGTGTAATCGCAGCAACTGAATCGATGGATGAGGTTGCAGGTGTACCTAATGTAGTGACCGGGTGAATCTATACAATGTTTATGTTTATTTTCGAACATATCTGGGGGGAAAAAATGCAGTTACATAAGTCTTTAAGGTATATTTAAAAAACTGTACATTTTCAAAAGATTAATTATAATACTTTTGAAGAGGGTGGGGTGTGGTTTCATTTGCAATCTGGGAACACCTTCGCTAACAGTCATTTTGCAGAAAGACTCAAAAAATGGGTTATAAAAGTAATTGTGGCGCAACATTTACATAACATTTATTATCAAGGAAGTGTTTTAAGTCCGCTTTAATAAAACTGCTTCACATGTTTGTAGTATATTGTATTGTATTGTCTTTGATACAATACACATTACGTACGAGTAATGTCATAATAGTTAAGTTATTATTAGTTTCCTAAGTTTCTGTTTGCATATTTTTGCCTCCACCGCTTTTCTTATCTGAGCGCTGGTTCCCTCACCTGTCCCTGATTGGCTATTAGTGCACACCTGTCTCTGGTCGCCAATAAGGATGCTTATTATGTTGGATCATTTGCTGTGTTTCCTGTGCACTTCCCAGCTGCACAATCTTGGTTTTTTGTGGTTAAGCAATTTTTTAGCTGCTGTCCTTGCATCTTGGAGTTCCATACCAACTTATAAGTATAATGTATTTTTTTTATAAAGCATGTTACATGTTGATGCTGATTTTGGAAGGCCCAAGAAATATGAAGGTTTTTTTTCAACATTTACATCACTTCTTTGTGGTCTACACAACACGTAATGGTGGGGTTTCAGTTTTTTTTGCTCAGATTTAGTTTTACGGACCGTCTTTAAGATGCTTTCTGACTGTCCCTCCATGATGGGCAGTGTTATTTACGTGCCTCCACTTGGAGTGTGTTTTCTCCCTGTCAATCATGTTGTAGTTTTTAGCGTTTAGAGTCAACTAACAGATTCAATTTGAAACTATATACTACTTTGTATTAGAAAATTCAACAGTGGAGGATGTGTGTGCATGTACGAGCCAGTCTGCCCCACAACAAGAGGATAGCGAAAAAGAAGCTTATTGACTACAGCGCGGACTATAATGCCGAACTTGCTATAATCTTGCCTCCATGGCTTGATTTCAAATTTTCCGGATTTATGCAGATCCCAAATACACAAAAAGAGGTACCAATAGATAAGAACAGTTGGATTTGCATTAAATGTTATCTTTAACTGATTTGAAATACAAGTACTTTTGAGTAAAGAGCTAAGTCCAATTAAAATTTTTTATTTATAGTCGAGGTTTCTGTGGTGTTTTATATATATATATATATATATATATATATATATATATATATATATATATATATATATATATATACATATATTTTTTTTTTTTAATCTATATATACACACCGCGAGTTGTATAATATAAGCAGTATGAGTCATGGATGCATTGCATTCTGGGTAATTGTTATGTTGCGTTTATAATGTGTTACAGAGCCGATATTCTCCAGGAATGTGTTTGTCATTCTTGTTTGGTGTGGGTTCACAGTGTGGCACATATTAGTAAGAGTGTTAAACTTGTTTGTATCACAACCTTCAGTGTAACTTGTATCACCTAGCAGCTCCCGCCATCAGTGTGTGAATTTGTGTATGTGTAAACGGATGAATGTGAAAATAGTGTCAAAGCGCTTTGAGTTCCTTAAAAAAAGGTTGAAAAGCGCTATGCAAGTATAACCATTTACCTTTTGTTGTAAGTGTAGTCTGGCTCATTCATTAATGTAATCGTGACACCTGTTGCAGTAAACTATGATTGAGGTGGAACAAAATGTTGAACCTCAGTTACATATCAAACCAATTGGGATACCGATATGTTAGTACTGGTACCAAAATGTATTTCGTATACTTTTTGACACTTTTCTACATAAAGGGGACCCCAAAACATGGTATTATTTTAACAAAACATAGTATGAAACATTAAATATGTTTCTTATTGCGATTGCGGAAGAATGTTGTCATTAAATACCAGAGTAAAGAAAACAAGTATGTAGTGGCAATTTGTTGAGTTGTTGGTGTGTGCCATGTCTCTCAGGTGTTACATACCTGTTGTTGAGTTGTTGGTGTGTGCCATGTCTCTCAGGTGTTACGTACCTGTTGTTGAGTTGTTGGTGTGTGCCATGTCTCTCAGGTGTTACATACCTGTTGTTGAGTTGTGGGTGTGTTCCATGTCTCTCAGGTGTTTCATACCTGAGCTGTCATTCCTGTCAGCTTGTCAGCAGCAATAAACAAGTCATCAATTGGGTCCACAAGATATTTGATGTTTATTTCTCTCCTGTTATAGTAGTTCCCATCCGCAGCTAGCCTGCTGCACTCTATCGCCACCATGTGGTCCTACGTGCAACAAGTGCATAGTTATTTGAAACTATCGTCACCATGTGGTCCTACGTGCAACAAGTGCATAGTTATTTGAAACTATCGTCACCATGTGGTCCTACCTGCAACAAGTACATAGTTATTTGAAACTATCGTCACCATGTGGTCCTACGTGCAACAAGTGCATAGTTATTTGAAACTATCGCCACCATGTGGTCCTACGTGCAACAAGTGCATAGTTATTTGAAACTATCGTCACCATGTGGTCCTACGTGCAACAAGTGCATAGTTATTTGAAACTATCGTCACCATGTGGTCCTACCTGCAACAAGTACATAGTTATTTGATGTGTGAAACATGATGTGTGATACATGACGTGTAATGTATTATGTGTGATGTGTGATGTATGATGTGTGATGAATGATGTGTGGTGAATGATGTGTGTGATGTGTGATGAATGATGTGTGGTGAATGATGTGTGATGTATGATGTGTGATGTATGATGCGTGATGTATGATGTGTGATGTATGTGTGATGTATGTGTGATGTATGATGTGTGATGTATGATGTGTGATGTATGTGTGATGTATGATGTGTGATGTATGATGTGTGATGTGTGATGTATGATGCGTGATGTATGATGTGTGATGTATGTGTGATGTATGTGTGATGTATGATGTGTGATGTATGATGTGTGATGTATGATGTGTGATGTATGATGTGTGATGTGTGATGTGTGATGTATGATGTGTGATGTATGTGTGATGTATGATGTGTGATGTATTGTTTGTGATGTATGATGTGTGATGTATGATGTGTGATGTATGATGTGTGATGTATGTGTGATGTATGATGTGTGATGTATGATGTGTGATGTATGTGTGATGTATGATGTGTGATGTATGATGTGTGATGTATGTGTGATGTATGATGTGTGATGTACGATGTGTGATGTGTGATGTGTGATGTATGTGTGATACATGATGTGTGATGTATGATGTGTGATGTATGTGTGATACATGATGTGTGATGTATGATGTGTGATGTGTGATGTATGATGTGTGATGTATGTGTGATTTGTGATGTATGATGTGTGATGTATGATGTATGATGTGTGATGTATGTGTGATACATGATGTGTGATGTATGATGTGTGATGTATGATGTGTGATGTATGTGTGATACATGATGTGTGATGTATGATGTGTGATGTATGTGTGATACATGATGTGTGATGTATGATGTGTGATGTATGTGTGATACATGATGTGTGATGTATGATGTGTGATGTATGTGTGATACATGATGTGTGATGTATGATGTGTAATGTATGTATGATGTAAGATGTGTGATGTATGTGTGATACATGATGTGTGATGTATGATGTGTAATGTATGTATGATGTGTGATGTATGTGTGATACATGATGTGTGATGTATGATGTGTAATGTATGATGTATGATGTATGATGTGTGATGTATGATGTGTGATGTATGATGTGTGATGTATGTGTGATACATGATGTGTGATGTATGTGTGATGTATGATGTATGATGTGTGATGTGTGATTTATGATGTGTGATGTATGTGTGATACATGATGTGTGATGTATGATGTGTAGTGTATGTGTGATACATGATGCATGATGTATGATGTTTGATGTATGTGTGATACATGATGTGTGATGTATGATGTGTGATGTATGTGTGATACATGATGTGTGATGTATGATGTGTGATGTATGATGTGTAATGGATGTGTGATACATGATGTTTAATGTATGATGTGTGATGTATGTGTGATACATGTTGTGTGATGTATAATGTGTGATGTATGATATGTGATGTATGATGTATGATGTATGTGTGATACATGATGTGTGATGTATGATGTGTGATGTATGTGTGATACATGATGTGTGATGTATGATGTTTGATGTATGATGTGTAATGGATGTGTGATACATGATGTGTAATGTATGATGTGTGATGTATGATGTGTAATGTATGATGTGTGATGTATGATATGTAATGTATGATGTATGATGTGTGATGTATGTGTGATACATGATGTGTGATGTATGATGTGTGATGTATGATGTGTAATGTATGATGTGTGATGTGTGATGTATGTGTGATACATGATGTGTGATGTATGATGTGTGATGTATGATGTGTCATGGATGTGTGATACATGATGTTTAATGTATGATGTGTGATGTATGTGTGATACATGATGTGTGATGTATGATGTGTGATGTATGATGTGTAATGGATGTGTGATACATGATGTGTAATGTATGATGTGTGATGTATGTGTGATACATGATGTGTGATGTATAATGTGTGATGTATGATATGTGATGTATGATGTGTGATGTATGTGTGATACATGATGTGTGATACATGATGTGTAATATATGAGGTGTGATACATGACGTGTGATATATGATGTGTGATATATTATGTGTGATACATGATGTGTGATGTCTGATGTGTTATACATGTTGTGTGATGTATGTGTGATGTCTGATGTGTGATACATGATGTGTGATACATGATGTGTGGTGAATGATGTGTGATACATGATGTATGATACATGATGTGTGATACATGATGTATGATATATGGTGTGTGATATATGACGTGTGATACATGACGTCTGATACATGATGGGTTATATATTATGGGTGATGTCTGATGTGTGATACATGATGTGTGACATATGATGTGTGATATATGACGTGTGATACATGACGTCTGATACATGATGTGTGATATATGATGTATGATATATTATGTGTGATACATCTGTGATGTATGATGTGTGATACATGTGTGATGTATGATGTGTGATACATGTGTGATATATGATGTGTGGTACATGATCTGTGATACACGAGGTGTGATATATGATGCGCGATATATGACGTGTGATACATGTGTGATACATGATGTGTGATGTAAGATGTGTGATACATGATGTGTGATATATATTTACATATATTTATATATACAGGGACGGCGTGGCACAGTGGGAGGGTGGCCGTGCGCAACCCGAGGGTCCGTGGTTCAAATCCCACCTAGTACCAACCTCGTCACGTCCGTTGTGTCCTGAGCAAGACACTTCACCCTTGCTCCTGATGGGTGCTGGTTGGCGCCTTGCATGGCAGCTCCCTCCATCAGTGTGTGAATGTGTGTGTGAATGGGTAAATGTGGAAGTAGTGTCAAAGCGCTTTGAGTACCTTGAAGGTAGAAAAGTACAACCCATTTATATGATGTGTGAGATTTTATATGTGCCTTCCACTTTTTAAGGGACCAAAAGTAATTGAACAATTGGCTACTCAGCTTTCCAATGGCCAGGTGTGTGTTATCACCTTGTTTTTTTTTTCATTTATATCATTTACAAAGAGCAGATAAAAGGCCTATGAGAGGTCGTCCCTCAATATGAAGTCAAAATAGCTGTCACTATCAGCAAGTATAAGCAAGCCATCATTAGGCTGACAAAAGCAGCAGAATGAATTCTGAAATGTTTGGGGTAATATTATCTGCTCATATTCATCCAAATGCTTCAAAAGACATTGGACGGCGCCAAGGGAGTAGGTTTGATTTTGAGATTGGTGGGGACACAAAAGTGCTCCAAGGCAGCACTCTGAAAGTTTATTTATTTATTTTTTTTACATTAGCAATCATAATTTCACGTCTTGGAGATGTTATAGGGTAAAGTAACTAAAATGAAAGCAAAGGAGACAACTTCAAAGAGTTCTCATCTTTACTCTTTAGTGTAGGGCTGTAGTGCAACTGTGCATCATACTGTCAATTAACATAGCCTACTATCCATCAACAACATCAGAAATATATTCATGCAATACAACATTGTAAATAAACAAATGAACTGTAATAATCTCCAGCCTCTCCTTTTCTACTTCCTCCTGCCTCTCTTCCTCTAACTTATCTGGCCTCTCCTCCTCCATCTCCTCCATCCTCTCTGTCACCTTACAAAAAAATATGTTGATGCATAACAGATACATTAGGGACAATGACCATTGAGCTTGATGGTACAGTTACTGCCTGAGCAAAAAGGCTTTTACTAAATATAAATATTACTTAATATTAATTAATTACATTTTATAATTGTAAAATCACATGATCATTTAGTGAGGTTTTATTGTATTTCCACCACAAAGTTTTGTTCATTGGCATTTTCAAACCGTTGCTCACTTCTACACAAATACATGAAACTAAAAAATTATTTAAAAAATAAAACAGAAAGGTGAAATTCGGCGATCTGATTGGCTGTTAACCATGGTTTAAATATTCTAAAGCCTTATCACAGCGCAGGCTATCACTCCGCCTGAATGGAAGTTGTTGTCATGTATCCATGACAACAGACTGTTGCAGTCCGTAGTAAAAGACAGCTGATGTTTTTAGGATGTTAAAAAAACGGAGACTAAAGCAGTTGAATTCACATGTTTAAGGGTAACTTTCACCTTCGGGGAGGGTTAACAATGGTAGAGGGGACTGAGCATTGACTTTCACCTGAAAAAAAGCGGAGGAAAAGACGAGATGCAGTGCTAATTTGGAGCTAACGTCTGGATAGGTGGGACTATTTTCTCCACAGTGAGGCTATTTTATTGAATAATATGTATTTCTGGTTGAATAAAACTACATTAAATTGATTGAATATTCCTATTTCATAATGCCTTTATTGGTAACCGTTTTATAAAAGCAATAAATCACTCCAGTCCATGGTATATGCTCATTATAGCACTCTAAGGGGCGTGACTGGTATTAGCTTTCACTGTTATGCTGATGACACCCAACTCTACATGCCCCTAAAGCTGACCAACACGCCGGATTGTAGTCAGCTGGAGGCGTGTCTTAATGAAATTAAACAATGGATGTCAGCTAACTTTTCGCAACTCAACGCCAAAAAAACGGAAATGCTGATTATCGGTCCTGCTAGACACCGACCTCTATTTAATGATACAACTCTAACATTTGACAACCAAACAATTAAACAAGGCGACACGGTAAAGAATCTGGGTGTTATCTTTGACCCAACTCTCTCCTTTGAGTCACAAATTAAAAGCGTTACTAAAACGGCCTTCTTTTATCTCCGTAATATCGCTAAAATTCGCTCCATTCCGTCCACTAAAGACGCTGAGATCATTACCCATGCGTTTGTTACGTCTCGTCTCGATTACTGTAACGTATTATTTTTGGGTCTCCCCATGTCTAGCATTAAAATATTACAGTTGGTACAAAATGCGGCTGCTGGACTTTTGACAAGAACAAGAAAGTTTGATCACATTACGCCTGTACTGGCTCACCTGCACTGGCTTCCTGTGCACTTAAGATGTGACTTTAAGGTTTTACTACTTACGTATAAAATACTACACGGTTTAGCTCCATCCTATCTTTCCAATTGTATTGTACCATATGTCTCGGCAAGAAATCTGCGTTCAAAGGACTCCGGCTTATTAGTGATTCCCAAAGCCCAAAAAAAGTCTGTGGGCTATAGAGCGTTTTCATTTTGGGCTCCAGTACTCTGGAATGCCCTCCCGGTAAAAGTTCGAGATGCCACCTCAGTAGAAGCATTTAAGTCTCACCTTAAAACTAGTTTGTATACTCTAGCCTTTAAATAGACTCCCTTTTTCGACCAGTTGATCTGCCGTTTCTTTTCTTTTTCTCCTATGTCCCACTCTCCCTTGTGGAGGGGGTCCGGTCCGATCCGGTGGCCATGTACTGCTCGCCTGTGTATCGGCTGGGGACATCTCTGCGCTGCTGATCCGCCTCCGCTTGGGATGTTTTCCTGCTGGCTCAGCTGTGAACGGGACTCTCGCTGCTATGTTCGATCCGCTTTGGACTGGACTCTTGTGACTGTGTTGGATCCATTATGGATTGAACTTTCACAGTATCATGTTAGACCCACTCAACATCCATTGCTTTCCTCCTCTCCAAGGTTCTCATATTCATCATTGTCACCGACATCCCACTGGGTGTGAGTTTTCCTTGCCCTTATGTGGGCCTACCGAGAATGTCGTAGTGGTTTGTGCAGCCCTTTGAGACACTAGTGATTTAGGGCTATATAAGTAAACATTGATTGATTGATATATTGTTGAATTATTCAATATTGTTGAACACCCTAGAAGTAACTTACAGTTTGACTCCTTAAGAAGTATTTTATATCCAGTTTTCTTTCATTGACATCCTTCAAAACTTACAGCACACACGCACGCAAACAGACACAAACACAATGTAAATCACAGCACTGATATTAAAATCCATCTAGCTACCGTGTGCCAGGAACAACAAATGCCGAACATGTTGACAACTTGTACTGACAGTTGCACCGCTGTCACGACAAATTTCTTCCCCCCTACAAAAACCTTCCCCCCGGAAGAAACTGCTTGAAGGACCCCAATGAGGGTGGAAGGACCTTAAAGCAGCCCACTCAGCTGCCTGTTTTAAAACCATTATAATTGGCTGATTGTCATAGGTGAAAAATAACGGTGAGGAAAAAATATTAGCATTCCAGCATGCTAACCTTTCAAGCTATTTTCGCTTTGCTAACCCTCAAGAGTCATATATTGTCACGCCCTCATTGGGGTCCTTCAGGCATTGGAGGGGCTGTCACGTCAAATCTCTTCCGGGGGGAAGAAATTTGGCGTGACACCGCCTCTCGTCCGCTCGCTAGCAACTAGCATGGAGGCTAGCTTTTACAAGCAGAAGGAGTGACAGCGGGGACAGCCATTCACACGTAAGTTGGCATGAAAGCGGCAACCAATCAGGGAGCGATATTTAGGTTAAAGGCGGGACTTCTAGCAGAGACCGACATTTAACCCTTTCTGTGCCATAATCATTGACTAAACATTACGGGCAGCGCTTGTATTGATAGTGACTACACAGTAGCGGCTGGATATTGGTAGGGACGTGTCCCTAGCTTCCCTACCCAATTCTACGCCCTTGGACGGCGCTTCACATTGCAGATGTCACATTGCAGATGGACAATGGCCCGAAGCATACTGCAAAAACAACCAAAGTTTTTTTAAGGCAAGAAGTGGAATGTTGTGCAATGGTCAGGTCAATCACCTGACCTGAATCACATTGAGCATGAATTTCACTTGCTGAAGACAAAACTGAAGGGAAAATACCCAAAGAACAAACAGGATGAAATACCAAAACAACAGTAAATTAAAGTGCACTTTTTGTACAGAACGCCACTACAGTAATTTAAAACAAATAAAGTCCACTTTTGTGCATGATGTCACACAATATATTTCAATAACTGCAAAATAAAAATTGGCTAGATAATCCATCTATCCATCCATCAATCCATTTCTACCGTATATCCTTCGCTATTTGGTAGCTTAATGCGGACGTTTTCTCCTTCTGTTGTTGAATATTTTTTTCATACGGTGTTGATGCTCAATAGGGTCAGATCTGGTTGATTGGGCATTTTGTTGGTGTGGCACCGGCCGAAGATGTTGACATGCAGAGTTTCAAGCACTCATTCTCTAACGGGTGACTTTTCAAATGAAGGTACAAATTAGTAGTGCTGTTACTTTTTGTAGCCACGCTTTTGTTGCATACTTTACATGTTACGGTTGTCTGTTCAACATCTTCCTGCTTGAAGCCAAACCACCACCAGACAGCGGATCCCTTGCTGTTTTTCTCGGGAATTAATTTGTCTTCCTTCATTTGTTACCACATTGGCACCTTCTCTCTCTCATATTACCACTCGTACCACTCCGCTTGCGCCACAGCTAACTTTAACCATTTCGCTACCTCTCTGCTCGGCGAGAGCGTGTGACGTTGCATGTGCGACTTTATGTGACGTATGTAAGAAAGTGTGCTTGTTTTATGTCTGAGTGCGAAGGAGAGACAAGAAAGAGTGAGAAAAGCCTGTAGTGTAATGTCTGCAGCTAAAAACAACTAATTGAGAACGTATACTCGAATATCACGATATAGTAATTTTCTACATCGCACAGAGACAAACCCGTGATATATCGAGTATGTACGATGTATGGCCCAGCCCTAATTTCAACCTCTCTTCATGCATGCTTCTGTAAGGAGAAGCAGTTCATCCTCCGTATATTCAGCGTCAAAAAGATAAGGTTGTGAATACATATTTTTCCAAAAATAGTAATAGCATTTGTCCATTACTAAGTCTGCTATGATTAGAACATGTTCACATTGTTTCCGGAAGCACGAAGCTCGTCGCTATGGAAACACAAACCCTGTTTGGGGAAATTGTGTTGGATGTAAATATAAACGGAATACAATTATTTGCAAATCCTTTTCAACCCATATTCAGTTGAATGCACTACAAAGACAAGCTATTTGATGTTCAAACTCATAAACTTTTTTTTTTTTGCAAATAATAATCAACTTAGAATTTTACGGTTGCAACATTTGCCAAAGTAGTTGGGAAAGGACATGTTCACCACTATGTTCCATCACCTTTTCTTTTAACAACACTCAATAAATGTTTGGGAACTGAGGAAACTAATTGTCGAAGATTTGAAAGTGGAATTCTTTACCATTCTGGTTTTATGTAGAGCTTTAGTCGTTCAACAGTCCGGGGTCTCCGCAGTCGTATTTCACGCTTTTCGATGGGAGACAGGTCTGGACTGCAACCGGGCCAGGAAAGTACCCGCACTCTTTTACTACGAAACCACACTGTTGTAACACGTGGCTTGGCATTGTCTTGCTGAAATAAGCAGGAGCATCCATGATAACGTTGCTTGGATGACAACATATAGTATGTTGCTCCAAAACCTGTATGGACCATTCAGCATTAATGGTGCCTTCACAGATGTGTAAGTTACCCATGCCTTGGACACTAATACACCCCCCTACCATCACAGATGCTGGTTTTTGAACTTTGTGCCTATAACAATCCGGATGGTTATTTTCCACTTTGTTCCGGAGGACACCACGTCCACATTTTACAAATATAATTTGAAATGTGAACTCGTCAGACCACAGAACCCTTTTCCACTTTGCATCAGTCCATCTTAGGTGAGCTCGGGCCCAGCAAAGCCGGCGGCGTTCCTTGGTGTCGTTGATAAATGGGTTTTGCTTTGCATAGCAGTTTTAACTTGCACTTACAGATGTAGCAACCAACTGTAGTTACTGACAGTGTTCCTGAGCCAATGTGGTGATATCCTTTACACACTGATATCTGTTTTTGATGCAGTACCGCCTGAAGGATCAAACGTCCGTGATATCATCGCTTATGTGCAGTGATTTCTCCAGATTCTCTGAACCTTTTGATGATTTTACGGACCGTGGATGGTAACAACCTCTAAATTCCTTTGCAATAGCTCGTTGAGAAATGTTGTTCTAAAACTGTTGGACAATTTGTTTACAAATTGGTGACCCTCGCCCCATACTTGTTTGTAAATTACTTTGCATTTCATGGAAGCTGCTTCTATACCCAATCATGGCACCCACCTGTTCCCAAATAGCCTGCACACATGTGGGATGTTCCAAATAAGTGTTTGATGAGAATTTTTCAACTTTATCAGTATTTATTGCCACCTTTCCCAACTTGTTTAGTCACGGGTTTGCTGGCATCAAATTCTAAAGTTAATTATATAAGTTATATATTGTATATATATATATATATATATATATATATATATAAATGTACACATATATACTTGCAGTACATAACAGGTTGATGGAGGGTTTAGAAGTTGTTTTGGAGGGCTTTGAAGGCTACAATGGTGACTCCGATTAGTCGCATTTTGCAAGCCTTTTTTAAATCATTTTTAGAATCCTAAAAACCAAAAATCCTAAAAACATGTGTTCTTGTCTAACATAATGATCTTAAAAAATAGGCAAAATTTTCCAAAAAGTTTAGTTACCCATTAAGTATACAGTATATCCCAACCAAATGGACAAGATGGAAGAGTGGCACAACAAACTGCTGCCTTACCTCTTCCATCCCTAATGCCGAAACAGAAAAGGCTTAGAACAGGAGTGACAAACGTACGGACCCGCAAACAGGTTTTAACCGGCCTGTAGGATGAGTTTGCAAAGTATAAAAATGAGTCAAACTTTTTGAATGAAAGAAACTGCTGTTTTATATGTGTTCACTAGATGTCACAATAGCAATTCTCTGTATCTTTGTAGATGATGCTACATCCATATATATATATATATATATATATATATATATATATATATATATATATATATATATATATATATATATATATATATATATATATATATAAACAAAAAAAACACATGATGGAAAATCATTCGAGGAAAATGAGCAAACTCCATAAATTACATTCTGTAATTTCCATCCATCCATCCATTTTCTACCGCTTATTCCCTTTCGGGGTCGCGGGGGGCGCTGGCGCCTATCTCAGCTACAATCGGGCGGAAGGCGGGGTACACCCTGGACAAGTCGCCACCTCATCGCAGGGCCAACACAGATAGACAGACAACATTCACACTCACATTCACACACTAGGGCCAATTTAGTGTTGCCAATCAACCTATCCCCAGGTGCATGTCTTTGGAAGTGGGAGGAAGCCAGAGTACCCGGAGGGAACCCATGCATTCACGGGGAGAACATACAAACTCCACACAGAAAGATCCCGAGCCTGGATTTGAACCCAGGACTGCAGGACCTTCGTATTGTGAGGCAGACGCACTAACCCCTCTCCCACCGTGAAGCCACATTCTGTAATTTGATTTTGATATATTTTTTTAAAACACTTTAGAATATGGGGAACATATTCATCATTAATTAGTTGCTTATTAAAGTAAAAAAGACTTAATTTAGAGTTATTTCAACACTAGGGGAACATATAAGGGTTAGGGTTAGGGTTAGGGTTACTAATAACAAATAATTCCAAGGTTATTGAGGGAAGACTCTTAGTTAACGGCTTACTGGTTGTATAATAAGGCCATGCAGAATAAATAAGGCATTAATAAGTACTTAATAAAGGTTAGGGGTTAGTTAAACGCTAAAAACCAATTAAGAGCCAATATGTTACTAATTTGCATGTTAATAAGTAACTAATTAATGGTGAATATGTTCCCCATATTAGGGCATAACCCATATAGGGCAGCGCGGTGCTACAGGGGTTAGTGCGTGTTCTTCACAATACGAAGGTCCTGAGCATCTGGGATCTTTCTGTGTGGAGTTTGCATGTTCTCCCCATGACTGCGTGGGTTCCCTCCGGGTACTCCGGCTTCCTCCCACCTCCAAAGACATGCACCTGGGGATAGGTTGATTGGCAACACTAAATTGGCCCTAGTGTGTGAATGTGAGTGTGAATGTTGTCTCTCTATCTGTGTTGGCCTAGCGATGAGGTGGCGACTTGTCCAGGGTGTACGCCGCCTTCCTCCTGAATGCAGCTCAGATAGGCTCCAGCACCCCCCGCCACCCCAAAAGGGACAAACGTTAGACGTCATACGCAAATACGGTGTTAGCTTTAACTGTTATGCTGATGACACCCAACTCTACATGCCCCTAAAGCTGACCAACATGCCGGACTGTAGTCAGCTGGAGGCGTGTCTTAATGAAATCAAACAATGGATGTCCGCTAATATTTTGCAACTTGACGCCAAAAAAACGGAAATGCTGATTATCGGTCCCGCTAGACAGCGACCCCTATTTAATAATACAACTGTAACATTTGACAACCAAATAATTAAACAAGGTGACTCGGTAAAGAATCTGGGTATTATCTTCGACCCAACTCTCTCCTTTGAGTCACACATTAAAAGCGTTACTATAACGGCCTCATTTCATTTCTGTAATATCGCTAAAATTCACTCCATTTTGTCCACTAACGACGCTGAGATCATTATACATGCGTTTGTTACGCCTCGTCTCGATTACTGTAACATATTATTTTCGGGTCTACCCATGTCTAGCATTAAAAGATTACAGTTGGTACAAAATGCGGCTGCTAGACTTTTGACAAGAACAATACATTTTGATCATATTACGCCTGTACTGGCTCACCTGCACTGGCTTCCTGTGCACTTAAGATGTGACTAAGGTTTTAATACTTACATATAAAATACTACATGGTTTAGCTCCAGCCTACTTGCTGATTGTATTGTACCATATGTCCCGGCAAGAAATCTGTGTTCAATAGATTCCGGCTTATTAGTGATTCCTAAAGCCATAAAAAAGTCTGCGGGCTATAGAGCTCCAGTACTCTGGAATGCCCTCCCGGTAACAATTCGAGATGCTACCTCAGTAGAAGTATTTAAGTCTCACATTAAAACTCATTTGTATACTCTAGCCTTTAAATAGACCTCCTTTTTAGACCAGTTGATCTGCCGCTTCTTTTCTTTTTCTCCTCTGTCCCCCCCTGCCTTGTGGCGGGGGTCCGGTCAGATGGCCATGGATGAAGTACTGGCTGTCCACAGTCGAGACCCAGGATGGACTGCTCGCCTGTGTATCGGTTGGGGACATCTCTGCGATGCTGATCCGACTCCGCTTTGGATGGTTTCCTGTGGACGGGACTCTCGCTGCTGTCTTGGATCCGCTTTGAACTGAACTCTCGCGGCTGTGTTGGAGCCACTATGGATTGAACTTTCACAGTATCATGTTAGACCCGCTCGACATCCATGGCTTTCGGTCGGTCCCCTAGAGGGGGTGGGGGTTGCCCACATTTGAGGTCCTCTCCAAGGTTTCTCATAGTCATCATTGTCACTGGCGTCCCACTGGGTGTGAGTTTTCCTTGCCCGTATGTGGGTTCTTCCAAGGATATTTAAGTCGTAGTGGTTTGTACAGTCCTTTGAGACATTTGTGATTTAGGGCTATATAAATAAACATTGATTGATTGATTGAAATGGATGGATGGATGGATGTTCCCCAAACTTAAGTGTTACCTTAGTTTTTTACCTTGATGGATGGAAGTTGTCTTTATTTTGAAGTTATCTTGCCGTTATTTTACTATGCAGTCCGGGCCACTTGTGAGTAGAGTTTTCTCCATGTGGCTCCCGATCTAAAATGAGTTTGACATCTCTGGCCTAAAAGGATTCTTCCCCACCCCCGCCATGCCAGGAAACTCCCAGCGGCCTCTCTGTTGACACAGCCGCCACAATGGCAGCTAAAGGCCTCCCATTATGAGACTAACCCCGGGCCCGGTCGCGGCCCTGCAGGGTTACCCAGTGCACACCGGCCGCCGCTGCCAAAGCCCCCTTCAATATAAGCTTGCGTGTATAAGACTAAACCTACCCCGCCTCGCCCCCGCAGCTGCATTGTTCGCCATTATTGTGCCCCGACAATGGGAAATCACACTTTGAAAGTCATTTTCAAAAAGTGGGGAAGCCAATCAAAAATAATGGCACTTATTGTTACTCTTTGGCTGAGAGGCCTGCCCCTCCCTTGGCTTCATTCACATCCATTATACAGAGAAATTAAATAAAAGCCAGTATGGGCACGGAGGAGGGCTGAGAGCGCCGCTGACCACCGACAGTGGCGCTCCGGCCCGGGAGCGAGAGGAGAGGGAAGCGCCGAGAACACCCTCGATGACGGTGGACGCTACCTGAACCAAAGATGTGAAGCGACTCTGTCGAGTCTTTTTCTGCTTGTCCTGCAAACTGATGCCTGAGGCCTGGCGAGAGGAGGGAAGGTATGTCACTACTCCAGTCCTGACAGGCCTTTTCTCAGCCGGGCGTGCGTGTGCGTGCGTGTCAGACGGGGCTGAGTTAACCGTCAGCTGTATTCAAATTTTGCCACCGCCACCCTGGACTGTTTGCACGGTTGTTGTTTGCTAAGAAACCCACACCAGGACCGAAAAAAGGGCCTCGGATGTAGGGTAAATGTTTGAGTAGGTGTGTTTCATACCTTTCAGCAGGCCGTAATGTAGTCATGACACTAATTCTGGGTCACCGCCCTGACGTCAACATGAGCAAAATTAGCCACTGCATGCACATTAACTCCTGACCTTGACTAGAGACCTCAATAGAACGGTTAAAGGGGTTTGCATGTTTTTATTGTACTGTTTTTAAAATTATGTTTTAGACTTTTATCTCACAGAGTTGCATGTCCCGTTCAAGTTCACAACACAGTCGTCCCTCACCACCAATATTGTGACTTTACTACTTTGCAGATTTCTCTTTGATATTTCACTTTTTTAAAACACATTCCACCATTTGTGGTCACAAATTAGGCATTTTCAAGCATAAAAACGGCTACATGTATTAAATGTGTCAATACTTGGACTATGAGGTGGTTGTTTTCCCGAGATGCAAGTGAACTTGGACCAGAGGTGGCATGAAAGTAAAGACATCTTGTATTTTTAAACAGGAACAAACAAAAGGCATGCACAATGGCTGTACAAAAACTGGGCTATGAAACAAAACGATGAACATAAAACAAAACACTTGCACAATGGCATGAATAACAAAAAAAACTTACTTGGAAAAAGACAAGGGGCATGGAAGGCATAGAAGGTGGTAGACCAGGGGTGTCAAACTTAAATACAGAGTGGGCCAAAATTTTAAACTGAACAGAGCCATGGGCCAAGGTTGAACAAATTAACCTTTTAATATGGACCCAAACAAGTTTTGCATTGAATATTGAACAAGCAAAGCTTGTATAACTTTATAATGACATGTAAAATCGAGTTTTAAATAATAATAATTAAAAAATATCAATGGCATATCAAGTAAAATTTAAATAAAAATGGAATGCCTATTTTCTATTTGCAGCCCTCTGAGGTAAATATCAAAATAAACTTTTTCCACAGGCTAATAATAAATGTGCAAATAAAATAACAATATCAAATTATTCAAACATTCAAACCATGAAGTAGCAAGAGAAAGTGCATGAGTAAAACATTAATTATTGCTTGGGGAGTGGGGGGGTGGGGGGGTATATTGTAGCGCCCCGGAAGAGTTAGTGCTTCAAGGGGTTCTGGGTATTTGTTCTGTTGTGTTACGGTGCAGATGTTCTCCCGAAATGTGTTTGTTATTCTTGTTTGGTGTGGGTTCACAGTGTGGTGCATATTTGTAAAATTGATAAAGTTGTTTTTACGGGCACCCTCAGTGTGACCTGTATGGCTGTTGAACAAGTATGTTGCATTCACTTGTTTGCGTGTGTGTGTAAAAGCCGCATATATTATGTGACTGGGTTGGCACGCTATTTCTTTGTAGGAAAAGCGGACGTGACGACAGGTTGTAGAGGACGCCCCCAATATTATCGTCCGGGTAGAAATGGGGAGAAATATGGGAGAATGTTTACCCCGGGAGATTTTCGGGAGGGGCACTGAAATTTGGGAGCCCGGGAAAATCGGGAGGGTTGGCAAGTATGAGTATTAGTGGTGAATACGGTGTTACAGCTCTAATGTTAATTTCATACTGCCTTGCGGGCCAAATGAAATTACACAGCGGGCCAAATTTGGCCCGTGGGCCAGAGTTTGACACCCATGTGGTAGACGGTGAGAAGGAGGTGATGTTGCCAGGATGAAGAACAGAAACAGACAGGCTTAAATAATACTGTGGTGATTGGTGAAAACAGGTGTGAGGCATGAGGACAGGTGAAAACTAATGGGTAGTCATGGTGACAAAACAAACCATGAAGTGCAAAAACAGAAACTGAGTTGCCAAAAAAACAAACAGAACATGACTAAAACAAAACATGATCACATAGACATGACAAAATATAGAATTACTACAGTAATATTTCCACCTGATGAGGCCATACCAATCAGATCAGTATAGTTCAGTATAGTGGCCACTGATTGGCTCAGCCTCAGCCTGTTTTAGTATATTGGATTTAATGTTGAAAAACGTATTTAAAAAGATCATTGAGTGTTTTTTTCAATGTTATGGCTATGAAAATATTTGATTTGTATTTAGGTTTGTGCGATATACTGTATAATAAATATCATATAGTTTAAATTTGGTAAAAAATTAAACTACGTTTTGTACAAGTCTTGTAATCACAGGAGGACGAGGAATAGCAAAGCATGCTACACTGCATTCGGGTTGTTTCGGTATTAGTATAGTACCGCGATACTAATTAATCATTTTCGGTACGATACCGCCTCTTAAACGTGCCGGTTCTGCACCCCCTTGCGTCCCCCATTGTCGTCATGTCATAACAATACTGGTTTTAAGAGCAGGGGAGCATCTTCGGCAGCGCACAATCACTGAGTACTTACAAGCAGACACAGTGTGTAGACAGAAAAGGGAGAACGGACGCATTTTGGCTTAAAAACTAAAGATAAAGGTGATGTTGTAACACTGAAACGCCCTCAGGAAGAGATGCTTTAAGACATGTCTAACGAGCTAGCGGCTAAAGTCCATCCGCCGTGTTTTAGCTACTTCTAAATCACTAATTCTCGCCTGCATGGCAACAAATAAAGTAAGTTTCTTAAAAGTATATTCCCTGTAGGACGAGGAATAGCTAAACATGCTACACTACACACCGTAGCTCACCGGCGTCAAAATTTAAACAAATGATATCCACTGTAATGATGCTAAGTACAGGAACTAGAGATGATAAACCGCGGGTCGGGCGGGTGACATGACGAAAAAATAGATTTTAATTAGATTCGGGCGGGTGGCGGGTGAACCATCCGGAAATATTTGATATACATGGTTCTGGTATCGGTATCCTTTACCATTCAAAGAGCTATTTAAGACCCGTGTCACAAAGCGAAGAAGACAATAGGAGACGTTAATATTCTTTAGAATGACTGCCGGCAGTCACCTAGTTAATAAGTATCAGGGCGTGCTATGAAGCCATTGGCTTTGTCGCCTTCTACAACATGTACGATCTACTTGTCAGTCCAGCAACATGTTGTGTGTGACTTACGCAGCAACACGCACACAACTGCAAGGCATACTGGGTGACACAGAGTACACTAATGGTTTAATATAAACAATTTTAACACTCTTAGTAATATGCGCCACGCTGTGAAGCCACACCAAACAAGATTTACAAACACATTTCGGGAGAACATCCCCCCAGTAACACAATATAAACGCAACACAACAAATACCCAGAATCCTTTGTATCCATGACAATTCATGTCTATTTTATACACCCCGCTAGCAGCAATTTATTACATTTTACACCGTGATTGTTACATTTTAAATGAAGTTTGGATGGAACATGTTGAAACAGAAATTAACCAGATATTACTGATAAATGAACAAGTAGATTAATAATTCATTTTCAACCACTTGTCCTCAATAATTTTGACAAAATAATAGTGATAAATGATACAATATGATACTGCACACGTCAGCAGACTAATTAGGAGCCTTTGTTTGTTTACTTACTGCTAAAAGACAAGTTGTCTAGTATGTTCACTATTTTATTTAAGGACTTAACTGCAATAAGAAACACATGTTTAGTGTACCCTAAGATTTTTTGTTAAAATAAAGCCAACAATGCAATTTTTTGGTGGTCCCCTTTATTTAGAAAAGTACCGAAAAGTACCGAAATAATTTTAGTACTGGTACTAAAATATTAGTATCGTTACAACACTACACTGCACATATGATATGCTAACCCCTAAACTAGCCTACCAAGGAAAAAAGGTCCATGGACACAGGAGGACATTTACAGCAAAAACCAAAGGATTTAAATCAAAACTAATAGTAGGAAACCGTTTGAATGGCTAATTGATATTGATAAAACATGTTAATCATTCAATGATCATGACAATTTTAGGTATCAGTATAAGCATTGGTAGGATTTATACTGGCTCTGTAACTACTTGGTGTAACATCAATAACCAAGTTTGCAGCATCACCTAAGACTAATATAAAGTATCCAAACAACAGAAGAATAAGTGCTTGCTATATTTAAACAAAGATGTAGATACAACACAAATAAGCAGCTATTATCATGATCTGTGGTCCGGATCAGGTTTAGTTTTTTCAGTTAGTTTTGGACTCCTTTAGTTCCTGTTTGTGCACCTCTTGAGTTTGTTACCAAGGCTACTTATGATTTTCACCTGCCTCTGTTGTTTGGGACACTCACCTGTTTGTAATCAAGAGACATTATTTAAGCCTGCCTGGGCCGGCCCCTCGTCCTGGCTTCTTTGTTTGTGTCACGCTACTGTCATGAAAGTTTTTCTTGGCTCATAGCTCATGCTAAGTCTAGCGTCTCATGATATCGGCACCTTGTTCCGTCGGTCGTTTTCTGTTTTGTACCTCTTTGATTCTTTTTTTGAAGATTAAATCATGTTCCTACCTGCAAGTCATGTCCGGAGTCGTCCGTTTGCATCGCGGTAGAAGGAACCGCGCAGCAAGCTGCGTAAACCCAGCCATAACTGATATTATCAGTAAATTAGCAAGTGGAATCATATAAAAATATACATGGAAATGATACAATGTGTTTCTGCATGAGTCAGCCATTTTCAAATTTCTAAATCCTTTATATACCAAATAATATATTGGGATGTATATCGTTATGGCAACAGGCTGCACTATATATTGCGATTAAGATTTTAGGCCTAATTGCCCATCCCTAATTCCCAATTCACCAAAATTTATAAACGAGGGACGACTGTATCCGCAAATCTTTCTTACGAAAATCTACAAAATCCAGCTTCTGTATTTTGCTAGTTTCTGTGATTAGTTAAAACTGCCTCGCTTTAATTTTGGATCTTGCTTTGCACTGAACAGGAAGTAACTGTGTGCATGTTTTAAGATGTGTATCTTGGGGTGTAAGAAGTTTTTTGTTGTCGATGCACGTCTACAAGGCCCTAAAAGTGGACCACATTTCGGACCGTCCAGTGGTTCCTTGGGATAGGACTGCCCCAACTTATGAATTTTTTGGGGATATGAGTTGTCACTCGGCTAATTGTCATGCTTTATGTTGCCAGCAAAAATTCAGATTACGAGCCTCCCCAGTGTGAGTTTGTCAGGCTTGGACTTGGTCTTGAGTTGTTTTCCTGAGGTGCAAGGGCGAATGGAGTGGAAACGGTGTGAAGGTAAAGACATCTTTATTTTAACTCTAAAACTAAAAACAGGAACCAACAAAAAGCGCGCACAATGGCGTTACAAAATACTGGGCTGTGAAACAAAAGACTAGCCCAAAGGCAATTAACTATAAACATAAAACAAAAACTTGCACTGTGGCATAAATAACAAGAAAACTTACTGTATGAAAAAAGCAGCATGGATATCATGGGTGCAGGTGGTAACTGTGGCTTAAATAATGAACATGATAAGTGCAAACAGGTGTGAGACAAGACAGGTGAACTGATTGGTCGTCATGGTGACAAAACAGGGAGTGAAAAAAAGGAACTTAAAGAGTCCAAAGGTCAAAAGCACCTGATATTCCCAGGCAGTCACCCATCCAAGTACTAACCAGGCCAGACACTGCTTAGCTTTGAGACCAAACGAGATTCGGGATGCTCAGGGTAGTATGGCCATACAAACTCATGATCAGACATGCCAGATGAAAACTAATGAGTTGGCATGGTAAAAAGACAAACAAGGAAATGATAAACAGAACTAAATGTCCAAAAAACTAAACCAAACATGACCAAAACAAAACATGATCCATAGGTGTGACAGAGTTGACATAAAATCCAACCAAAATATCTGGTCTGACTCGCCAACATTAGTTTATAGCTTGAGATTTTTTGTTTACACTAGAAAGTGAGTGATGAGGACAGCGCTGAGAAGAAGCGGAAGATGTTCCTTGAAAGAAAGAAATCATCAAGAACATGACAGCGTTGCTTGGCGAAGCAATACGAGCATAACGAAGCAGAACGAGAAAATAAGACCAACCAAGGACGTTAAAATAGTATCTCAACGACGAGATTTTTCCATGAAACTTTGAAGAAACTGCTGATGGTGTGTTTGACTGAGAAGCCGTTCAAAGGAGATACTGTAGAAGTTTGCTTTTAATGGTCAACACTGTACATTGTTATTATATTACTTCATAAAATTACTGTTTTGTTTTTTTATTGTATTGCTGTTCATACAATATTTATAATCTAAACATGCATTTTCATTTTTAAAAGGCATTTTAAATGTTAAAATGTGTCACTATCCGTGATACGGATCATGTTTTGTTTAGTTATGTTCAGTTAGTTTTGGACTCTCTAATTTCCTGTTTTGTGCACTTTGGGAGTTTGTTTTGGTTTCCATGGGTACTAATTGGTTTCACCTGCCTCTGATTAGTGCTCTGCACGTTCACCTGCTATTAGGCACTAATCAGAGAGCTATTTAGTCACGTTGCTCGCCACAGGCTTCATTGTTTGCGGTATTGTTGGTGTATTCCTGATCTCGATCCTGTGCTAAGCTGTTATCTTAGCTTCCCTGTGCGATCGGCACATTTTACCTTGGTTTGTTTCTGTCTTTTGGTACAACACATGCCAATACAGCCTTTTTAGTTTACTAAATTGGAATTTTAAATTTCCCACAAAGTGTCGTGTTGAAAACGTTGCGGTATGATGATGCGTGCGTTTGACGTCACCGGTTGTAGCGGACATTATTTTCCAGCCCGATCTAAGCTATAAGTCACCTGATTTAATCGCATAATTACACAGTATCCTGGACACCTGTGTTGCTGAATCTTTTGCAATCTGTTAAATTATTAATGGAGAAGTCCAAGAGGAAAGATGGAGGTGGGAAGCTTTTAGTGTTTAGCCACAAAAACACAGCCGGTGTTTCCTTGTTTAAAACTCCCGAAGATGAAGCTTTACTATGGATCAGCAAACATGGATCCTGACTACATGTCAACCGGCAGTTTTCGGTGAGAAATTGTGGTATAAAGTCGCCTCTTACCGGAGACATCAGCGGAGCTTGCGCCGTCCATGCAGCTGCCGTGACTTCCCTCAGAGACTCTAGCGTCAAAACACCCGTGGCCACACCCCTCTGACTTCAGGTACTATTTAATCACACTAAAACACTAGCAACACAATGGCAGATAAGGGATTTTTCAGAAGTATCCTAGTAAATGTGTCTAAAAACATCTGAATCGCTCTCACTGCCCTCGCCTTTTTTTTATAACTTTTTTTCATTGTATTTTTTTTTTTTTTTGTATTCCTTCACTCTAAATTTCCTCATCCACGAATTGTTCAGCCTCGCTCAAATAGCTGGTGGCTATGATTGTAAACAATGTGAGGATGTGAGGAGCTGTACAACCAGTGACGTCACGCGCACATCGTCTGCTACTTCCGGTAAAGGCAAAGCTTTTTTATTAGCGACCAGAAGTTGCGAACGTTTTTGTCGATGTTCTCTACTAAATCCTTTCAGCAAAAATATGTCAATATCGCAAAATGATCAAGTATGACACATAGAATGGACCTGCTATCCCCGTTTAAATAAGAAAATCTCATTTCAGTAGGCCTTTAAATTGAATTTATTTCATTTCAATGAGCGACAATGTTTATTACAATTAAACTCGCTTGCCCCAGCTGCGTCAAACTAATTTTCATCGCGGGCCCCATCGCATTATTCAGTCCCTGGAGGATTTTGCCATGTTGTGATCACGATAATTCACAAATTCAAATTCAACAAGTCCCATGGGCAAGCACTTGGTAACGGCAAAAGAGGTAACTGCACCCTTATTCAATTATCTTCATTGTTTACCGACAGACTGGTGGAAAACTTGCTTTGGAATCAGATGTCAAAGAGACGAGGAAATACTTTAGTTTGGCTTATGTAGAATAGTATTTTTTTAATTTTTTCAAAATTTAAATACATTGGAACTTCGATTTAGGATTGGTTCTTGAGCAGGGTTTGCAAATTAAAAAGTTTGTATAGTGAAGCACATCTCGCCATAAGAAAGTGTCCCGGCTGGTTACACTAGGCAGTGCATTTATGTTGGCTTGAGTTGTTGTTCTTCTGTTTAGTGCTTTTTCCTCTCCTGCGCTCTTATTTTGGTGTCACTTCCTGTTGTGCTGGTGTTTTTCCATAACAATTCCTATGACAATTATTAAAGTACTTCTGATTCTCATTCTGATTCAAGCACTTTACCCTTCACTTGTTTTTTGTTGATGATTAAGACTATGTAAAACTTAGAAATCCTGCTCGGGATTCTTCTCCTCGATTCCAGTTTCTGTAAGCCCTTTTGCCTTCCTGCCCTGTATTCAATCACTCAATCAATGTTTATTAATATAGCCCTAAATCTCAAGTGTCTCAAAGGGCTGCACAAGCCACAACGACATCCTCGGTTCAGATCCCACATCAGGGCAAGAAAGAACTCAACCCAGTAGGATGACAATGAGAAACCTTGGAGAGGATCGCAGGGTGACGTCGAGTGGGTCCAGCATTATTAGGGCTGGGCGATATGGCCTTTTTTTAATATCTCGATATTTTTAGGCCATATCGCGATACACAAGATATATCTCGATATTTTGCCTTAGCCTTGAATTAACCCTTGATACATATAGTCACAGCAATATGATGATTCTATGTGTCTACATTAAAAAATTCTTGTTCATACTGCATTAATATATGCTACCTTTGAACTTTCATGCAGAGAAGGAAATCACAATTAAGTCAATTGACCAAAACTGTATTTATTAAACAGTTATTAAGCAGTGGCACAAACATCCGTGTCATTTCAAAACAGAAAGTGCAAGATTGTCAGAGACATTTCAAAACAAGCTAATAGTGCACTTTTGTGCATGATGTCACTAAGATGACATATCAAAACAACACTAAATTAAAGTGCACTTTTTGTACAGAACGCCACTACAATAGTTTAAAACAAATAAAGTGCACTTTTGTGCATGATTTTGTGGGCGTGTGGCACCGAATGGAGATAATGACATGCGGAGTAAGCACTCTTCATTCTCTAGCAGGTGATTTATCAAATGATGCGACACATTAGCAGTAATGCTACTTTTTGCAGCAACGCTTTCGCACCACACTTTAAAAATTACCGTTGTCTGTTCGACATAGTCCCACTTAAAGCCAAACCACCGCCAGATGATGGCGCCCCTGCTGTTTTTCTTGGGAATTAATTCTTCCTTCATTTGTTACCAGATTGGACTTAAAGTGACGTGCCGATCGCACGAGAAGCTAAGGCGTAACTTAGCACTACTGCTAACAAAGCAGAGAAGCCAATGTGAGTGTTGCATGAAGCAAACAACAAACCAAAAACGAACTGAGGTCGAAGGCAGGTTTAAATACTAAAGTAAACAATTACCAACAGGTGTGCGTAAGGAAACAAATAACAGGTGAACAAGTCAAGTAACCGTGGTGACAACAACAAACAAGGAAGTGCACGCACAAACTCAGCACCGGAAGAGTCCAAAAGAATCAAAAAACCGAAAAGGACTAAAAAAAACAGACTAAGGATGTGATCCGGGAAGCGGATCACTACACTCCCAACACTCGCACACAAATAAGCCCCTCACAAATGATCAGAAATCACAAAAATCATTAACTTTGGCTGGGAACTGCACTTTTTTGGAATATTGGCTATTTTTTACAATCCTTATGTAAAAACAAAAACATGTTTTTCAGGTATTAGCCCACATTTCATGTTTTGTTTGTCAGTGAAATAACAATAGCTGCATGCTCATCTTGCGAGTGTTTTTTTTATTTTTTATTCTTCCATCCATCTTCGTCTGCTTATCCGAGGTCGGGTCGCGGGGGCAGCAGCCTAAGCAGGGAAGTCCAGACTTTAATCTCCCAAGCAACTTCATCAAGCTCTTTCCGAGGGATCCTAAAGCGTTCCCAGGCCAGCGGGGAGACATAGTCTTCCAAACGTGTCCTGGGTGTTCCCCGTGGCCTCCTACCGGTTGGACGTTGCCCTAAACACCTCCCTAGGGAGGCGTTTGGGTGGCATTCTGACCAGATGCCCGAACCACCTCATCTGGCTCTTGATGTGGAGGACCAGCGGCTTTACTTTGAGCTCCTCCCGGATGGCAGAGCTTCTCACCCTATCTCTAAGGGAGAGCCCCGCCACCCGGCGTAGGAAACTCATTTTGGTCGATTGTACCCGTGATCTTGTCCTTTCGGTCATGACCCAAAGCTCATGACCATAGGTGAGAATGGGAACATAGATCGACCGGTAAATTGAGAGCTTTGCCTTACGGCTCAGCTCCTTCTTCACCACAACGGATTGATACAGCGTCCGCATTACTGAAGATGCTGCACCGATCCGCCTGTCAATATCACGATCCACTCTTCCCCCACTCGTGAACAAGACTCCTAGGTACTTGAACTCCTCCATTTGGGGCAGGGTCTCCTCCCCAACCCGGAGATGGCATTCCACCCTTTTCCGGGCAAGAACCATGGACTCGGACTTGGAGGTACTGATTCTTTAGAATCCTTAAAAAAACAGGTGCGTTCCTGTCTCTCTTAATTAGTGTGAACGATAGGCAAAATTCACATTGCTACGATAATAAACATTTCTAAAAGTAAAAACCTCTAACATTAGCATTGGCAAAAAGATGACAAAAAAGGAGCAGATGGACAGATTGAGATTGACTGATTAATTGAAACTTTTATTAATAGATTGCACAGTACACTACATATTCCGTACAATTGACCAGTAAATGGTAAGACCCGAATAAGTTTTTCAACTTGTTTAAGTCGGGGTCCACGTAAATCAATTCATGGTACAAATATATACTATCAGCATAATACAGTCATCACACAAGTTAATCATCATAGTATATACATTGAATTATTTACATTATTTACAATCCGGATGGTGGGGTGGGGAGGGTTTGGTTGATATCAGCACTTCAGTCATCAACAATTGCATCAACAGAGAAATGGACATTGAAAGAGTGTAGGTCTTACTTAGTAGGATATGTACAGCCAGCAGAGAACATAGTGAGTTCAAATAGCATAAGAACAATTAAATACATTAGAAATACATTTGATTATTTATATTTGGTTATTTACAATCAGTGGAGATGAGATGTGAATGGAGGAGGATATTAGTAAAGAGTTGAAGTTGCCTGAGGTGTTGTTTTAGAGCGGTTTTGAAGGAGGATAGAGATGCACTTACTTTTACACTTGTTGGGAGTGCATTCCACATTGATGTGGCATAGAAGGAGAATGAGTTAAGACCTTTGTTAGATCGGAATCTGGGTTTAACGTGGTTTGTGGAGCTCCCCCTGGTGTTGTGTTTATGGCGGTCATTGACGTTCTGGAAGTAGAATGACATGTACTTTGGTATCAGGGAGGTGTAGCGGGCTATAGAGCGTTTTCCGTTCGGGCTCCAGTACTCTGGAATGCCCTCCCGGTAACAGTTCGAGATGCCACCTCAGTAGAAGCATTTAAGTCTCACCTTAAAACTCATTTGTATACTCTAGCCTTTAAATAGACTCCCTTTTTAGACCAGTTGATCTGCCGTTTCTTTTCTTTTTCTTCTATGTCCCACTCTCCCTTGTGGAGGGGGTCCGGTCCGATCCGGTGGCCATGTACTGCTTGCCTGTGTATCGGCTGGGGACATCTCTGCGCTGCTGATCCGCCTCCGCTTGGGATGGTTTCCTGCTGGCTCCGCTGTGAACTGGACTCTCGCTGCTGTGTTGGATCCGCTTTGGACTGGACTCTCGCGACTGTTTTGGATTCATTATGGATTGAACTTTCACAGTATCATGTTAGACCCGCTCGACATCCATTGCTTTCCTCCTCTCCAAGGTTCTCATAGTCATCATAGTCACCGACGTCCCACTGGGTGTGAGTTTTCCTTGCCCTTATGTGGGCCTACCGAGGATGTCGTAGTGGTTTGTGCAGCCCTTTGAGACACTAGTGATTTAGGGCTATATAAGTAAACATTGATTGATTGATTGATTGATTTTATAGACTAGACTCAGTGCAAGTTGTTTTACTCTGTCTTCCACCCTGAGCCAGCCCACTTTGGAGAAGTGGGTTGGAGTGAGGTGTGATCTGGGGTGGAGGTCCAAAAGTAACCTGACTAGCTTGTTCTGGGATGTTTGGAGTGTATATTTGAGGGTTTTGGAGGTGCTGGGGTACCAGGAGATGCAAGCGTAATCGAAAAAGGGTTGAATGAGAGTTCCCGCTAGAATCTTCAAGGTGATTTTGGTGACCAGAGAGGACATTCTGTAGAGAAATCTCGTTCTTTGGTTGACCTTTTTAAGTACCTTGGTTGCCATTTTATCACAGGAAAGATTAGCCTCTAGAATGGAACCTAGGTACGTGACCTCCTCTTTCCTGGTGATAAAAATGTCACCCACTTTTATAGTGAAGTCACTGACTTTCTTAAGGTTGATGTGGGAACCAAATAGGATGGATTCCGTTTTACCTAAGTGTATGGATAGCTTGTTGTCAGCGAGCCAGGTGCAAATATTAAGGAGTTCATCACTGAGGATTTGTTCCACCTGTGACTTGTCCTTGCCGGGTCATCCGCAAACACGAACAATTTCACAGTTGCATGCTGATGACATGTCGTTTACATATATTAGGAACAGTAAAAGCCCTAATATACTGCCTTGGGGGACTCCACAGCTTACTGAGAGGGGAGGGGCACCTCTACCACCTGTTTCCTCCCCTCCAAGTAAGATTGCATCCAGCTCGATGAGGTTTTATCGAATCCGATTGCTCTGAGCTCATCCAACAGTATAGCGTGGTTAACGGTGTCAAAGGCCTTCTGAAGGTCCAGCATGACCATGCCGCAGTATTGGCCCGAGTCCACCTCATGTTTGATGTGGTCGGTCAGGTAGAGAAGGCATGTGTCAGTGGAGTGGTTAGTTCTCAAGCCGGACATGAGTTTTTTTAGTAGCAAGGTATCTATCGACCTGAGAGAAAGAAAGGATCGGGGGGAGGGACCGTGTGTGTCCGGTCTCATCACAATTAAAACTTGAATTCCATACTTGTGAGCGCCATTAATATACAAATTATTTATTCTTTTTTTTTTTTTAACTCCACAGCAATTCCCATCTTCTTTCCGTTGTGGTCCATTGCCGTTTTGGGACTCATATTGAGTCAGCAAAAAGGACAAAACCTGTCCAAAGGAGAGAAAAAAAGGCACATACACTGAAGCACTGAGTAGTGAGTAGTAGAGGACTGCGTAGAAAGTGATATAGAGGGCCCCACCTCCCAAAAATGCTGCACCCTGCTTTTTACCCCCAGGCGGGACACAAAATGAATGCCCGAATGAAGCGTTCGTACGCAGAGACATGGTTTGCACGCTGAGGCATATTTGGCTCAATCAAAAAGTTTGTAAATCTAAAAGTTTGTGAATTAAGTTCAACCGTAGGTTTATCAAGAAAGATGAAATGCTTTATTGACACAGGCTTTCGTGGGCCATGTAAAATGAAGTGGCGGGCCAGATGTGGCCCCCAGGCTTTGAGTTTGACACCTGTGCCTCACCGTATCAAAAATTAACCGAACGGTGGTTTTAATGACGACCCGTCAGTATGACGTACTGATACACCCGACAGAGGAACCTGGATTTAGGAACTATTTTATTTGCAAACTTTTCAGTTTACATTGTTTTAAATTGGGCCACATACAGTAAGTGCATGTATGCCTCTGTGTATGAACCCTTCCTTCATTCGGTTTGTATCCCGCTGGCAGCTATTTTGTGCTTGCTCGTATTAAAGAGGTTGAGGAAGCACCACAGCACGTTTTTTAAATGTGATGAGAACAAAGTTTTCTGGAAAAAGAAGCCGACTTATTTCACAGAGGAGGAGAGGACTACCTCTCATTCTTCCAAGAGCACGCACACACGGCCCTTCTCTCTCATCCCCTCCCTTTTCCCCTCTTCAGTTTTCTCCTTTCTTTCCTTTGGGAACAAAGCAGCTCCCAAGAGGACCTTTGAATGTAAGTAGATTTTCCTGTTTCGAATGATTATTTGAAACCTTTACAAAAGTAAAAGTGAGTTTTTTACTTGTTTAAATGTTGATTATTGTAACAATATGGTTGTTAAAGTTTTTGTGATTTTTGATCGTTTGTGAGGGCACCAAAGGGACTTTTGAGTGAATACGCATGTGTTGGTCGTACAGAACTGTCCAGCTTGTTGTTGATGTTGTTTTTTAATAAATGTAAATACAGTGGAACCTCGATTTTAGAACTTAATTGGTTCTTAAACAGGGTTTGTAAATTAAAAAGTTTGTATAGTGAAACAAATCTCTCTGGCTTTTGTTAGTGTTCTACTTGCTTGTTCCTGTCCTGTGCTCCTATTTTGGTGGCACTTCTGTTGTGCTTGTGTTGTTTTTATAAGTGCTTTACACAAACTTCAAGCACTTTTCTTCTCACCTGTTTTCTGTTGGTGATTAAAAGTATTTAAGTTGAATGTGAGCCGCCATCCTTTGTCGGGACATTGTTTGTTTGTTTGTTGAGACTGGCTGATTACCACACATGGACAAAGAACTTTGGATGCATGCTCAGGATTCTTCTTTTCCATTCCAGTTTCTGTAAGCCCTTTTGCCTTCCTACCCAGTATAGTTTTCTTCTTTGAAATTATTATTTGAAAACCTTACAAAAGTAAAAGTGCACTTTACTTTTTAAATGTTTATAATTAAAACAATATGGCTGTTAATTCTTTTGTGATTTTCGGTCGTTTGTGAGGGCACCAAAGGGATTTTTGAGTGAATTTGCATGTGCTGGCCATACGAAACAGTCCAGCTTGTTGTTGTTTGTTTGCTAGACAATACTATATAGCACTTTACTGTGTATTATGTACAAACCTTCACTAAAACATGGACTTTTGTCAGAGCTGGTACCCATTGTTCATATTTACATTGTTTTTGATGGGGAAATTTGCCTCAATATGCAAACTTTTCGATTTACAAACCCTGTTAAAAAAACTATTAGGTTAATAAATACATTTTTGTTTCATCTGACCACAGAACTTTCCTCAAGAAGGTCTTATCTTTGTCCATGTAATGTCAGATGAAACAAAAATTGAGCTGTTTGGCCACAACACCCAGCAATATGTTTGGAGGAGAAAAAGTGATCTTTGATCGCAGGAACACTACACCTACCGTCAAGCATGGTGTTGGTAGAAATATGTTAAGGGCCTGTTTTACTGTCAATGGAACTGGTGCTTTAAATGGGACAATGAAAAAGGTGAATTACCTCCAAATTCTTCAGGACGACCTAAAATCATCAGCCCGGAGTTTGGGTCTTGGGCGCAGTTGTGTGTTCCAACAGGACAATGACCCCAAACACACATCAAAAGTGGTAAAGGAATGGCTAAATCAGGCTAGAATGAATGTTTTAGAATGGCCTTCCCAAAGTCCTGACTTAAACATGAGGACAATGCTTAAGAAACAAGTCAATGTCAGAAAATCAACCAATTTAGCTGGACTGCACCAATTTTGTCAAGAAGAGTGGTCAAAAATTCAACCAGAATCTTGCCAGAAGCTTGTGGATGGCAACCAAAAGCGCATTATTGCAGTGAAACTTGCAAATATTAACATTGCTGTATGTATACTTTTGACCCGGCAGATTTGGTCACATTTTCAGTAGACCCATAATAAATTCCGAAAAGAACCAAACTTCATGAATGTTTCATGTGACCAACAAGTATGTGCTCCAATCCCTCTATCAAAAAAAAATAAGAGTTGTAGAAAGTTTTGGAGACCTGTGACAGCCATGACATTATGTTCTTTACAAGTGTATGTAAACTTTTGGCCACGATTGTAATAATGAGGATGTCAGGCTTGGACTAAGGAATGGACTCAGATGCAGAGATGGGATTCTTAGTAAAGCTTTTATTTTGACAACTCTTTAACCTCCAGAGCCAGAGTTATACAAAATCTTTAAGTAACAAAAAAACGGGCAGCGAAAATGCTTCCAACAGGGGAACAACCGAAAATCACTCCTAAAAAGGAGGAAAATACCAAAATTAAGACTAACTATAATTAGCGCCGAATCTGCTATGAAAACTTAACATAAAACGCTCCAACAGGAAGAAGAAAACAATGGCTATAAAACTTTCTACTCTTATCTTAATCTAATAAAGGTAAATGAAAAATCACTCAAAAACTTTGAGGAAGGAAAGATTATTAGATTGAACAAAGGCTACATAACAAAAGTCGCTCTGAGGAGGAGAAAAAGTTAATCTCAAAATTACAGCGTGGGAATTCTGGATCCAAGGAAGTGGACGTGGGACGAGGCAAGGCATGGACATGAACATGAACATGAACATGAACATGAACATGGACGCTAGACAGGCATGAACGCTCGAGACAATCTTGCACAGAACAAGGGTGTCAAAGTTTGTTGTTGACGAACCCCAAGATGCAGAGATGGAGGCAGGCATGGAGTGAGAACACATGGTTTTAATATAAAATACTAGAACAAAACCAAACAAAGGGTTCGAACCAAAAGCGCGCACGTGGGCGGATAACAAACAAAAGGCCTAGCGTGGAGGCTAACAGGTATCTAGCAGGAAACAAAAAAACTGGAAACAGCTAATGGCTAACAAGTAAACACGAAACAAAAGAGCTAGGAGAAAACAAACTACAAATAGCTAACGGGAACAGCTTACCGCTACGACGACAAGGACAAATAGTAGCACGACAGGTAATAGCTGTAATGATGACATCGACACGACACAAGAGCGACAATAATCCAGCAGTGACTGGATGGGAAGACATGTCTAAATAGGAGCGGGTTGATTGACCCCAGGTGTGGCCAGGTGCCAATCAGCCGCAGCTGAGGGGGAAAACAGCACTCAGGGAGAAAGACAGGAAACCAACAAAATAAGAGCGCCGACAGGAAACACTACACACGCAGAGGAAACAAAGACAAATTCAGAGGAAAAAACTAAAACACAAACAAACTGTCAGGGGAAAGCCTGACAAAGGGGAGGCATGGGCTTATATGAAACATGAGGGTAATGGGAAACAGGTGGAAACAATCAAGGGTCAGGGATGGCGTCAGACTGGTGACACAAGAGAAAGGGCCCGTGATCTGAAACAAGAGGAGTTGCTTTTCAAAATAAAACATGCCAATCACAAGACAGACAAAAACAAGACAAGACATCCCTCACCGCGGTATGACAGAGGAGGTTAAATACTACTATGAGACCTATTAGAAAGATCTAAAAATTCATATTTACCAAAAGTGGATGTCAACATTTTTTAGTAATAAAAAGAACACGGTGGAGTGAGATGCGATGAGTTCATTGACATTTACGGGTTGTGGACATACAGTGGGGCCAATAAGTATTCAGTCAGCCACCGATTGTGCAAGTTCTCCCACTTAAAATGATGACAGAGATCTGTAATTTTCATCACAGGTATATTTCTACTGTGAGAGACAGAATGTGAAAAGGATCCAGGAATTTAAAGAATTTATTTGTAAATTATGGTGGAAAATAAGTATTTGGTCAACCATTCAAAGCTCTTATTGATGGAAGGAGGTTTTTGCTAAAAATCCACGATACATGGCCCCATTCATTCTTTCCTTAAAACGGATCAATCGTCCTGTCCCCTGAGCAGAAAATAAAGCCCCAAAGCATGATGTTTCCACCCCCATGCTTCACAGTAGGTGTGGTGTTCTTGGGATGCAACTCAGTATTCCTCTTCCTCCAAACACGACGAGTTGAGTTTATACCAAAATAGATACATGGATGATACAGCAGAGGATTGGGAGAATGTCATGTGGTCAGATGAAACCAAAATAATGGGTTATAATGGGTTGTACTTGTATAGCGCTTTTCTACCTTCAAGGTACTCAAAGCGCTTTGACATTACTTCCACATTTACCCATTCACACACACATTCACACACTGATGTAGGGAGCTGCCATGCAAGGCGCCAACCAGCACCCATCAGGAGCAAGGGTGAAGTGTCTTGCTCAGGACACAACGGACGTGACGAGGTTAGTACTAGGTGGGATTTGAACCAGGGACCCTCGGGTTGCGCACGGCCACTCTTCCACTGCGCCACGCCGTCCCTCAACTCAACTCATCGTGTTTGGAGGAAGAAGAATACTGAGTTGCATCCCAAGAACACCAAACCTACTGTGAAGCATGGGGGTGGAAACATCATGCTTTGGGGCTGTTTTTCTGCTAAGGGGACAGGGCGATTGATCCGTGTTAAGGAAAGAATGAATGGGGCCATGTATCGTGAGATTTTGAGCCAAAACCTCCTTCCATCAGTGAGAGCTTTGAATGGTTGACAAAATACTTATTTTCCACCATAATTTACAAATAAATTCCTTAGAATTCCTACAATGTGAATTCCTGGATTTTTTTTCCACATTCTGTCTCTCACAGTTGAAGTGTACCTATGATGAAAATTACAGACCTCTGTCATCATTTTAAGTGGGAGAACTTGCACAATCGGTGGCTGACTGAATACTTTTTTGTCCCACTGTAAGCGTTACTGACTTTTCCGTTGACTCTTTTTAATTGACCATGTGGGGAAGAGCGCTATTGTTCGATCAGGACTCCGCTGGCACTTTTGCCGGGTGAAACTCGGATGCAATCACACAAAGCTGCGAAAAAATCAGACACGAGACTGAAGGGAGCGGGATAGGCTGAGTGATGCGGGGAGAGGGGAGAGAAAAAAGGTTACTGATGGTAGGGGGGGAAAGGCCAGGTGGAGGGGTGTCGTTCTTTGGGATCATTGAAAGCAGCAGGTCCTGACTGGGAGCTTGACCCCATTTAGGATGAGCGAGAGCGCTCTGAAGAGGGGAGAGAGAGAGACTCCTCAGACCTGCACTTAAAGGTCCTCTGCAGGAAGTCCTCATTCTCCTCCACAGCAGCGGCAGCCGCAACAACAAAAAAAAACTAATTTGCGACCGAGGAGGGAGGGAGAGACCCCGTCCTCCTCTTCTCTGTGAGGTGTGGAGTGGGAGTGTGTGTTTTTAATCCCGGGGAAATGTCAGGGACAGTACAAGCAGCAGTTTATCCGCTAATTATTTGTGCACACAAACCTTGCAATCCACACGATTTTGTGAGATTTCCGTGTTTAAAAAAATTAATTGGATGCAACAAACGTTCGCAGCCCCCGTTAACGCCTCTAAAGAAAGCCAATATATACAGAATAACAGCAATCGGTTCCAAAGTGCCCACTAAAAACTGAATTGCACAATAACTGAAGCAAATTTCCCAGGAGAAGTACAAATCTAACTATATTGTTCCAGACATCCAAATAATACACGACAAAACACATTTTAAAGGGAATTACTGTGGTTTTATGTTAGGAATTGGTCAAGGATGTGACCCCAGGACATACTTGCCAACCCTCACGGATTTTCCGGGAGACTCCCGAAATTCAGCGCGTCTCCCGAAAACCTCCTGGGACCAATTTTCTCCTGAAAATCTCCCAAAATTCAGGCCACGCCCCCTCCAGCTCCATGCGGACCTGAATGAGGAAAGCCTGTTTTCACGTCCGCTTTTCCACAATACAAACAGCGTGTCTGCCCAATGACGTTTTAACTGTAGAATGATCGATGGCGAGTTCTTGGTTTCTTATGTGGGTTTATTGTTAGGCAGTTTTCATTAACGTCCTCCCAGCGCGGTAACAACGCACAACAACAGCAGTCACGTTTTCGTCTACCGTAAAGCAGTTCGTCTGCCGTAAACAGCAATGTTGTGACACTCTTAAACAGGACAATACTGCCATCTACTGTACATGCATGTGGTTAGAAAAATTGTGACAGAGAATAGAACAAGGATGGACAGTTCAACCCTTAACTCAACAATGAGTAGATGAGTGTTATGTGTGTGTATATGTGTAAATAAATGAACACTGAAATTCAATTATTTCTTTTATCAATATATATATATATATATATATATATATATATATATATATATATATATATATATATATATATATATAATAAAATAGATATATACATATATATATAATAAAATAGATATATATACATATAGCTAGAATTCACTGAAAGTCAAGTATTTTATATATATATATATATATATATATATATATATAGGGCTTCACGGTGGCAGAGAGGTTAGTGCGTCTGCCTCACAATACGAAGGTCCTGCAGTCCTGGGTTCAATCCTAGGATCTTTCTGTGTGGAGTTTGCATGTTCTCCTCGTGACTGCGTGGGTTCCCTCCGGGTACTCCAGCTTCCTCCCACTTCCAAAGATATGCACCTGGGGATAGGTTTTTCGGCAACACTAAATTGGCCCTAATGTGTGAATGTGAGTGTGTTGGCCATGCGATGAGGTGCCATCTTGTCCAGGGTGTACCCCGCCTTCCGCCCGATTGTAGATGAGATAGGCGCCAGCGCCCCCCGCAACCCTGAAAAGAAATAAGCGGTAGAAAATGGATGGATGGACATATATATATATATATATATATACATATTTATATAGGAAATATTTGACTTGGTGAATTGTAGTTGTGAATATACTCCTCCCCTCTTAACACCCCCCCCCCCCAGCCACACCCTCCCCCCTCCCGAAATCGGAGGTCTCAAGGTTGGCAAGTATGCCCCAGGATGCAGAGACGGAAGGCAAGATTGAATGACAAAAGGGGGAAATTTAATAAGTCCAAAAAGTGTAGCAAAAGGCGATGGGGAAGAAGTGCACACCATGAATAAACAAACAAAAACAGGTCCCTCAGTGGTCAGCAGGGCGAAAGGCCAGGCCAAATAAGTGTTTGATGAGCATTCCTCAACTTTCTCAGTCTCTTTTGCTACTTTTGCCAGCTGTTTTGAAACATGTTGCAGGCATCAAATTCCAAATGAGCTAATATTTGCAAAAAATAACGTTTTCCAGTTCGAATGCTAAATATCTTGTCTTTGCAGTTTGTTCAATTGAACATAAGTTGAAAATAATTTGCAAATCATTGTATTCTGTTTTTATTTACGAGTTACACAATGTGCCAACGGCCCTGCCATGAGGTGGCGACTTGTCCAGGGTGTACCCCGCCTTCCGCCCGATTGTAGGTGATATAGGCACCAGCACCCCCCGCGACCCCAAAGGGAATAAGCGGTAGGAAAATGGATGGATGGACAATGTGCCGACTTCACTGGTTTTGGGGTTTGTACTTACTCACACTTATTTGCGCAAAACTTTGAGACAGTTGTATCCAATGTCCTGTCTGGGTTTATTGTTGAATGAGCAAACACACCAGTCAGTCTCCTCAATTATTGTTGCGCTGACGTATGCACTAATTAGATCATTGACTATCCGCGGTTGAAGTAATGTGCGGTCAAAAACAATTGTGATAAATCTGTATTAATACATGAATATTGGAATATTTTTTTGGGATGAATCACATGAGTCAACTTTTTATTTGACAGCCCTAATTATTATATTTTATACATTAATTGGCTTTGTCACCTATAAAACAAGGCGTACTGTTTACAGTATAGCTTTTAATATAGTATAAGGAACTAGTGTTGTGCCAGTACCAATATTTTGGTACTGGTACCGGTACCAAAATTATTTCGATACTTTTTGGTACTTTTCGGTACTTCTTTAAATAAAGGGGACCACTAAAAAAATTGCATTATTGGCTTCAATTTAACCAAAAAATGTTAGGGTACATTAAACATATGTTTCTTATTGCAAGTTTGTCTTTAAATAAAATAGTGAACAAATGTAATAGTCACTTATTCTTCTGTTGTTTGAAGCTTTACATTAGTTTTGGATGATACCACAAATTTGGGTATCAATCCGATACCAAGTCGTTACAGGATCATACATTGGTCATATTCAAAGTCCTCGTGTGTCCAGGGACATATTTCCTGCGTTTATAAACATAATATATTTTTACAAAAACAAAAGAAGATGTTCTGATACCAAAAAATTAAAATAAAAAAACGGTACTTTTTTAGAGCCGGTATAGTACCGAATAGGACAATTTTTTTCATAACATGGTCACTACTGCCTAGTTTCTCTTGTTATATTCTTATGTTACTGTTATATTTTTATTCTCATTGTTGCTTTTTATTTTTATTCCTATTGTAATATTTCCCATTTATACCCTCATTATTTACTTTTTAAATTCGATCTCAATTCTATACACTCCTGCTGGAATTTTAATTTTCCTGAGGGAACTCTGCTGAAGTAATCAATAAAGTACTATCCATCTATCTAATTAGTATCGAGGTACTATACTAATACCGGTATACCGTACAGCCCTAATATGAACCTATCTTTACTGCACATAAGAGGCCTACATATTATAGGATACCATTACACCCCTGAATAATATTCTGGGTTATTAGATCAAGTTATTAATAATACAAACTCCGTTTCCATTTGAGTTGGGAAATTGTGTTAGACGTAAATAAAAACGGAATACAATGATTTGCAAATCCTTTTCAACCCATATTCAATGGAATGCACTACAAAGGCAAGATATTTGATGTTCAAACTCATCAACTTTATTATTTTTTTTTGCTAAAAATAATTAACTTACAATTTTCATGGCTACAACACGTGCCAAAGTAGTTGGGAAAGGGCATGTTCACCACTGTGTTACATCACCTTTTCTTTTAACAACACTCAATAAACGTTTGGGAACCGAGGAAACTAATTGTTGAAGCTTTGAAAGTGGAATTCTTTCCCATTCTTGTTTCATGTAGAGCTTCAGTCGTTCAACAGTCCGGGGTCTCCGCTGTCGTATTTTACGCTTCATAATGCGCCACACATTTTTGATGGGAGGCAGGTCTGGACTGAAGGCGGGCCAGGAAAGCCCCCGAACCCGGTTTTAGAAAGCCACGCTGTTATATCACGTGCTGAATGTGGCTTGGCATTGTCTTGCTGAAATAAGCAGGGGCGTCCATGAAAAAGGCCACGCTTACATGGCAACATATGTTGTTCAAAAACCTGTATGTACCTTTCGGCATTAATGGTGCCTTCACTGATGTGTAAGTTACCCATGCCTTGGGCACTAATGCACCCCCATACCATCATGGATGCTGGCTTTTGAACTTTGCGTCGATAACAGTCTGGATGGTTCGCTTCCCCTTTGGTCCGGATGACACGATGTCGAATATTTCCCCAAAAAATTTGAAATGTGGACTCGTCAGACCACAGAACACTTTTCCACTTTGCATCAGTCCATTTTAGATGAACTCGGGCCCAGAGAAGCCGACGGCGTTTCTGGATGTTGTTGATAAATGGCTTTCGCTTTGCATAGTAGAGCTTTAAGTTGCAATTACAGATGTAGCAACAAACTGTATTTAGTGACAGTGGTTTTCTGAAGTGTTCCTGAGCCGATGTGGTGATATCCTTAAGAGATTTATGTCGGTTTTTGATACGGTGCCATCTGAGGGATCGAAGGTCACGGTCATTTAATGTTGGTTTCCGGCCATGCCGCTTACGTGGAGTGATTTCTCCGGATTCTCTTAACCTTTTGATGATATTATGGACCGTAGATGTTGAAATCCCTAAATCTCTTGCAATTGCACTTTGAGAAACATTGTTCTTAAACTGTTTGACTATTTGCTCACGCAGTTGTGGACAAAGGGGTGTACCTCGCCGCCATCCTTTCTTGTGAAAGTCTGAGCATTTTTTGGGAAACTTCTTTTATACCCAATCATGGCACCCACCTGTTCCCAATTAGCCTGCACACCTGTGGGATGTTCCAAAAAAAGTGTTTGATAAGCATTCCTCAACTTTATCAATATTTATTGCCACCTTTCCCTACTTCTATGTCACGTGTTGCTGGCATCAAATTCTAAAGTTAATGATTATTTGCACACAAAAAATGTTTATCAGTTTGAACATCAAATATGTTGTCTTTGTAGCATATTCAACTGAATATGGGTTAAAAAGGATTTGCAAATCATTGTATTCTGTTTATATTTACATCCAACACAATTTCCCAACTCATATAGAAACGGGGTTTGTAATAATAAAAAAAGAAGTTCCTTTTAGAGATAACACTGCATGCGTAAATTTAATGGTTTGTAAAATGACCCCCAAAAAGCAAGTATAAAGTAGCGGTGGGTTAAACACAGCATTTGTATGTATGTGTGTGTGTGTGTGTGTGTGTGTGTGTGTGTGTGTGTGTGTGTGTGTGTGTGTGTGTGTGTGTGTGTGTGTGTTACATTGGCTCCGACCGACTCGCGGGTCCCTCGGAGGGACTATCATTGTTGGTAATCCTCTTCATGGTCGACTAATCTGTTTTCGCTGGGGTTACTTACTACACCCAGCCCGCACCATCACCCCCTCCCTCTATTCAGTGCTCATGTTCAGGTTCTCCTCCTGCTCCACTTACCTCATTCCATCAAGGTTATGTCTTCATTTTGACCGATCTCTTCCTTGAAATGAGCTAATATCGTCTGTGTTTAACTGACGCCAATTTAATTTGTTTTATTTAATTTGTTTTAATATTGAGACATCAATGACCTTAATCCCTTTGCTTTATTTCCAAACACATTTTTGGGCTGGTCTTTATTTAAATGTGTAGGTTTACTCAATTATGCACTCCTCTTTTCCTCATATGCACTAATTAAATTAAGGTGTATGCCAGGCTTGTTCCTGACAGTTTAGCCATGTTTTAGTTTTTCCTATGCGTTTGTCTTTGTTTCCTGTCAACGCTCTTATTTCGTCCGTTTCCTGTTTGTTTCCCTGAGTGCTGTGTTTCCCCAGCTGTGGCTGATTGGCACATGGCCACACCTGGTGTCAATCAGCCTGATACTATTTAAACCTGCCTTCCCCTCCAGTCAGGGCTGGATTATTGTCACCACTACCTGTCAATGTCATTAAGACTTATCATAATAGCTGTGTCTACTTCTGTTCTCTCTGCTCATGTCATAGTTCCTTCGTGTCGCAGTACGTGTTTTTCTTTCTAGTCCACAGTTAGCGTTTGTGCTAGTTTTTGTTCATAGCCAAGTTTGTTCTCCGCCTTGTGCGCGCCTTTTGTTCGTAATCTTTTGTTTGTTCTTGTTTTAGTGTTAAATCAAATCATGTTTACCTGCACAAAGCCTGCCGCCTTCCCTGCATCTTGGGGTTCATCTCCAACTAAATGTGAAAATGTAAGAAAAATGCATGTTGCGATTGCCTCAATTCACGCAAATTTCACCAATTCCTCAAATTATGTGCGGCCTCGCAATTTTGTCCATTTTGTGAATTTGGGAAAAATTGGGTAAAAATGCTGACATGCCAAAGCCGAAAAGAAATGGTAACTTTAGCTTGCATCAAATATAAAGTTATATGGTTTTGAAATGACAAAATTTGAAAAAAAAAATAGCATGTTAACATCAGCATGCCAGCAGTTGGCCTTTATAAAGTACCAAGTTATATGACTCTGAGGTGTACACCTTCAAAAGTAGCCCAAAAATGGTAATATACTCACAGTAAAGCACATGTCAAGTACCAGCTTATATGACTGATGTGTACACCTGACAATTAGCTAAAAAAAAAAAAGTTAACATGCTAACAGTCGAGTACCAGGCTGTACAACTTTAAGGTGTATACCTGCAAAATTGATAAAAAAAGAAAAAGTACATTTATCAAAAAAAGCATGTTAACTTTAGCATGCTAAAACTTTTTTATGTGTCAAGTACAAAGTTGCAAAATTATCTAAAAAGTGCAAAAAAGTTAGCACGCTAATAGTTAGCATGCACCATCAATAGGTGAAACATTTCTAAAATAAGTTAGCATCTTAACATTGGCATGCTAGCAGTTACAAGTATAAAGTACTGAGTTATGAATCTGAGGTGTACATCTTCAAAATGTGCAACAAAAGTTAACATGCTAACAGTTAGCACGTGTCATGTACCAGGCTATATGACTCCCAGATGTACAACTGCAAAATTAGTTTAAAAAAAGTGCAACATTTGTGAAAAAAAGTTAGCATGTTAACTTTAGCATGCAAGCAGTTTGTATGTGTCAAGTACCAAGTTATATGACTGAGATGTACACCAGCAAAATTTGCTAAATAAGTGAAACATTTCGAAAGTAAGTTAGCATGTTAGCATTAGCATGCTAGCAGTTACAAGTATAAAGTACTGAGTTATATGACTCTGGGGTGTACACCTTCAAAATTTCCCCCCAAAAAGTTAATATGCTAACAGTTAGCACGTGTCAGGTACCAGGTTATATGACACATTCTATGTGTCATACTTGATCATTTCGCGATGTTGCCATATTTTTGCTGAAAGGATTTAGTAGAGAACATCGACGATAAAGTTCGCAACTTTTGGTCGCGAATAGAAAAGCCCTGCCTTTACCGGAAGTATGTGCGCGTGACGTCGGGAGTTGCAGGGATCCACACATATTCACATTGTTTATGATGGGAGCCACCAGCAGTAAGAGCAATTCGGACCGAGAAAACGACAATTTCCCCCTTAATTTGAGTGACGATGAAACATTTGTGAATTAGGATATTGATAGTGAAGGACTAGAAAAAAGAAAAAAAAAAGCGACAGCTCCGGGCGGCGGCAGCGTGAGCGTTTCAGATGTAATTAAACACATTTACTCGGATAATTCTGGAAGATCCCTTATCTGCTTATTGTTTTAATAGTGTTTTAGTGAGATTTTAAAGATTGTAAAGACATACCTCGAGGTCGGATGGCTGCGGTGAACACGCAGTGTCTCAGAGAGAAGCCGAGGAGCCAAGCTCACAGCTGCCTTTTTTGACAGCTGCTGCAGGACGACGAATAGTCCACTGATGTCTCCGGTAAGATATATATATATCACAATTTCCCCATCCAAAAACATGCTGGTTGACGTAGAAAAAAAAAAGTTTGCTTGACCGCTCTGCTTCACAACAAACGAAGAAACACCGGCTGTGTCTCGGTGCTAAAGACAGCTACAATACACCAACAGCATTGTTCTTTATAGTCTCCATTATTAAATGAACAAATTGCAAAAGATTTAGCAACACAGATGTCCAAAATACTGTGTATTTGTGCGGTTAAAACAGACGACTTTTAGCCGCGAGTGGTGCAGCGCTAATAATTCCAAACAGTCCGTGACGTCACGCGTACACGTCATCATTTCGCGACGGTTTCAACAAGAAATTTGCGGGAAATTTAAAATTGCAATTTAGTAAACTAAAATCGGCATGTGTTGCAATGTTAATATTTCATCATTGATATATAAACTATCAGACTGTGTGGTCGCTAGTAGTGGGTTTCAGTAGGCCTTTAATGTGTTGCAGCAGGTGAGTTACGTCAGTGAGTGTGTGGGCGAGAGAGGAGAGGGAGCGGTCGCTGAGGGCGGGGGAGTGGCTCGTGTTTTTTTGTGTGGGATTTTCTACTATGTGCAAGACTTAAATAAAAAGCCACAATTTGCAACTAATTGCTGGACTTGTCATTTTGCCCGGGAGTCCAGAGTTGTGAAGACCCACTGCGGTGGGTGTTGCCCCGAGAATCCATCAGCCCTGGAGTAGTGTCTTCCCTGCGCTCCTTGACCACGGTCTAGGCGCCGGAAGCAGGAAAGGTGCAACAACTTTATAAGAAATACATTGGCATCAAACTCTGTAGTATGAGTATATCTGAGACTCTTATTTTGTTAGCACAGGCAGAATGAAGCAGGTCTTTTATTGTGAAGACAGGAACTGTGCAGTCGGTCTTTAGAGTTTTGACAGCAGGTACGGCCCAAGAGTCTGTTGGAATAAAAACTGTTTCTCTCCGTCCTGTCAGTGATTTTTTTCTTAATAATGAGCTCGCAACAGCCAGCGTCATCTCAAAAGATCTTCGGGTGCCGAGAATGTCAAACAACTGACAAAAGTGAAGTCTTGGTGAAGATTGATGATTGCTCATTTTTATGGCTATTTTTTTAATGCCTGGCTTGCGATCGACTGACACACCCTCCGCGATCGACCGGTAGCTCGCGATCGACTTAATGCCCACCCCAGCTGTAGATCAATCAATCAAAGTTTATTTATATTGCTCTTGATCAAAAATGCCTCTAAGGATGAGTATAGTTTTAATGATTATTTCTTCAGTTTGAGAGCATGATGTAAACAAAAGCTCTGACTCGGTCTGCATGAAACCAAATATTTTGCATATCGTTCTTATGCAAGCCTGGGCAAATATTTTACCCGGGGGGCCAGATTTAGATAAAAAAGTGTGTAGGAACCCTAATACTAGAGGTGTGGAAAAAAATCTATTCGAATATGAATCGCGATTCTCACGTTGTGCGATTCAGAATCGATTCTCATTTTTTAAAAATCGATTTATTTTATTTATTTGTTTTTATCAATCCAACAAAACAATACACAGCAATACCATAACAATCCAATTCAATTCCAAAACCGAACCTGACCCAGCAACACTCAGAACTGCAGTAAACAGAGCAATTGAGAGGAGACACAAACACGACACAGAACAAACCAAAAGTAGTGAAACAAAAATGAATATTATCAACAACAGTATCAATATTAGTTATAATTTCAGCATAGCAGTGATTAAAAATCCCTCATTGACATTATCATCAGACATTTATAAAAATAAAAAAGAACAATAGTGTCACAGTGGCTTACACTTGCATCTCATCTTATCCAATATTTTCACAAAGATAAAATGAGTCATATTTTTGGTTCGTTTAATAGTTAAAACAAATTTACATTATTGCAATCAGTTGATAAAACATTGTCCTTTACAATTATAAAAGCGTTTTTACAAAAATCTACTACTCTGCTTGCATGTCAGCAGACTGGGGTAGATCCTGCTGAAATCCTATGTAATTAATGAATACAGAATCCTTTTAAATCGGGAAAAAAATCGTTTTTGAATCGATAATCGTGTTGAATTGGAAAACAAAATCGATTTTGAATCGAATCGTGGGACACCCAAAGATTCGCAGCCCTACCTAATACAAAACCTCACATTAATGATTGAAAGCTAAAAACGTTATGAACGACCGCCTTAAAAAAAACGGAATGGAATTTGAATTTTTTTCACTGAATGAGACGCCTAGAATGTACACGAAAATAAAGAATGTGGGATTTACAATATCAACTACGAATGATAAAACACTGAATATTAACAACATATTTTACAACCAACCAAAACGCAACCAAAATGCAACAAACATAGTGAAAAAAACCCCAGCTACAATCTGAGATATCTCATTGTGACGCATTCCTCCATCCATTTTCTACCATTTATTCCCTTTGCGGTCGCGGGGGGCGCTGGTGCCTATTTCAGCTTCAATCGGGCGGAAGGCGGGTACACCCTGGACAAGTCACCACCTCATCGCAGCTCATAGTGACCATAGTAAGTAATTAGATGACCATAGTAAATAGTATATGATGCATTCCAAACATTGAAAGACTTAGTATAGTTGAAGACTTCCGGTCATTAGAAAACATCACTGCAAACATCTTAAACAATTATTTGGGAATGTTCCGCGGGCCAGATTGAAAAGCTCAACGGGCCGGCCCACGGGGTTTAATTTTCCAAGGTCTGTTCTAATGTGTGGCAGCTTGAAACAAAAATATGTTGATTGCCGGTCTAAAAGTAACATGTCTTTCTTCTCTTGTTATTTTCGCAGTTTTATGTATGAAATACAAAAATCGCGAATCGCAATTAGGCTTTGTCTCCGAATCGTGCAGGCTAACCTCAAAACATTGCAACTTTTGCTGCAAACTGAAATGTGTGAAATTCCCCAAAAAGGACCGAAATGTCACATTTTCCCCGCACAAGATCTAACACAGTGGTTCTCAATTGGGGGTACGCATACACCTGGGGGTACTTGAAGGTATGCCAAGGGGTATGTGAATTTTTTTTTAAATATTCTAAAAATAGTAGCAATTCAAAAATTATTTATAAATATATTTATGGAATAATACTTCAACAAAATATGAATGAAAGTTCATAAACTGTGAAAAGAAATGCAACAATCCAATATTCAGTGTTTTCAGATTTTTTTGTGGACATGCTCCATAAATATTGATGTTAAAGATTTCTTTTTTTGTGAAGAAATGTTTACAATTAAGTTCATGAATCCAGATGGATCTCTATTACAATCCCCAAAGAGGGCACTTTAAGTTGATGATTACTCCTATGTGTAAAAATCTGTATTTATAATTGAATCACTTGTTTATTTTTCGGCAAGTTTTTAGTTATTTTTATATCTTTTTTATATCTTTTTTTCCAAAAAGTTCAAGTTGAGTTTGTGACAAACCCCAAGATGCAGAGATGACGGCAGGTATGGAGCAGGAAAATACTATTTAATGTTCAAAAATTAAGGCAAAAAACAAACCAGGAACTCGGGGACAGGAAACAGGATGCCAGGAACAGGAACTAGAAGACAAGGAACAAAAAAGACAGCACGCTGCAAACAGTGACAGGTTCAGGTACAAACGGTCGGAGCTACAAGTCGTAATGATAATTATCCAGCCCAGAGTGGAGGAACAAACAGGTCTAAATAGTAGCTGGCTGATACACACCAGGTGTGGCCCGGTGCCAATCAGCCACAGCTGAGGGAAAAAAAGCACTCAGGGATAACAGCAGGAAATAAAGACAAAATAAGCGCGCTTACAGGAAATAAGACAAACGTAGAGGAAAAGTAAAACATGACTAAACTGTCAGGTACAAATGAGCAATATTTTTCACTGTTATACAATTGAATAAATCAGAAACTGATGACATAGTGCTGTATTTTACTTCTTTATCTCTTTTTTTCAACCAAAAATGCTTTGCTCTGATTAGGGGGTACTTGAATTTAAAAGAAATGTTCACAGGGGGTACATCACTGAAAAAAGGTTGTGAACCACTGCTCTAACCGTCCGGAAACAATACGGCAAAATCTACCAGGTGTTTTCTCACTTACACAAGCAAGAAAAGTACTTTTACGCCCGTGAGTGATTGCAGCATTAACGCAGTCTGACAAGATTCCATTAGCAAAAGCAAGACCCGGCGATCCATTAGGCGTCAATCAACACAAGGTGTGATGATTAAATGTGTTGAGCGCACGTGGCTACTTAAACCTGACATGTCCACTTGGATTGAACAACCGTGATCATGGTGGTGATTAAAGAACGTGTGTTTGAAAAGGAAATGTACTTTGTTTTTTTTTTAATTTTGCTCATCGTTCACAATCATTATGAAAGAAATGACACTGGATGTATTTTTTTTAATGCATTCTAACTCATATATATAAGCCTAAATAAAAGCTGAGCCAATGGGATCTGACTCGGTCTGCATGAAACCAATCTGGTAGGGTCTCCCAAGACAAACAGGTCCTAGGTGAGTGATCAGACAAAGAGCAGCTCAAAGACTTCAATGGAATTACAACGAAATGAACCCAGATTTCCCTCGCCCGGACGTGGGTCACCGGGGCCCCGCTCTGGAGCCAGGCCCGGAGTTGGGGCACGATGGCGAGCGCCTGGTGGCCGGGCCTGTTCCCATGGGGCCCGGCCGGGCACAGCCCGAAGAGGCAACGTGGGTCATCCCTCCAATGGGCTCACCACTCATAGGAGGGGCCATAGAGGTCGGGTGCATTGTGAGCTGGGCGGCAGCCGAAGGCAGGGCACTTTGCGGTCCGATCCTCGGCTACAGAAGCTAGCTCTTGGGACGTGGAACGTCACCTCACTGGGGGGGAAGGAGCCTGAGCTAGTGCGCGAGGTAGAGAAGTTCCGGCTGGATATAGTCGGACTCACCTCGACGCACAGCAAGGGCTCTGGAACCAGTTCTCTCGAGAGGGACTGGACCCTCTTCCACTCTGGCGTTGCCGGCAGTGAGAGGCGACGGGCTGGGGTGGCAATTCTGGTTGCCCCCCGGCTCAAAGCCTGTACGTTTGAGTTCAACCCAGTGGACGAGAGGGTAGCTTCCCTTCGCCTTCGGGTAGGGGGACGGGTCCTGACTGTTGTTTGTGCTTACGCACCAAACAGCAGTTCAGAATACCCACCCTTTTTGGGTACACTCGAGGGAGTACTGGAAAGTGCTCCTCCGGGTGATTCCCTTGTCCTACTGGGAGACTTCAACGCTCATGTTGGCAACGACAGTGAAACCTGGAGAGGCGTGATTGGGAAGAATGGTCGCCCGGATCTAAACCCGAGTGGTGTTTTGTTATTGGACTTTTGTGCTCGTCACAGTTTGTCGATAACAAACACCATGTTCAAACATAAGGGTGTCCATATGTGCACTTGGCACCAGGACACCCTAGGCCGCAGCTCCATGATCGACTTTGTAGTTGTGTCATCGGATTTGCGGCCTTATGTTTTGGACACTCGGGTGAAGAGAGGGGCGGAGCTTTCTACCGATCACCACCTGGTGGTGAGTTGGCTGCGATGGTGGGGGAGGATGCCGGACAGACCTGGCAGGCCCAAGCGCATTGTGAGGGTCTGCTGGGAACGTCTGGCAGAGTCTCCTGTCAGAGAGAGTTTCAATTCACACCTCCGGGAGAACTTTGAACATGTCACGAGGGAGGTGCGGGACATTGAGTCCGAGTGGACCATGTTCCGAACCTCTATTGTCGAGGCGGCTGATTGGAGCTGTGGCCGCAAGGTTGTTGGTGCCTGTCGTGGCGGTAATCCCAGAACCCGTTGGTGGACACCAGCAGTGAGGGATGCCGTCAAGCTGAAGAAGGAGTCCTATCGGGTTCTTTTGGCTCATAGGACTCCGGAGGCAGTGGACGGGTACCGACGGGCCAAGCGGTGTGCGGCTTTAGCGGTCGCGGAGGCAAAAACTCGGACATGGGAAGAGTTCGGGGAAGCCATGGAAAACGACTTCCGGACGGCTTCGAAGCGATTCTGGACCACCATACGGCGCCTCAGGAAGGGGAAGCAGTGCACTATCAACACCGTGTATGGTGCGGATGGTGTTCTGCTGACTTCGACTGCGGATGTTGTGGATCGGTGGAGGGAATACTTCGAAGACCTCCTCAATCCCACCAACACGTCTTTCTTTGAGGAAGCGGTGCCTGGGGAATCTGTAGTGGACTCTCCTATTTCTGGGGCTGAGGTCGCTGAGGTAGTTAAAAAGCTCCTCGGCGGCAAGGCCCCGGGGGTGGATGAGATCCGCCCGGAGTTCCTTAAGGCTCTGGATGCTGTGGGGCTGTCTTGGTTGACAAGACTCTGCAGCATCGCGTGGACATCGGGGGCGGTACCTCTGGATTGGCAGACCGGGGTGGTGGTCCCTCTCTTTAAGAAGGGGGACCGGAGGGTGTGTTCCAACTATCGTGGGATCACACTCCTCAGCCTTCCCGGTAAGGTTTATTCAGGTGTACTGGAGAGGAGGCTTCGCCGGATAGTCGAACCTCGGATTCAGGAGGAACAGTGTGGTTTTCGTCCTGGTCGTGGAACTGTGGACCAGCTCTATACTCTCGGCAGGGTTCTTGAGGGTGCATGGGAGTTTGCCCAACCAGTCTACATGTGCTTTGTGGACTTGGAGAAGGCATTCGACCGTGTCCCTCGGGAAGTCCTGTGGGGAGTGCTCAGAGAGTATGGGGTATCGGAATGTCTTATTGTGGCAGTCCGCTCCCTGTATGATCAGTGTCAGAGCTTGGTCCGCATTGCTGGCAGTAAGTCGGACACGTTTCCAGTGAAGGTTGGACTCCGCCAAGGCTGTCCTTTGTCACCGATTCTGTTCATAACTTTTATGGACAGAATTTCTAGGCGCAGTCAAGGCGTTGAGGGGTTCCGGTTTGGTGGCCACGGGATTAGGTCTCTGCTTTTTGCAGATGATGTAGTCCTGATGGCTTCATCTGGCCGGGATCTTCAGCTCTCACTGGATCGGTTCGCAGCCGAGTGTGAAGCGACTGGAATGAGAATCAGCACCTCCAAGTCCGAGTCCATGGTTCTCGCCCGGAAAAGGGTGGAGTGCCATCTCCGGGTTGGGGAGGAGACCCTGCCCCAAGTGGAGGAGTTCAAGTACCTAGGAGTCTTGTTCACGAGTGGGGGAAGAGTGGATCGTGAGATCGACAGGCGGATCGGTGCGGCGTCTTCAGTAATGCGGACGTTGTATCGATCCGTTGTGGTGAAGAAGGAGCTGAGCCGGAAGGCAAAGCTCTCAATTTACCGGTCGATCTACGTTCCCATCCTCACCTATGGTCATGAGCTTTGGGTCATGACCGAAAGGATAAGATCACGGGTACAAGCGGCCGAAATGAGTTTCCTCCGCCGGGTGGCGGGGCTCTCCCTTAGAGATAGGGTGAGAAGCTCTGCCATCCGGGAGGAGCTCAACGTAAAGCCGCTGCTCCTCCACATCGAGAGGAGCCAGATGAGGTGGTTCGGGCATCTGGTCAGGATGCCACCCGAACGCCTCCCTAGGGATGTGTTTAGGGCACGTCCAGCTGGTAGGAGGCCACGGGGAAGACCCAGGAACCGTTGGAAAGACTATGTCTCCCGGCTGGCCTGGGAACGCCTCGGGATCCCCCGGGAAGAGCTAGACGAAGTGGCTGGAGATAGGGAAGTCTGGGCTTCCCTGCTTAGGCTGCTGCCCCCGCGACCCGACCTCGGATAAGCGGAAGATGATGGATGGATGGATGGATGGATGGCAATGGGATCTTCTCTATTCCGCCCATAAAACCCAATAAAAAAAAATCCCAAAAAACACCAAAAATACCTTATTTACTTTACCTAAATATTAACTAATTATTAGTAATGGTAAATGGTATATGGGTTGTACTTGTATAGCGCTTTTTTACCTTTTTTTAAATAACTCAAAGTGCTTTGACACTATTTCCACATCCACACACACATTCACACACTGATGGCGGGAGCTGCCATGCAAGGTGCTAACCAGGACCAAGGGTGAAGTGTCTTGCTCAAGGACACAATGGACGTGACTAGGATGGTAGAAGGTGGGGATTAAACCCATAACCCTCAGATTTCTGGCAAGGCCACTCTCCCAACTGCGCCACGCAGAAAACTACAGTTGGTGGATACATCTGTAAGTGCAAGTTAAAACTCTACTATGCAAAGCGAAAGCCATTCATCAACAACACCCAGGAACGCCGCCGGCTTCGTTGGGCCCGAGCTCATCTAAGATGGACTGATGCAAAGTGGAAAAGTGTTCTGTGGTCTGACGAGTCCACATTTCAAATTATATTTGGAAACTGTGGACGTGGTGTCCTCCGGAACAAAGATAAAAATAACCATCCGGATTGTTATAGGGGCAAAGTTCAAAAGCCAGCATCTGTGATGGTATGGGGGGTGTATTAGTGCCCAAAGCATGGGTAACTTACACATCTGTGAAGGCACCATTAATGCTGAATGGTCCGTACAGGTTTTGGAGCAACATATGTTGTCATCCAAGCAACGTTATCAATGACGACCCTGCTTATATCAGCAAAACAATACCAAGCCACGTGTTACAACAGCGTGGCTTCGTAGTAAAAGAGTGCGAGTACTTTGCTGGCCCGCCTGCAGTCCAGACATGTCTCCCATCGAAAATGTGTGGCGCATTATGAAGCATAAAATACGACATCAGAGACCCCGGACTGTTGAACGACTAAAGCTCTACATAAAAGAAGAATGGGAAAGAATTCCACTTTCAAAGCTTCAACAATTAGTTTCCTCAGTCCCCAAACGTTTATTGAGTGTTGTTAAAAGAAAATGTGATGTAATACAGTGGTGAACATGCCCTTTCCCAACTACTTTGGCAAGTATTTGCAAAAAAAAATAAAGTTTATGAGTTTGAACATCAAATATCTTGTCTTTGTAGTGCATTCAATTAAATATGGGTTAAAAAGGATTTGCAAATCATTGTATTTCGTTTATATTTACATCTAACACAATTTCCCAACTCATAAGGAAACGGGGTTTGTATTATAATATTTTTATTGTAAGCGCTGACGCTGACAAACTATTTATAGCGGCTCCATGATCACACATTTCTGTGCCAATGTTGATATAATCGAGTGTTAAGGTGCTTGCTTGTCTACTTTGCGCATCAAACTTTGTTGTAGATCATAAATCATGCCTCTCACCTGGATAGTAGAAGGATGAGGACGTATTCCAACAAGTGGGTACTGTCAGGCTTGGTCAAAAATGGGACAGGAACAATCCGGCAGGCTTTTATTTTGAAAATGTATTTTCGCTTCCAGAGTCAGGGAAAATCAACATAGGGTATAACCTGACTAGTAGGCGAAAAGAGGTTCCACAAAAAGGAACAACCGAAAATCACTCAGAAAGGAGGAAACACAAAAACAATAACAAACTATACTTGGCGCAGGATATAATCTGTGAAATGTATCATAAACAAAAAAAACGCTCCAAAAGGAGGAAGAACGATGGCTATAAAACTTCTACACTGTCTTATCCAAAAAAGGTTAACAAAAGGTGTCACTCCAAAAATTGAGGAAAAAGAACTGTAAGAAAATAACTGAAAACTCACACTTCGGCTGCAAAACTAAATAACCAAAATCACTCTGCTGAGGAGGAGGAAAAGAAAACTCAAAATATCAACAAGGGACAAACAAACAAGACAATATGGCACAGAACAAAGGGAGGCGTGGGCTTACAAGACACATGAGGGTAATGGGGAACAGGTGGAAACAATCAGGGATCGGGATGACGTCAGACTGATGACATAAGAGTGACCTGAAACGAGAGGAGAGTTACTTTTCAAACTAAAACATGCAATTCACAAGACAGAATAGACCAATTTAAGACATCCCTCACCACGGTGTGACAGATACACTTTGACAGCCAATTTAGACCCCGTAATTGCGAGAGGAACACAAAAAGACGCTTAGTTCCACCCCCTTCTCTTCACAAGGATTATCACTCATTCTTCATCTAAATAGGAATTTATGAACATCCTAGCAGTCAGACTTCTAATGACAGTAAACATAGCACAGTAAGTGAGTAAGTGATGAAAATCAGTTATGAAGTGGGAGAAAGAACTTTGTGATGAGTTTTTGAAATGAATGCGCCGTGTATGCTTGAAATGAGCAATATACATAAATATTAATTGTTTTGATAAATGTGCCTGTGACTACATTACATATATACAAAACCCAAAACCAGCAAAGTTGGCACATTGTGTAAATCGTAAATAAAAACAGAATACAATGATTTGCAAATCCTTTCCAACTTATATTCATTTGAATAGCTTGTTAAGACAAGATTCTTAATGTTCAAACTGAGAAACATGGGGTTTTTTTTGGCAAATATTTGTTAACGTAGAATTTAATGGCAGTAACACATTGCAAAAACGTTGCCACAGGGGCATTTTTGCCACTGTGTTACATGGCCTTTCCTTTTAACAACACTCAGGAAACGTTTGGGAACTGAGGACACCAATTTTTTAAGCTTTTCAGGTGGAATTTGTTCCCATTCCTGCTTGATGTACAGCTTAAGTTGTTTAACAGTCCGGGGTCTCCGTTGTGGTATTTTAGGCTTCATATTGCGCCACACATTTTCAATGGGAGACAGGCTGGACTACAGGCAGGCCAGTCTAGTACCCGCACAATTTTTACTATGAAGCCACGTTGTTGTAACACGTGGCTTGGCATTGTCTTGCTAAAATAAGCAGGGGCGTCCATGATAACGTTGCTTAGATGGCAACAAATGTTGCTCTAAAACCTGCAGATACCTTTCAGCATTAATTTTGCCTTCACAGACGTGTAAGTTACCCATGTCTTGGGCACTAATACACCCTCATACCATCACAGATGCTGGCTTTTGAACTTTGCGCCTACAACAATCCGGATGGTTCTTTTCTTCTTTGGTCCGGAGGACACAATGTCCACAGTTTCCAAAAACAAAATGGAATGTGGACTCGTCAGACCACGGAACACCTTTCCACTTCGGATCAGTCCATCTTAGATGAGCTCAGGGTGTTGTTGATGAATGGCTTTCGCTTTGAATCGCAGAGTTTTAACTTGCACTTACAGATGTAGCGACAAACTGTAGTTACTGACAGTGGTTTTCTGAAGTGTTCCTGAGCCAAAGTGGTGATTTCCTTTACACACTGATGTCACTTTTTGATGCAGTACCGCTTTTTGATGGTATTACCATCCGTAATATCATCGCTCACGTGCAGTGATTTCTCCAGATTCTCTGAACATTTTGATGATATTACAGACCGTAGATGGTGAAATCCCTAAATTCCTTGCAATAGCTCGTTGAGAAATGCTGTTCTTAAACTGTTCGACAATTTGCTCACGCATTTGTTCACAAAGTGGTGACCCTCGGCCCATCCTTGTTTGTGAATGTCTGAGTATTTCATGAAAGCTGATTTTATACCCAATCACTGCACCCACTTGTTCCCAATTAACCTGTTCACCTGTGGGATATAATAAATGTTTGATGAGCATTCCTCAACTTTCTCAGTCTTGTTTGCCACCTGTGCCAGCTTTTTTAAACATGTTGCTGGATATCAAATTCCAAATGAGCAAATATTTGCAGAAAAAAAACAAAGTTTTCGTGTTTGAACGTTAAGTATCTTGTCTTTGCAGTCTATTCGGTTGAATATAGGTTGAAAAGGTTTTGCAGATCATTTGATGTTTTTTTTTTGTTGATAAAGGGCTTTCGCTTTGCATAGCAGAGTTTTAACTTGCACTTACAGATGTAGCGACAAACTGTAGTTACTGACAGTAGTTTTCTGAAGTCTTCCTGAGCCAATGTGGTGATATCCTTTACACACTGATGTCACTTTTTGATGATATTACCGTCCGTAATATCATTGCTTACCTGCAGTGATTTATCCGGATTCTCTGAACATTTTGATGATATTACAGACCGTAGATGGTGAAATCCCTAAATTCCTTGCAATAGCTCGTTGAGAAATGCTGTTCTTAAACTGTTCGACAATTTGCTCACGCATTTGTTCACAAAGTGGTGACCCTCGGCCCATCCTTGTTTGTGAATGTCTGAGTATTTCATGAAAGCTGATTTTATACCCAATCACTGCACCCACTTGTTCCCAATTAACCTGTTCACCTGTGGGATATTCCAAATAAGTTTTTGATGAGCATTCCTCAACTTTCTCAGTCTTTTTTGCCACCTGTGCCAGCTTTTTTTAAACATGTTACAGGCATCAAATTCCAAATGAGCAAATATTTGCAGAAAAAAACAAAGTTTTCCAGTTCGAACGTTAAGTATCTTGTATTTGCAGTCTATTCAATTGAATATAGGTTGAAAAGGTTTTGCAAATCATTTGATATGTTTTTTTTTAGTTGTTGATAAATGGCTTTCGCTTTGCATAGCAGAGTTTTAACTTGCACTTACAGATGTAGCGACCAACTGTAGTTACTGACAGTGGTTTTCTGAAGTCTTCCTGAGCCCATGTGGTGATATCCTTTACTCATTTGATATGTTGTTGTTTTTTTAATGATTTACACAACATGCCAACTTCACTGGTATTTGGGTTTGTATTTAGATCATGTAAATAAATCGTTAATGGAGATGTTTGGATGTTTGTAAGGGTTTTTATTGCCAGAATAGAGCAACTTCTATAGACTCAATTGTAAGCTTTTGATCGCATTTATTTAAAATTTACAATATTTTTTATATATATATATATACATCTTGTCTTTTTTCATAATAATCATGAACGATAGGCAAAACTCCCAAAAAGTGTAGTTCCCCTTTAAGTCCGAGTAGTCATTACTGAACTCAAAAAAAGTTTGTCATCTCTGCACACAATCACCAGAGCTGCCACAAATCATTGATTCATAAGAACAGTGTAAGTCCTAAAATGATTGACAAGTTACATTTTGTTGAGTCCATGCAATTTAGGCATTCCATCTGACGTGGAAAATTGTAGAGACTGCAGATGATGTCACATCACATGACATCGAAATAGTGTTCCAAAAGGGACAATCAATAGAGCCCCCGCTGTTAAAACCTTTCCAGCTTTTATCCGACCATTATGTCATTTTCTATAAAACATTTTGAAAGACAGATGTAATGTAGGAGCATTGCTTGAAGAATGTGCGGTTTTGAAAGAATTATATGCATCTGACTTTTTTTTTTTTTTTTTTACAGATAAAAAAAATGTATAGTAAACAACTTACACAATGCACGTAACATGTAATCAAATACGCCGCTGTGTCATTTTCGGTCTTTCAACAATTGCTATTTCGGTAACACTTTAGTGTGGGGAACATATTCACCATTAACTAGTTGCTTATTAACATGCAAATTAGTAACATATTGGCACTTAGTCATTATTAAGTTCTTATTAATTGCTTCTTCTGCATGACGTTTTAATACAAACAGTAAGCCATTAACTAACAGTCTTCCCTCAATAACCTGAGAATTTTTGCTTATAAGTATCCCTAACCCTAACCCTCATACAAACCCCGTTTTCATATGAGTTGGGAAATTGTGAATACAATGATTTGCAAATCCTTTTCAACCCATATTCAATTGAATGCACTACAAACACAAGATATTTGATGTTCAAAGTCATAAACTTTATTTTTTTTTTGCAAATAATAATTAACTTTAGAATTTCATGGCTGCAACACGTGCCAAAGTAGTTGGGGAAAGACATGTTCACCACTGTGTTACATCACCTTTTCTCCTAACAACACTTAATAAACGTTTGGGAACTGAGGAAACTAATTGTTGAAGCTTTGAAAGTGGAATTTTTTTCCCATTCTTGTTTTATGTAGAGCTTCAGTCGTTCAACAATCCGGGGTCTCCTCTGTCGTATTTATCGCTTCATAATGCACCACGCATTTTCAATGGGAGACAGGTCTGAAATGCAGGCGGGTCAGGAAAGTTCCTGGACTCTTTTTTTACGTATCCACACTGTTGTAACACGTGCTGAATGTGGCTTGGCTGAAAAAAAGCAGGGGCGTCCATGAATAAGACGGCGCTTAGATGGCAGCATATGTTGTTCCAAAACCTGTATGTACATTTCAGCATTAATGGTGCCTTCACAGATGTGTAAGTTACCCATGCTTTGGGGCACTAATGCACCCCCATACCATCACAGATGCTAGCTTTTGAGCTTTGCGTCGATAACAGTCTGGATGGTTCGCTTCCCCTTTGGTCCGGATGACACAATGTCGAATATTTCCAAAAACAATTTGAAATATGGACTCGTTAAACCACAAAACACTTTTCCACTTTGCATCAGTCGATCTTAGATGTTCTCGGGCCCAGAGAAGCCGGCGGCGTTTCTGGATGTTGTTGATAAATGGCTTTCGCTTTGCATAGTAGAGCTTTAACTTGCACTTACAGATGTAGCAACAAACTATATTTAGTGACAGTGTTTTTTTTAAGTGTTCCTGAGCCCATGTGGTGATATCCTTTAGAGATTGATGTCGGTTTTTGATACAGTGCCGTCTGAGGGATCGAAGGTCACGGTCATTCAATGTTGGTTTCCGGCCATGCCGCTTACGTGGAGTGATTTCTCCGGATTCTCTGAACCTTTTGATGATATTATGGACCGTAGATGTTGAAATCGCTAAATGTCTTGCAATTACACTTAGAGAAACGTTGTTCTTAAACTGTTTGACTATTTGCTCACACAGTTGTGGACAAAGGGGTGTACCTCGCCCCATCCTTTCTTGTGAAAGACTGAGCGTTTTTTGGGAAGCTGTTTTTATACCCAATCATGGCACCCACCTGTTCCCAATTAGCCTGCACACCTGTGGGATGTTCCAAATAAGTGTTTGATGAGTATTCCTCAACTTTATCAGTATTTATTGCCACGTTTCCCTACTTCTCTGTCACGTGTTGCTGGCATCAAATTCTAAAGTTAATGATTATTTGCACACAAGAAAATGTTTATCAGTTTGAACATCAAATGTGTTGTCTTTGTAGCATATTCAACTGAATATGGGTTGAAAATTATTTGCAAATCATTGTATTCCGTTTATATTTACATCTAACACAATTTCCCAACTCATATGGAAACGGGGTTTGTATGTTCCCCTACTGTCCAAATAACTCTAAATTATTATTATTTTTTTACTTAAAATATGTTCCCCATACTATAAAGTGTAACCGCTATTTCTTATGAATAAAAATATATATTCATAAATAACATGTCGCCTATTGTTTGTGTACACATTTGAAAAGATCATTCGGATTTGGACTACCTCCTGATGTGGCCTCAATTAATAGGAAAAGATCAGATTTGAAGCACTTTGGAGCATTTAGACTGGCAAAAAAAAATCTGATTTGTGTCACTTGAGGGCAAAAAAATCAAATTTGATGTGCAGGCCACATAACATTTTTGGTAACACTATAGTATGGGGAACATATTCACCATTAATTAGTCGCTTATTAACATGCAAATCAGTAACATATTGGCTCTTAATGAGTCATTATTAAGTAGATATTAATTCCTTATTCTGCATGGCCTTATTATACAACCAGTAAGCCATTAAATAAGAGTCTTCCCTCAATAACCTCAGAATTATTGGTTATTAGTAACCCTAACCCTAACCCTTATATGTTCCCCTAGTGTCCAAATAACTCTAAATTTACTCTTGGTTACTTAGAATATGTTCCCCATACTAAAGTGTCACCAAACTTTTACACTGAGACCAACAAGAATCTATCCCATTTCAGGTATCAGCGACCACACATGCAAGAACCTCTAATTCTAGCAACCTTTTCATTGAAATTGCATCATAAAATGACAGTAAATGGTTCGTTTGCACTCTGCCGGCATTGAAACGGCAAGACTTTTTGAGCGGATACGTGCGTGTTTGCTCTGTCAGTGCTTCTGAGCTCCAGTGGAGTTGACAGCTTGCTATGACAGAGTAAAAAAAACAACAACAACTCGCTGTGCCATAATGCACAGGAGAAATGCCTTTGAAGCGTGGGATTATATAACATCTGATAAATCATGTTTGGAATTCTGACCAAATGTGCTATAACTGCATCCTAGTGTGTGTGTGTGTGTGTGTGTGTGTGTGTGTGTGTGTGTGTGTGTGTGTGTGTGTGTGTGTGTGTGTGTGTGTGACACACAGGCCTTGTTCACATTACAGATCAATTCAGATTTTTTGGCTCATATGTGACCTGTATTGGATTTTTTCATGTCAGTGTGAACAGTGCAATTCTGAATCAAAAAACACAGGACGAGATGTTGAACAGTCCCTTGTGCCAAATGTGGAGAGTACTCGCTCGAGATGTCCTTGTTGTTAAGACTGGTAGACAGACAACGTGAGCATGTGGGGGGGTGAGGTGTTCTTGTGAGTTGTGGGATATGAGACTTGGTCAGGGTTAAATTCCAGGACAATTGGACAAGCGACACATCTTCAGTAGTGTGCCCTTGCATCATTGGGTGTTTTGGCCCTCAAACACTATAGACCCTCCACAAAGGTGGCCCGCCGAAGGATGATCAGTCCTCAGCTTGTGTCCCGTGCTAAACTGTTCCCGAAATTCACCCCGTTACACTGCTGTTTCTGGGGCCCAACAGGGGTCCTTCCGCTTGAGCCAAATCCACTGGCTGCTTCTTTTTGCTGCCTCTGAGACTGCTCTGATGGTCCACCGCAGAGCCTGGCCGTGGCTGCCGAGTTCCCTCAGCAGTCTGATGGTAGACGATGCCACAAATCCTCTGCATCCCACTTCTACTGGATAGACCTTGGTGTTCCAGCCACGCTGCCTCGCTTCATCTGCTAGCTCTGAGTAGCGCAGCTTCTTACGTTCATAGGCCTCCTCCACAGAGTCCTCCCATGGGACTGTGAGCTCTATGACGCAAGCAGTCTTAACCAAAAGGGACCAGAGCACCAAGTCTGGCCTGAGGTTGGTAGAGGAAATCTCAGGTGGGAAAACCAGCTGTTTGCCGATGTCTGCCAGCATCTTCCAGTCACGCGCCAGGTATAGGTGTCCTGTTTCTGGTTTGACGGAAAGCTGTTTGGGTGTTTTCCCGCCCTCTCGGACAAACATTGTTGTCTTCAAGGGATTAGATGCTCTTGGTGGCAAGGAGTTGACGGCACCACGCATGCTCTCCAGGGCTGATGCCAAGCTCTTGAGAACCTGGTTGTGCCGCCAGGTGTATCTCCCCTGCGTGAGGCTCGTCTTACATCCTGTCATGATGTGTCTGAGGGTTGCTGGGGTTGGGCAGAGGGCACAGATTGGATCCTTGCCATACCACTGATGGAGATTCTTTGGTGATGGGAGCACATCATACGTTGCTCTGATGATGAAGCTGATTTTACTTGCTTCCATCTGCCATAGCTCCTTCCAGCTTATCTTTCTATCTTAGAATTTGTCATATTTTGTGTGTGGAAATGAATCGGATATATATGCGATGCGTCCTCGGGTCGCATTTATCCGACCATAACGTTATCAGAAAGCCATAAGACTTACATAGTCCATCTACTTAGAGGGCTCATGTCAGCTCAAGACTTAGAAGAACTTGTACATGCCTTTATTACCAGTGGGCTAGACTATTGTAATGGTCTCCTTGCAGGTTTCCCCCCAAAAAACTGTCAGGCAGCTACAGCTTGTTCAGAATGCTGCTGCTAGAGTTCTAACAAAAACCAAAAAAATGTGAGCACATTACACCAATTCTTAAATCATTACATTGGGTCCCTGTACATCAGAAAATTGATTTCAAAATCCTCCTGCTCACATATAAATCACTACATGGTCTAGGGCCGAAGTATATCACTGATATGCTCCCACTACGTAAGCCCTCTAGATCAGGGGTAGGGAATCTATGGCTCTAGAGCCAGATGTGGCTCTTTTGATGACTGCAACTGGCTCTCGGATAAATCTGAGCTGACATTGCTTAACACGATAAGTAATGAATAATCCCACTTGTAATCACAGTGTTAAAAATAATGTTCAAAATATAAAACACTCTCATGCATTTTTAATCCATCCACCTGTTTCCTACCACACCAGTTCAAGAAGTTGAGTTAATGGTAAGAAGTTATTTATTTATAATTGGTTAGTGTGGGGCTTGCCCTCCTGGGGATTCTTCAGACCACCAAGCACCGACATAAGAGCCCGTTTCAGGGTTACAATATTTTCAATAAGTCTCACAGTTGCTTTCCAGCAATTGTATTTTTCTCTTTCGTTCTCGCTCGCGCACTGGCTCCAGCCCCAACCCCGTCTCTCCTCCTGGCTGCTGCTTATAACAGAGCGACAGGTGATTAGATAAGGCCCAGGTGGGCTATCGACGCACCTGTCGCTGATTTCGAGGCCGGTCCTGGCACACCCCAGTTCGCTGCAGGCCCGCAGGCCACGCCGCCTCCACAGTTAGCTTCAGAATAACAATGTTAATACAAAGAATAAGAGACTTATTATACTCTAGAAATGTTGGTCTTACTTAAAAATGCACACGTTTAGTTGTGTTCAGTGTTAAAAAAATATATTATATGGTTATTACGGAAGTATATTTTAAAATATTTGGCTTTTTTCCTCTGTCAGCCAAAAAGGTTCCCGACCCCTGCTCTAGATCACCGAGATCTTCTGAGACCAATCTGTTAGCGGTTCCCAGAGTAAACTCAAATCAAGTCAGTCACTACGCAACAAATAGCTGGAATAAACTTCCTGCAGATGTCAGACTTTCCCCAACTCTGACTACTTTTAAAACCATACTGAAAATGTTTATGTTCACCTTAGCTTTCAGCTAAATCTTTCAATCTTTGAAATTTTAACGTCCGCACTGTTTTTATTTTTATTGCCTGCATTTTAGTTTTGCTTATATTTTCTTTCGTTTCACTTTGTTGTCTGTGAACCACTTTAAGTCTGCTTTTTGTATGAAAAGTACTATACAAATAAAGTCGCCTCGCCTTGCCTTGCCTTGCTTAAGAGTCATAATTACTCGCCAAACTCGACGGTTAGAAATTAAATAGGTGCAGAAAACAGGTGAAACTAAAATATTTTAGGAACTTAGGTGAAGGTTATAAACACTTCGGTCTCCGACTGCTCGCCGACAGAGGCGCTCTTAAAGGGGAACATTATCACAATTTCAGAAGGGTTAAAACCAATAAAAATCAGTTCCCAGTGGCTTATTTTTTTTCCAAATTTTACATCTCCCGGAATATTCCGAAAAAAAGCTTTAAAGTGCTTGATTTTCGCTATTTGCGATGCCACTGTCCATTTCCCTATGACGTCACATAGCGATTCCAATACAAACAAATGGTGGATAGCCCAGGAAGATATAGCGACATTAGTTCGGATTCAGACTCGGATTTCAGCGGCTTAAGCGATTCAACAGATTACGCATGTACTGAAACAGATGGTTGGAGTATGGAGACAGATAGCGAAAACAAAATTGAAGAAGAAACTGAAGCTATTGAGCGAATAGCTATTGACGCTAATCGGCCATGCATGTCTGCGTTAGCATCGCCGGTAAAATGTGCAGACCAACCGATCAGGACTTTCGCATTGACACTGGATCAACTTAAATCCGTCGATTGGTAAGTGTTTGTTTTGCATTAAATGTGGGTGGAAGGAAACGCTGGATATAAATATAGTTTAAAATATACATACAAGTAGCCTAAATAGCATGTTAGCATCGATTAGCTGGCAGTCATGCCACGACCAAATATGTCTGATTAGCACATAAGTTAATAACCTTTGTGATTTATTTGACTTTATCGTTGGGAATGCCTCTGCTTTGAGTGTCGCAGGATATCCAGAAATTCTTGCCATCTCTGTGTCATCTCTGCATTAGCATCGCCGGTAAAAACCAAACGAGGGACTTTCGCATCTCTTGACACTGGAGCAACTTAAATCCGTCGATTGGTAAGTGTTTTTTGGCATTAATTGTGGATGGAGGGAAAGGCTGGATGTAAATATAGCTACAAATGAGGCATAATGCACACCGCTAGCCTAAATAGCATGTTAGCATCGATTAGCATGCCGTGCTAATCGATGCACATTCTATGGTAAATCAACTTGAATCCGTCCATGATTATGTTGTTACACCCTCCGACAACACACCGACGAGGCATGATGTCTCCAAGGTACCGGCAAACAGTCGAAAAAACGGAAAATAACAGAGCTGATTTGACTCGATGCGTGTTATGTGTAGGGAAAAATGGCATTGACGAGCGATGTGACGTTACATTCTGACGTCGTCGTTCAGAGAGCGATAAACAGAAAGGCGTTTAATTCGCCAAAATTCACCCATTTAGAGTTCGGAGATCGGTTAAAAATATATATGGTCTTTTTTCTGCAACATCAAGGTATGTATTGACGCTTACATAGGTCTGGTGATAATGTTCCCCTTTAAAGCCGACATCGAAGCAAATTATCCCATAAAACTGCAAAATACTTATCCTCTTCCTTCTTAATCTTCTACACGCAAAAACTACATTCAGAAAATGTTGACTTTGATTACACAAAATCCTCGAAATTGCCACAAATGCGCCAGTACTGCGACCGACTGTCACGCCTTTGATTGATTGATTGATACTTTTATTAGTAGATTGCACAGTACAGTACATATTCCGTACAATTGACCACTAAATGGTAACACCCGAATAAGTTTTTCAACTTGTTTAAGTCGGGGTCCACGTTAATCAATTCATGGTATGGATCATGTTTTGTTTTGGTCATGTTCGGTTTTGTTTTTTGGTCACTCAGTTCCTGTTTTGCACTTCCTGGTTTGTGTTGCTACCATGAAAACTCATTAGTTTTCACCTGGCCCTCATGTCACGCCCCTGTCCTCAGCCCTCACACCTGTTTGTTAATTTTCATAGCCTAGTATTTAAGCCAGAGTTACCAGGTAGTCGGCCTGGCAACTTCCCACATTACCCTTCAACTCCTTTCATGCCATGCCACGCATATTCCTCAACTGTTTTATGCCATGCTACGCTGTTTATTATCTCTGTCCATGCCACGTAAGTTTTTTGGTTTGTTATTTATGCCACCGTGCAAGTTTTTGTGTTTCACGTTTATAGTTTGTAGCCTTTGTGCTAGTCATTTGTTTTTTGTAGCCAAGTGTTTGTACCGCCATTTGTTTGCCTTTTTGTAGTTTGTTTGTATAGTAATAAATCAAAATGTACTTACATTCACGTCTTGCTCGTGCCAATTTCCCTTTGCATCGGGGAAACAAACTATCCCATAGTCCAAGAGTGACACCGACCAGAGTGGAAGCCATGTTCACGTCCGTAAACAATGCAGTGCGTGCGACGTCATGGTAGGATTGCATTCACATTAGAAAACTTTTTTCTTTTAATCATATTTGACAAAAATAAAGTCCGAATTTAACATTCAACCCTGTAGTGTGAACGTAGCCATAGTGTCCAGGACCATTCAGCTTCCTTTGCTTTTTTGTCTTTAATTCACCGAAAATGTTGTTTTTTTTGTCATTACAGAAAGTCAACCGAGCAAGACTCCCTTCATCAGAATCCAACACACCTATAACTTCCAGTTTTGCACGTGTACTTCAACTATTAAAATATATAAGCAACAAACTTGTGCATTCTCATTCAACTCTCCATGAGCTTACTACTTCTTATTTGGTTTGATAATATCTGCTTTAGATAATGAGACACATAGGTGGGTGCTTCGGGGCCGAGCACCCACGTGGGATTGACGGCAACTGTCATTTTTTATCGTAATTTTTGAAATAACAATCCTGGTGATAATTAAGTGCCGTGTTTGGTCCGTTTCACATAATAAAAGAGTCACGAATCAAATAGTCTATAAGTAACAAAGACTTTATTGTGCCCGATAATAAACTAATGACTCAATATTATTGACTTTGAACACAATGTCCATGAAGGAATGAAGTGCATACTTACTCAACAGTCATAAATGTCACACTAAGGGTAGCAGTATGAACAATGCCAACACTGTCATAAACATCTGCCGTATAGTGAAACCACACCAAACAACAACGACTAACACATTTTGGAAGAATATTTGCACCGTAACACAACATAAACACTGCAGAAGAAATTCCCAGAATTCCTTGCAGCACCAACTCTTCCGGGACGCTACAATATAAACAAACGCCATTGGTGGATCTACACCTAACATCCACTGTAATGATACCATGTACAATAGCGTATCTAGTCGATACCACTATGATTATATAGATGTTTTTTAACATCACAAAATCTTCTTTCGTTTTTTTTTTAATTTATATTATGTTTATAAACTCAGGAAATAAGTCCCCGAACACATGAGTACTTTGAATACGACCAATGTATGATCCTGTAACTATTTGGTATGGCGTTGATACCCAAATGTGCGGTATCATCCAAAACTAATGTAAAGTATTAAATAACAGAAGAATAAGAGATTACATTTTTATAGATGTGTAAATAGAAAATGTTAAAACAGAAAGTAAGCAGATATTAACAGATTAATAATTCATTCTCTACCACTCGTTCCTGATATTGCTGACAAAATAATAGAATGGAAAATGACACAATATGTTTCTGCATGTAACAGCAGACTAATTGGGAGCCTTTGTTTGTGTTCTTACTAATACAAACCCCGTTTCCATATGAGTTGGGAAATTGTGTTAGATGTAAATATAAACGGAATACAATGATTTGCAAATCTTTTTCAACCCATATTCAGTTGAATATGCTACAAAGACAACATATTTGATGTTCAAACTGATCTTTTTTTTTTTTTTTTGCAAATAATCATTAACTTTAGAATTTGATGCCAGCAACACATGACAAAGAAGTTGGGAAAGGTGGCAATAAATACTGATAAAGTTGAGGAATGCTCATCAAACACTTATTTGGAACATCCAACAGGTATGCAGGCTAATTGGGAACAGGTGGGTGCCATGATTGGGTATAAAAGCAGCTTCCATGAAATGTTAAGTAATTCACAATCAAGGATGGGGAGATGGTCACCAATTTGTGAGCAAATTGTCGAACAGTTTTAGAACAACATTTATCAACGAGCTATTGCAAGGAATTTAGGGATTTTACCATCTACGGTTCATAAAATCAAAAGGTTCAGAGAATCTGGAGAAATCACTGCACGTAAGCAATGATATTACTGATCTTTGATCTCTCAGGCGGTACCGCATCAAAAACCAACATCAGTGCGTAAAGGATATCACAACATGGGCTCAGGAACACTTCATAAAACCACTGTCAGTAACTACAGTTGGTCGCTACATCTGTAAGTGCAAGTTAAAACTCTACTATACAAAGCGAAATCCATTCATCAACAACACCTGCAGGAACGGCGCCGGCTTCGCTGGGCCCCAGCTCATCTAAGATGGACTGATGCAAAGTGGAAAAGTGTTCTGTGGTCTGATGAGTCCACATTTAAAATTATATTTGGAAACTGTGGACGTGGTGTCCTCTGGAACAAAGAGGAAAATAACCATCCGGATTGGTATAGGCGCAAAGTTCAAAAGCCAGCATCTGTGATGGTTTCGGGGTGTATTGGTGCCCAAGGCATGGGTAACTTACACATCTGTGAAGGCACCTTTAATGCTGAATGGTCCATACAGGTTTTGGAGCAACATATGTTGTCATCCAAGCAACGTTATCAGGGACGCCCCTGCTTATTTCCACAAAACAATGCCAAGCCACATGTTTACAACAGCGTGGCTTTGTAGTAAAAGAGTGCGGGTACTTTCCTGACCCGCCTGCAGTGCAGACATGTCTCCCATCGAAAATGTGTGGCGCATTAAGAAGTGTAAAATACGACAACAAGACCCCGGACTGTTGAACAACTTAAGCTTTACATCAAGCAAGAATGGTAAAGAATTCCACTTTCAAAGCTTCAACAATTAGTTTCCTCAGTTCCCAAACATTTATTGAGTGTTGTTAAAAGAAAATGTGATGTAACACAGTGGTGAACATGCCCTTTCCCAACTACTTTGGCACGTGTTGCAGTCATGAAATTCTAAGTTAATTATTATTTGCAAAAAAAAAAAAGTTTATGAGTTTGAACATCAAATATCTTGTCTTTGTAGTGCATTCAATTGAATATGGGTTGAAAAGGATTTGCAAATCATTGTAAACCGTTTATATTTACATCTAACACAATTTCCCAACTCATATGGAAACGGGGTTTGTAAAAGACAAGTTGTCTTGTATGTTCACTATAACGACAACATTTCTATAAGAAATATGTTTAATGTACCGAAAGAGTTTTGTTAAAATAAAGCCAATGATGGTACCCTTTATTTAGAAAAGTACCGAAATTCTTTTGGTACCGGTACCAAAATATTGGTATCCGGACAACACTAATACACACACAGCGAGAACCCACTGGCAGAAATGTAGATCGGTGTCTATGATGAGACATGTAGGAATGGCATTAGGCAGAAAAAGTCTGCCGGACACCCACAAGGAGCCAGAATCTCAGCTCATTGATTAAAATAACCTTTATCTAATTCAGTTTGACCAAAAAAAAAAAGGGAACAACTCAGTGAGTATCCAATACCAGCACTCAGGAGGCCAATAACCAGCATGTGCGAGGGAGCATGCATATGGAAATTAAGAAATCCAGCATGGCAGAAAGAGCCAGGACTGTTGATCAACTGTCACTAATTAGGAAACAAAAATATGAAATGTCACACACGTGGTCTGTCATGAGAGACTTGGGGAAATAGGTTTTGATTACGTGAAGGATTGTGAGTCATGGAACAGCCCTGCAGCATTCTTTAAAAATACACTTATTAAAACGTATTAAAAGATCCCATTAGCACGCGCATGTGCGGGTTAAATGCCGTTCTCTCTCGCGCTCTCTGGTAGCAAACAAAAGGGCGCTTTGAATGGCACGTGCTCCGTGTCAGTCAAGCGTTTCCTAGCAACAGAGCAGCATAAATGCACCTGTGGCGTTGAATGGGAGACCTGTTGGTGGCCAAAAAAACAAAGATATGCAAAACACACAACTTGGTGTCTTTAAAACACATGAATTATGTATCAATTGAACCATTGGGCGTACGCACTCTCAGGGTGATGAAGATTTCAGGAGCAGCAACGCAAAATAAACCATATACAAATATACCGTATTTCCTTAAATTGCCGCCAGGGCGCTAATTAATTTAAAACCTCTTCTCACTCCTGCGCTTATCAAAGGCATGCGGTATAAGTAAGCATGCGCTAATTATTTTAAAACCTCTTCTCACTCCGGCACTTACCAAAGGTATGCAGTAAACATTTGAGTGTGATGTAAGCTTGGACCTTAAAGGCCTACTGAAACCCACTACTACCGAGCACACAGTCGGATAGTTTATATATCAATGATGAAATATTAACATTGCAACACATGCCAATACGGCCGGGTTAGTTTACTAAATTGCAATTTAAAATTTCGCGTGCGGTATGATGACGCGTGCACGTGACATCACGGATTGTAGCGAACATTTTCATCCTGCACTGATCCCAGCTATAAGGCGTCTGGTTTAATCGCGAAATTACACAGTATTCTGGACTTCTGTGTTGCTGAATCTTTTGCAATTTGTTCAATCAATAATGGAGACGTCAAAGAAGAAAGATGTAGGTGGGAAGCGGTGTATTGCGGGCGCCTTTAGCAACACAAACACAGCCGGTGTTTCCTTGTTTACATTCCCGAAGATGACGGTGAAGCTTTACTACGGAACAGAGCGGTCAAGCGAACATTGTTCCCTACCACATGTAAACCGGCAGGTTTCGGTGAGAAAATGGTGGTATTCAGTTGGCTATTACCATAGTTATGAGCGGAGAGCTTGCGTCGTGCCTCACCTTCTGCAGCTGCGGACTGTCTTGCCTCCTCCCGACGGCCGCCCCCGACCGTCGGGGGGGGGATCTCAGCCCGGCTGCATTGCCTCGTCGAGAAACATGGTTTCCATCGAAGAAACTGGCGGTGGCCACACCCCTCCGACTTTCAGGTACGACCATATAATCTCACTAAAACATTAATAACACAATAAGCAGATAAGGGATTTTCCAGAATTATCCTAGTAAATGTGTCTAAGAACATCTGAATCGCTCCCACTGCCCTCTTCTTTTTTTTTCTTCTTTTTTTCTAGTACTTCACTCTTACTTTCCTTATCCATGAATCTTTCATCCTCGCTCAAATTAATGGGCGAATCGTCGCTTTCTCGGTCCGAATCGCTATCGCTGCTGGTGGCCATGAGTGCAAACAATGTGAGGATGCGAGGAGCTCCACAACCCGTGACGTCGCGCGCACATCGTCTGCTACTTCCGGTGCAGGCAAGACTTTTTTATCAGCGACCAAAAGTTGCGAACTTTATCGTCGATGTTCTCTACTAAATCCTTTCAGCAAAAATATGGCAATATCGCGAAATGATCAAGTATGACACATAGAATGGACCTGCTATCCTCGTTTAAATAAGAAAATCTCATTTCAGTAGGCCTTTAAATGCTACTGAATAGTTCTTAATCTTCTTCCCTTTATGCAATATCAAGTTAGCGGTATTGAAATCAGCCTCCTCCATTTTGAAAATGATGACAGGGGAAGTGTCACTCGTGACGTCATGAGTTTGACCAGGCGGTAATACTAGGCATGCGCTAATTATTTACGGAAGCGAGTTTGACCCGGCTGTAATTCAAGGCAGGCGCATACTATATGCCCTGCAGCAATTCAAGGAAATACGGTAAATTAAAATAGAATTTTTAAAAATCCAAGGCAAAAGCCAAATTTTTGCACATTGTTTAAAAATGTACACATCTCTATAGTATCCAAGGGCATGTATAATTGTGTGTTTTTAGATGAGGGGTGTCCAAACTTTTTCCACTGAGGGTCTCAGACTATAGAAAGTCAAAACATTTGGGGACTATATTGATATTTTTCACTTTCAAAACCAATACTTCTGAAGGAAAAAAAAAATTAAAAAATGTGTTCCACTCTTTTTGCAATAGTATTTTTTCAGAATGCATGTGTCTGGTAAAACATTAGCTACGGGCCGCAAATGGCCCCCGGGCCGCACTTTGGAAACAACTGGTTTAGTGACAACTTGTCAGGAACCTTTTAAAAAAAATAATTATAATAAGCATTACCAACTTTCATAAAAGTAATCTAATTAATTTAGTGTTTGTTTGGAAAAGCTCATTTTATTAACATCTGTAAGTATTATAGTATTATAGGTAAAATTGCATTTGGGATTTACAATAAGATAAGTGCTATTTTAATCAAATTTATAAGGTTTTTGTATTTGGATTAATCAGGATTAATGCAATTTTAATGTCAGAATGTAATCCAGTAACATGTATTCATGTTTTCCTTCAATTTGAATTACGTATTTAAAGTTAAAGTACCAATGGTAGTCACACACACACTAGGTGTTGTGAAATTACTCTCTGCATTTGACCCATCCTTTTGTTCCACCCCCTGGGAGGTGAGGGGAGCAGTGAGCAGCAGCGGTGGCCGGGTTCAGGAATCAATTTGCTGATTTAACCCCCAATTCCACCCCTTGATGCTCAGTGCCAAGCAATAAGGCCAAGTAATATGTCCCATTTTTATAGTATGATTTTGGTACTTTTCTAAATAAAGGGGACCACAAAAAAGTTAATTGTTTGCTTTATTTAAACAAACAAATATTAGAGTACATTAAACATATGTTCCATCCATCCAAAGATATGCACCTGGGGATAGGTTGATTGGCAACACTAAATTGGCCCTAGTGTGTGAATGTGAGTGTGAATGTTGTCTGTCTATCTGTGTTGGCCCTGCGATGAGGAGGCGACTTGTCCAGGGTGTACCCCGCCTTCCGCCCGATTGTAGTTGAGATAGGCGCCAGCGCCCCCCACGACCCCAAAAGGGAATAGGCGGTAGAAAATGGATGGAAAATGGATGAATGGATAAACATATGTTTCTTATTGCAAGTTTATCCTTAAATAAAATAGTGAACATACAAAGACAACTTGTCTTTTAGTAGTAAGTAAACAAACAACGTCTCATAATTAGTCTGCTGACGTATGCAGTAATAAATTGTGTCATTTATCATTCTATTATTTTGTCAATATTATTAAGGACAAATGGTAGAAAATTAATTATTGCTCTACTTGTTCATTTACTGTTAATATCTGCTTACTTTCAACATGTTCTATCTACACTTCTGTTAAAATGTAATAATGAACTATTCTTCTGCTGTTTGATACTTTACATTAGTTTTGGATAATACCACAAATTTGGGTATCAATCCGATACCAAGTAGTTACAGGATCATACATTGGTCATATTCAAAGTCCTCATCTGTCCAGGGACATATTTCCTGAGTTTATAAACGTAATATAATTTTTAAAAAAGAATAAAGATTTTGTGATGTTGAAAGATATCGACGTAATCATAGTAGAATGGACTAGATACACTGTTGTATGTGGTATCATAACAGTGGATGTTAGGTATAGATCCACCAATGGTGTTTATAGTGTAGCTACCGGAAGAGTTGGTGCTGTGGGGAATTCTGGGAATTCGTTCGGTAGTGTTTATGTTGTGTTACGGTGCAAATATCCTTCCAAAATGTGTTTGTCGTTGTTGTTTAGTGTGGTTTCATAATATGGCACATGTTTATGACAGTGTTGGCCTTGTTCATACAGCCACCCTTAATGTGACATGTATGGCTGTTGAGTAAGTCTGCTTTCATTTACTCATGTACTGTGTGTACAAAGTGAAGGTGATTGTGTCATTAGTTCAGCCTCGGGCACGTTAATAACTTGGTTAGACTTTACTATTTATAGACTATGTGATTTCTGACTTTTCTATCATTTAAAACGGGCCACAAAATTGATAACAAGAAGATTGATTTAAAAAAAGCTATAATAAAGATTGAAAGTTGCCATCCATCCCACGTGAATGTTCGGCGCCTATGATTGGTACTTTAACTTTTTAAGTTTTGTATCAAAAAAATACTGAGCTATAGGCTCCAGTACCCCCTACTCAAAAATAGACAAGCGGTAGAAAATGGATGGATAAACAAACAACAAACATGTTGATATAATTTCATAGAGCAGTGGTTCTCAACCTTTTTTTAGTGATGTACCCCCTGTGAACATTTTTTTAATTCAAGCACCCCCTAATCAGAGCATAGCATTTTTGGTTGAAAAAAAGAGATAAAGAAGTAAAATACAGCACTATGTCATCAGTTTCTGATTTATTAAATTGTATAACAGTGCAAAATATTGCTCATTTGTAGTGGTCTTTCTTGAACTATTTGGGGAAAAAAAGATATAATGTTAGCCCTGTAATGCATGAGGGGGCGACTTGTCCAGGGTGTACCCCGCTTTCCGCCCGATTTTAGCTGACATAGGCGCCAGCGCCCCGCGCAACCCCAAAAGGGAATAAGCGGTAGATAATGGATGGATGTAGTAGTCTTTCTTGAACTATTTGGAAAAAAATATATAATGTTGGCCCTGCGATGAGGTGGCGACTTGTCCAGGGTGTACACCGCCTTCTGCCCGAATGTAGCTGAGATAGGCGCCAGGGCCCCCCGCAACCCCAAAAGGGAATAAGCGGTAAAAAATGGATGGATGGATGGAGATATAAAAGTAACTAAAAAAATTGTAGAAAAATAAACAAGTGATTCAATTATAAATAAGGATTTCTACACATAGAAGTAATCATCAACTTAAAGCGCCCTCTTTGGGGATTGTAATAGAGATCCATTTGGATAAATGAACTTAATTCTAAACCATTCTTCACAAAAAAAGAAATCTTTAACATCAATATTTATGGAACATGTCCACAAAAATGAATATCGCATTGTTGCATTTCTTTTCACAGTTTATTAACTTACATTCATATTTTGTTGAAGTATTATTCAATAACTATATTTAAAAAGGATTTTTGAATTGTTGCTATTTTTAGAATATTTTTTAAAAATCTCACGTACCTCTTGGCATACCTTCAAGTACCCCCGGGGGTACGCGTACCCCGATTTGAGAACTGCTGTGATAGAGGCTATTTTTTGTAATGGTTTTACCCTGTTTACACAAATAAACATGTTAAAAATGGCCCTGAATGCAATCAGTGTTAAGTTTGTATTTTATTTGAAATGATTAAAAGCAATTTGAGCTAAATTATTTCTGGGATACAAAATGCATGGAATTGTGTCAACATTTAGGTTTGACAACCGAAGGTTTCGCCGCAGCCAATCACAAGTCCCGTGCTGTGACGTCACCAGAAGCTCGAGCCCGCGCATGCAAATCACGTCCACGCTCGAGCCTCTCCATTGGCCGGCCGCGCTCATTTAGCCGCTGTCAGCGCGCGCGGCCCCGGGCACGCTCCACTAACTTTGACCCGCGCAGCTCGCAGCAAAGTGGGCTCGAAAAAAAAAAGAAGGGGGTCTATTCTTCTCGGCGGATGACAGCGAAAAGGACAAAAAGGGGGAAGTGAGGAAGAAGTTGTCATTATTTTCCCGGCACTATTCAATGATTGTGTGGGTCTAAGCGGTTGTTCCGAGACAAGGTGAATGTACAGCATCATGATGGAGACCGACCTGCACTCCCCGGTGGGGCCGCAGACCAACGCGTCCAACCCGGGGGGGAGCGGCAAAGTCCCCCAGGAGCGAATCAAGAGACCCATGAACGCCTTCATGGTGTGGTCCCGGGGCCAGCGGCGGAAGATGGCCCAGGAGAACCCGAAGATGCACAACTCGGAGATCAGCAAGCGGCTGGGTGCGGAGTGGAAGGTGATGACCGAGGCGGAGAAGCGACCCTTCATCGACGAGGCCAAGCGGCTCCGGGCCATGCACATGAAGGAGCACCCGGACTACAAGTACCGCCCGCGGAGGAAGACCAAGACGCTGCTGAAGAAGGACAAGTACTCGCTGGCCGGGGGACTCCTGGGCCACGCGGCGGGTGTGGGGATGGGCGGCGGGCAGCGGCTGGAGAGTCCCGGCGGCGGCGGTGGAGGTGGCGGCGGGCACTTGGGCTACGCCGCGCACGTCAACGGCTGGCCGAGCGGCGCCTACCCGGGCCAGGTGGCGGCTGCAGCGGCCGCAGCCCACGCCATGATGCAGGAGGCGGCGTACACGCAGCAGCACCCGGGCACCGGGGCTCACCCGCACCACCACAACCCGCACAGGTACGACATGAGCGCCTTGTGTTACAGCCCCATCTCGAACTCCCAGGGCTACATGAGCGCCTCGCCGCCGGGCTACGGGGGCATCACCGGCTATACGCACCAGCACCAGGGCGCCGGCGTGTCCCCCGTGTCGGGGGCGCACGGGGGTACCCTGGGCCCGCTGGTGAAGTCCGAGCCCAGCGCCAGCCCCCCGGTGTCCGCGGGGCGCGGCACCTGCCCCTCGGGGGACCTGCGGGACATGATCAGCATGTACTTGCCCACGGGCGAGGTGGCGGGAGACTCCTCCGTGCACGGCCGCCTGCACGTCCTGCACCCGCAGCACTACCAGGGCAGCAGCACGGCGGTGAACGGGACGGTTCCTCTGACGCACATATAAAAATAATCATCAGCAAAAAAAAAAAAAAAAAAAAAATAAGCACTAAACCGCAACCAAATACTTTTGGGGCGCTGCTGCGCTCATGTAAATGACGGCTTTTAGAGCCGTAAAAATGCAATCACCTGAACAAACTTTTTTTTTTTTTTTCCCCTTCACACTCACGCGGATTTCTTTCAACTCGCTCCAAGTTTTCACACCATTTAAATAATAATCCTGCAACTTTGTGTGGAATTGAAGGCGTGGAAAATGTGTTTTTAAACGACTTAACCGCAGGCAGACAATTTCAACTGATTCCCAGTTTTAATCCAATTGTAAAAAAGGTCGGTGTGATTTTTTTTTTTATTGTTTATTTTTTGTTTTGTTTTTGTTGTAAGTCTTGTAAATTGTGAATAAATATTGCCACTGGAAACGCTTTATGCAACTGTACAAATGCATTATTATTTCTTTCCCCCTTATTATTTATTTTTGCCTTTTAATTTAAGTGATCTGAAAAATGACAGCAAACAAAACGTATCAATTTGCTTCCTTCATCATTGTTGTATGCTTCAGCTCATTTTTTTTCTCATGTCTATGCTGTAAACATTTTCCCGGCTAATTCACAGTAAAATACTGGCTAATAATGGCATTATATTTACAGTCATTTCCTGTTAAATTAAATGCTGTGGAAAACATGTTGTAATGTTTACAGTCATAGTACATTTTAATACCAGTATTTTATTGTGAAATAATACTGGTAAATGCTTTGAAATCCTGGTCTTTTTTTTTACAGTGAAGTTTGATTATGAATTGTTTTTTTGTGTGTGTGTGTTTTAATGAGTGCACTCTATTTTGAGATTGTTTTTAATATCTGTGCAAGGATTCCATAATTGTGAGACGAAAAAAAAAAGAAACGCATTGATCACATATTTGCCAATATTCTTTTCCATTATTGTTGATTCAATATACAAACAGGACTACTTTATCTAATTCATTATTTGATGTTTGAAATCCCCTTGTAATTTTTTTTTCTGTGTTATGCAGAATAACATGTTCAAGGTTAGACTGCATTCCCATAAAGTTTTGCTGTAACCCACGCCTATTTTTTTTCTTTTTGCTAAATTATATTTTTCTCCAAAGCTTGAATAATCGCAGTGTCACTGGCTCTATGTGCTTTTTTTCATTTTTCAATCCACATGGGTAGAAAATGGACGGATGGACGTTAAAAACTGCAAAACTATGTTGATTTACCACCCATCAGGGCCATGGCCTCGGTAAATCAAATGCGGCAACAACGACAACGGTATCTGCTAGACCTCCTAAATTGGGTCCACTTAAAGCCTGCACTTCCACTATGGGGTCCTTGTGTTCAATTGAGACATTCTTTTAACTTGTAGTCCCAGGATGGGGAGGCGGTGTGGGTCTGTAGGATGAATGAGCAGAGGAGAATGAGGCCAAGGTGAGGAGGAGGGTTTTGTCTTGAGGAAAATGGGGATTAGTTTTACTATGCTGAGTAGGGAGGAGGGGGGGAGTTGTTTTGCTATAGCATGTATTATACCCCCAGCAATAAGATAACACAAATAAACTGACCCATGGACCATTTTGGGTAATTACATGCATACAAAATTGAGACTTGGAAACTAATGTATAAATATTAAGATAAGGTTGTTTTTTTTATCTAATGTGGCTGCTGGCAAATGTAATTATTTCTCATATTTTTACTTAATGCAGGATGGCTGATCACACTTCTTTTTACATTGCTTCAGATAATTAATTCATTCATGTATTATTTTGACATGGACAGTACAATTAAACATTGCTACCCATAGTAAGCAATGTCAAATACATAAGACTTATAGCACGGGCTAATTTGCAACCCTTGTCCCTGGTTAGGCTTTTTAAAAAAAAGATGAAATTATTGAATACATTTTGTTGGTACCAAAATATTTTAGTCATCAGTAAAGGATACTGAGGTAAAAAAGAAAAAAAATATGAACCATGCAGAGTCCTTTAAGTCAGAGGTTCTCAACCGTTTTTCAGTGATGTACCGCCTGTGAAATTTTTTTTTAATTCAAGTACCCCCTAATCAGAGCAAAGCATTTTTGGTTGAAAAAAAGAGATAAAGAAGTAAAATACAGCACTATCTGCGATGAGGTGGCGACTTGTCCAGGGTGTTCCCCGCCTTCCGCCCGATTGTAGCAGAGATAGGCACCAGCGCCCCCCGTGACCCCAACGGGAATAAGCGGTAGTCAATGGATGGATGGAATACAGCACTATGTCATCAGTTTGTGATTTCTTAAAATGTATAAGAGTGCAAAATATTGCTCATTTGTACTGGTCTTTCTTGAACTATTTGGGAAAAAAAGATACAAAAGTAACTAAAAACTTGATGAAAAATAAACAAGTGATTCAATTATGAATAAAGATTTCTACACAGAGAGGTAATCATCAACTTAAAGTGCCCTCTTCGGGGATTGTAATAGAGATCCATCTGGATTCATGAAATTAATTCTAAACATTTCTTCACAAAAAAAGAAATATTTAACATCAGTATTTATGGAACATGTCCACAAAAATGAATATTGCATTGTTGCATTTCTTTTCACAGTTTATGAACTTAAATTCATATTTTGTTGAAGTATTATTCAATAAGTATATTTATGAAGGATTTTTGAATGGTTGCTATTTTTAGAATATTAAAAAAAAAATCTCATGTACCCCTTTGCATACCATCAAGTACTCCCAGGGGTACGCGTACCCCCATTTGAGAACCACTGCTCTAAGTAAACATTTATGTTTGGCATGACTTTCACAAAAGAAAAACACCAAAAACAACACTGTAAGAAACTTTACAGCAAATTATTAGCTAATAATTGCATTACTGGCACAGTAACAATTACAGTAATTTCTTGTGAAATGTCTGCAACAATATAGAATAGAAGAATAGAATATAAATCTTTATTGTCATTGTACTTTGTACAACTAAATTGCAAGGAAACTCACTTAGTGCAAATTCATGACGACACATAAAAAGCACATACGAGTATTGGTACTAAGATAAATAGATACAAATAAATACATTAAAAAAAAAAAAACCAAGCAAACAGCTCACATGCACAGTCATTCTTTTTTATGTCTTGTGTTCGGCGACACTATTGCTCCCGGGTGGAAAATGTTCTTGAACCTGTTTGTCTGGTATTTTATTCGTTCTGTAACTCCTGCCCAAGGGGCAGCAGTTCAAAAAGTTAATATCCAGGGTGAGATGGGTCCTTTAAAGGCCTACTGAAATGGGATGTTCTTATTTAAACCGAATAGCAGGTCCATTCTATGTGTCATACTTGATCATTTTGCAATATTGCCATATTTTTGCTGAAAGGATTTAGTAGAGAACATCGATGATAAAGTTTGCAACTTTTGGTCGCTAATAAAAAAAGCCCTGCCTTTACCGGAAGTTTGTGCGCATGACGTCACGAGTTGCAGGGCTCCACACATATTCACATTGTTTATAATGGGAGCCACCAGCAGTAAGAGCAATTCGGACGGAGCAAGCGACAATTTCCAGATTAATTTGAGCGAGAATGAAAGATTTGTGAATTAGGATATTGATAGTGAAGGACTAGAAAAAAAAAAAATAATAATAATTTTTAAAAAAGCAACGGCTCCGGCCGGCGGCAGTGTGAGCGTTTCAGATGTAATTAGACACATTTACTAGGATAATTCTGGAAGATCCCTTATCTGCTTATTGTTTTAATAGTGTTTTAGTGAGATTGTAAAGATTGTAAAGACATACGTCGAGGTCGGATGGCTGCGGTGAACACGCAGTGTCTCAGAGAGAAGCCGAGGAGCCAAGTTTACAGCTGCCTTTTTGACAGCTGCTGCAGGACGACGAATAATCCAATGATGTCCCCGGTAAGATATATATCACAATTTTCCCATTCAAAAACATGCTGGTTGACATAGAGAAAACATGTTCGCTTGAGTGCTCTGCTGCACAACAAACAAAGAAACACCGGCTGTGTCTCGGTGCTAAAGACAGCTGCAATCCACCGCTTTCCACCAACAGCATTGTTCTTTATAGTCTCCATTATTAATTGAACAAATTGCAAAAGATTCAGCAACACAGATGTCCAAAATACTGTGTAATTATGCGATTAAAGCAAACGACTTTTAGCCGTTAGTGGTGCAGCGCCAATATTTCCTGACAGTCCGTGACGTCACGCGCACACGTCATCATTCTGCGACGTTTTCAACAAGAAACTCCCGGGAAATTTAAAATTGCAATTTAGTAAACTAAAAAGGCCGTATTGGCATGTGTTGTAATGTTAATATTTCATCATTGATATATAAACTATCAGACTGCGTGGTCAGTTGTAGTGGGTTTCAGTAGGCCTTTAATGTGTTTTGGGCCTTTTTGAGGCACTGTACAGTTCATCTAGGGAGGGGAAAGAAGAGTGATCGCTAACTGCAGAGCTGTGATTTCACGGTCATATTCCGTAACCTCACAATTCTAATTTATTGTTTATTATAAAAAAAATAACAAGACAGATGTGTTTTATTAGGGCTGTCAAAATTAGCAAATTAACTGGTGATTAATCACAACAAATAGCGCTTTAATCATGTACACACGGATTAATCATGCATTTATTTTGACCTTACAAGCTCTTTTACCTTTTTATTTCTTTTTTTCTTTTCTTTGTCTTGAAAAAGGGACATTTTTGTCATTAAAAAGGGAGGTTTTTGTGGTTGTTGCATTAATTGTAAGTGTATATTGTGTTTTTTATGTTGATTTAATAAAAAATAAAATAAAATAAAAATGAATTAAAAATGTGTCTGCGGCCCGGTGGTTGGGGACCACTGCCCTACGGGATCGCTTCAGAGACAAATCTGTTTGTATTGACAGTAATTTGTTGTGATCTCACAGATGACTATGATTACAGTATTTTTACTTTGGAAATAAAAGGCAATTGCTGTGAAATGTAAAAATTTAAGTTAAAGTACCACTGATAGTCACACACACACTAGGTGTGGTGAAATTACTCTCTGCATTTGACCCATCCCCTTGTTCCAACCCCCGGGAGGTGAGGGGAGCAGTGAGCAGCAGCGGTGGCCACGCTCAGGAACCATTTTGGTGATTTAACCCCCAATTCCAACCCTTGATGCTGAGTGCCAAGCAGGGAGGTAATGGGTCCCATTTTTATAGGTCTTAGGTATCGCCCGGGGTATGAAATCACGACCTACCAATCTTAGGGCGGACGCTGAGCTATCTATCTTCCTATCTGTCCTATTTTTTATGAATCCAATGATTCTTTCACACTCATCTTATGGCTTAACTACATGGTCCCAGGCACACCAGTCATCAGTCAAGACCATTGAGTGGCTTTATAACCGCGCCTTGAAAGTCCTAGACAAGAAGAGTGTACGATATCATCATTGCCAAATGTTAACCAAATACAATATTTTAAGTTTTACCAATTTTATTTTGTTACATACAGTCAAACTGGTTTTTAAATGCTTGGATGACTCTGCTCCCCAATTGCTCTGCAAGGCAACTACAAGACTGCAAAGTGGTACCAGATCTACCAGCAGAGCAATGTCAAAAGGCAACTGTTGCGTTCCAATCCGTAGAACATCTTTTGCCCAGACTGCCTTTTCAATAAAAGGACCACAACTATGGAACTCTTTACCTGACACTTTGAAAAGTATATCTGCACTTTTTACTTTCAAAAAAACCAAACACAATTATGGCTAGTTGAGCAGCAATCGTGTTCCCATGTTTAGTTTTTACAAATTTTTACTAATTGTTTTTTATCTAGTCTGCACTTTGTGTTGTTATTATTATTATTGGTTTTTATCTAGTTTGCACTTTGTGTGTATTATTTCTATTATCATTATTATCGACTCATTTTTGCCTTATTATTTTTATTTTCCTGTTTTAATGATGTTGGATCTGTGTTGTTGTTGTTGTTGTTGGGGACAAGTGTTGTAAATTAGCTTTGCCTACAAACACTATGATGCATACATTGGATAACTGTTTCAGATGTCTTTGTTTTTTGTATCTGTCCCTATTTCAAATAAACCTTAAAGGCCTACTGAAACCCACTACTACCCACCACGCAGTCTGATAGTTTATATATCAATGATGAAATATTAACATTGCAACACATGCCAATACGGCCTTTTTAGTTTACTAAATTGCAATTTTAAATTTCCCGGGAGTTTCTTGTTGAAAACGTCCTGTAATGATGACGTGTACGCAAGACGTCAAGGGCTGTTAGGAATATGAGCGCTGCACACACACACACAGCTAAAAGTCGTCTGCTTTAACGGCATAATTACACAGTATTTTTGGACATCTGTGTTGCTGAATCTTTTGCAATTTGTTCAATTAATATTGGAGAAGTTACAGTAGAAAGATGGAGTTGGGAACCTTTAGCCTTTAGCCACACAAACACACGGTGATTACTTGTTTAAAATTCCTGGAGGTGAAACTTTCCTATGGATCAGAGCGCGGTCAAGCCAACATGGATCCCTACCGAATGTCAACCAGCAGGTTTCAGTGAGAAATTTGTGGTCAAAAAGTCGCTTCTTACCGGAGAAAAGCTGAACTTGGGCCGTCCATGAAAATGCCGTCGACTTCCCTGAGACATTGGCGTCAAGACACCCGTGGAGACACCCTTCCGACTATCAGGTACTATTTAACTCACTAAAACACTAGCAACACAATAGAAAGATAAAGGATTTCCCAGAATTATCCTAGTAAATGTGTCTAAAACCATCGGAATCCGTCCCAATGCAATCGTGTTTTTTCAAATTTAATTTTATTTATTTATTTTATTTTTTTCTATCAATACCCTCAAACACAAATCTTTCATCTTCGCTCAAATTAATGGGGAAATTGTCGTTTTTCTCGGTCCAAATAGCACTTTTTGTTGGAGGCTCCCATTAAAATCAATGGGAATATGTGAGGAGCCCCCACACGTGTGACGTCATCGTCTGTGACTTCCGGTAGAGGCAGGGCTTTTCTCTTAGCACTGAAAGTTGCAAACTTTATCGTGGATGTTCTCTACTAAATCCTTTCAGCAAAAATATGGCAATATGGCGAAAGGATCAAGTATGACACATAGAATGGACCCGCTATCCCCGTTTAAATAAGAAAATCTCATTATAGAAGGGCTTTAATATATATATTTGTTATAATGTTACAGTAAATGCTGATTCAAGGGGAACATTATCACCAGACCTATGTAAGCGTCAATATATACCTTGATGGTGCAGAAAAAAGACCATATATTTTTTTTACCGATTTCCCAACTCTAAATGGGTGAATTTTGGCGAATTAAACGCCTTTCTGTTTATCGCTCTTTTTGCGATGACGTCAGAACGTGACGTCTCCGAGGTAATACAGCCGCCATTTTCATTTTCAAGACATTGTAAACATTGGGTCTCAGCTCTGTTATTTTCCGTTTTTTCGACTATTTTTTGGAACTTTGGAGACATCATGCCTTGTCGGTGTGTTGTTGGAGGGTGTAACAACACTAACAGGGAGGGATTCAAGTTGCACCACTGGCCCGAAGATGCGAAAGTGTCTGCCACCAGACCCCCATTGAATGTGCAGGAGTGTCTCCACATTTTATCGGCGATGACAGACATGGCACAGAGCTGTATGGATAACCTGCAGATGCATTTGCAACGATAAAGTCAACGAAATCACAAAGGTGAGTTTTGTTGATGTTGACTTATGTGCTAATCAGACATATTTGGTTGTGGCGTGACTGCCAGCTAATCGATGCTAACATGCTATGCTAATCGACGCTAACATGCTATTTACCGGCGGTGCTAAAGCAGACATGGCACAGAGATGTATGGATAACCTGCAGATGCATTTGCAACGATAAAATCAACGAATTCACAAAGGTGAGTTTTGTTGATGTTGACTGCCAGCTAATCGATGCTAACATGCTACGCTAATCGATGCTAACATGCTATTTACCGGCGGTGCTAAAGCAGACATGGCACAGAGATGTATGGATAACCTGCAGATGCATTTGCAACTATATTACGTTTCCTTCCACCCACATTTAATGCGAAAAAAAACACTTACCAATCGAAGGATTTAAGTTGCTCCAGTGTCACGAGATGCGAAAGTCCTGATCGTTTGGTCCGCATATTTTACCGGCGATGCTAACGCAGCTATTCGGCCATGCTATGGCTATGAATAGCGTCAATAGCTATTCGCTCAATAGCTTCAGTTTCTTCTTCAAAACTTTCATACTCCAACCATCCGTTTCAATACATGCGTAATCTGTTGAATCGCTTAAGCCACTGAAATCCGAGTCTGAATCCGAGCTAATGTCGCTATATTTTGCTGTGCTATTCGCCATTGTTTGATTACATTGGCAGCACTAAGGGATAATCGCATCGCAAATAGCGAAAATCAAGCACTTTAAAGCTTTTTTTAGGGATATTCCGGGACCGGTAAAATTTTGAAAAAAACTTCAAAAAATATAACAAGCCACTGGGAACTGACTTTTGCTGTTTTTAACCCTTTTGAAATTGTGATAGTGTTCCCCTTTAAAGTCATTTTCACCGTCTGCTGCGGACGACGCTGGTTCTCCGATGGATGTGAAAGCAACAAAATAAAAAGTTCATCTGCATTCCCAAAGTGGCGGGAAGAAGACGAGAAGTCCTCCGTGATGTCATCAGATCGTGATGACGTCAGCTATATCGCGAGATACGCATGTCCGCCGCTCCTCTGGTATTTCACACGCCACCCCCTCCTCCGCCCGCCTATTCAATCCTGCATGTTCCTGCAGTGTCCTAAACACGGCTAATCGGCGTCAGTTTATCACGCCTGCGCATATTTTCCCTCCCTCTCGTCCTATAAAAGCATGCACCTCCGTCGTTGGACCCGCTTCTGTCATGGGAGATTACGGGGAAGGGGGGTGCGTGTGTGATTGCACAAGACTGAATGTGGCGCGGGGAGATTAGCGGGACGCCATTGAAAATAGCAGCGGGGCAGACAAATTCTTCACGAAAGGGGGCCTTATCGTGCAATTACACGTTGACACGTTTTCACCATCTTCCAGCCTCCTAATCCGAGAGCTACCCCCTCCACCTTCCGAAAGGAGAACTACTGGTGCTGACTCCCACCATCACCCTGATGTCTCACTTTCTCCTCCACACTCTGCCAGAACTTCGGCAGTTCTTCCGCCTCTCTGTCTGGGTACTAAACGCAGTCCCTCATGGTTCTGTACACCGCCCGACCCATCAAGACAAACAAACCGTTCCCCCTGTTGCTACTGCCTTGGCGGGGATTTAGCCTGGTCACCGAGCATCAAATGGAGCACACGGCGTGTGGTTATCCCCAAGTCGTTCAATTCAATTAGAGCCTTTCATGACAATCAATTAGGGAGTACCCCCGAGATCTCCCTGGGGGCCTGTAATCATCACGCACCATCTGCTTACATGGGGAGCCCCGCTCCCCAGTGACTAGGACCGTTGGGCCAACAATGTGATAAATGACTAAGTAATTACAAATACATGGGGTGTGGGAATAAACGATACAAATTAAAACAGAAAAAAAAAAAAAAAAAACTTGCTAAATTACAAGCCAATACTGTGGTACCTTAATTTACAAGTATTTTGAGATACGAGCTGCCTCTTTGCTTTTTGAAAGTCCTACTGAAATGAGATATTCTTATTTAAACGGGGATAGCAGATCCATTCTATGTGTCATACTCGATCATTTCGCCATATTGCCATATATTTGCTGAAAGGATTTAGTAGAGAACATCGACGATAAAGTTCACAACTTTCGGTCGCTAATAAAAAAGCCTTGCCTGTACCGGAAGTAGCAGACGATGTGCGCGTGACGTCACGGGTTGTAGGGCTCCTCACATCCGCACATTGTTTATAATCATAGCCAACAGCAGCAAGAGCGATTCGGACCGAGAAAGCGACGATTTCCCTATTAATTTGAGCGAGGATGAAAGATTTGTGGATGAGGAAAGTTAGAGTGAAGCACTAGAACAGGGGTAGGGAACCTACGGCTCTAGAGCCAGATATGGCTTTTTTGATGACTGCACCTGGCTCTTGGATAAATGTTAGTTGACGTTGCTTAACACGGTAAGTAATGAATAATTCCACTGGTAATCACATTGTCAAAAATAACATTCAAAACATAAAACATTCTCATGCATTTTAATCCATCCATCAGGTTTCTACCGCACCTGTTCAAGAAGTCGCATTAATGGTAAGAATGATTTTATTTATTGTTGGTTAGCTTCAGGATAACAATGTTATTAAAAAGAATAGGATACTTATTATACTCTAAAAATGTTGGTCTTACTTAAAAATGCACGCATTTAGTTGTATTCAGTCTTAAAAAAAAAAAGTATATGGCTCTCACTTAAATACTTTTTAAAATATTTGCCTTGTATGGCTCTCTCAGCCAAAAAGGTTCCCGACACCTGCACTAGAAGAAGAAAAAAAGGCGAGTGCAGTGGGAGCGATTCAGATGTTATTAGTAGGTTAACTCTGGAAAATTCCTTATCTGCTTATTGTGTTACTAATGTTTTAGTGAGATTATAAAGTCACACCTGAAAGTCGGAGGGCTGCGGTGACCGCCAATGTCTCTGAGAGAAGCCAATGGAGGAGCCAAGATGACAGCTGCTGCAGGAGGACGCTAACTCCGCACAAGTCTAAGGTAAGAGCCGACTTAATATCACAATTTTCTCATCCAAAAACTTGCTGGTTGACATGTGGTAGAGAAACATGTTCGTTAAAGCTTCACAACAAACAAAGAAACACCGGCTGTGTTTTGGTTGCTAAAGGCAGCTGCAATCCACCGCTTTCCACCAACAGCATTCTTCTTTATAGTCTCCATTATTAATTGAACAAATTGCAAAAGATTCAGCAACACAGATGTCCAAAATACTGTGTAATTATGCGATGAAAAGAGACAACTTTTAGCCGTAAGTGGTGCTGGGATAAAAATGTTGCCCTATTAAGCAAATATTTTTACCTATTGGCGTCTGCTGTTGTGTATTTCGGAAATTTGAAATGAGACTGTAGAGGCATTGTGGGGATATTTATAAAACTATTTTGCCTTGCTTCATTTTTGCGGGAAACAAGCCGTTTGGAATTTGCCGCATTGGTAATGTTTTTGCCATTGGTGACGCCAGCGGATTATCCATATATGGTAGAGCAGTGGTTCTAAAATGGGGGTACGTGTACCCCTGGGGGTACTTGAAGGTATGCCAAGGGGTAGGTGAGATTGTTTGAACATATTCTAAAAATAGCAAACAATTCAAAAATCCTTTATAAATATATTTATTGAATAATACTTCAACAAAATACGAATGTAAGTTTACAAACTGTGAAAAAAAAATGCAACAATGAAATATTCAGTGTTGGCAGATAGATTTTTTGTGGACATGTTCCATAAATATTGATGTTAAAGATTTTTTTTATTGTCAATAAATGTTTAGAATTAAGTTCATGAATCCAGATGGATCTCTAGTACAATCCCCAAAGAGGGCTCTTTAAGTTGATGATTACTTCTATGTGTAAAAATCTTTATTTATAATTGAATCACTTGTTTATTTTTCAAGTTCCAAGTTTTTAGCTATTTTTATATCTTTTTTTTTTCAAATAGTTCAAGAAAGACCAGTACAAATGAGCAATATTTTGCACTGTTATACAATTTAATAAATCAGAAACTGATGACATAGTTCTGTATTTTACTTCTTAATCTCTTTTTTTCAACCAAAAATGCTATGCTCTGATTAGGGGGTACTGAAATTAAAAAAAACATTTCACAGGGGGTACATCAATGAAAAAAGGTTGGGAACCACTGTGGTAGAGATTAGTGTTGTCCCGATACCAATATTTTGGTACCAGTACTAAAATGATTTCGATACTTTTCTAAATAAAGGGGACCACAAAAAATAGAAATATTAGCTTTTTTTCAACAAAAAAATCTTACGGTACATTAAACATGTTTCTTATTGCAAGTTTGTCCTTTAAATAAAATAGTGAACATACAAGACAACTTGTTTTTTATTAGTAGGTAAGCAAACAAAGACTCCTAATTAGTCTGCTGACATATGCAGTAACATATTGTGTCATTTTTCATTCTGTTATTTTGTCAATATATTTAAGGACAAGAGGTAAAAAATGAATCCCGGTCCGACATCTATTTGTTCATTTACTGTTAATATCTGCTTACTTTCTCTTTTAACATGTTCTATCTACACTTCTGTTAAAATGTAATAATCACTTATTCTTCTGTTGTTTGGATACTTTGCATTTGTTTTGGATGATACCACAAATTTAGGTGTCAATCAGAGATATTGGGTTTCACTTTGTAAAGCGCTTTGAGTCACTAGAGAAAAGCGCTATATAAAATATAATTCACATAATTCACATACCAAGTAGTTAGAGGATCATACAATGGGCACCAGGTAGCCCGTAAGGACCGGATGAGTCGCCCGCTGGCCTGTTCTAAAAATAGCTCAAAGAGCAGCACTTACCAGTGAGCTGCCTCTATTTTTAAAATTGTATTTATTTACTAGCAAGCTGGTCTCGCTTTTCTCGACATTTTTAATTCTAAGAGAGACAAAAATCAAATAGAATTTGAAAATCCAAGAAAATATTTAAAAAATCTGGTCTTCACCTGTTTAAATAAATTCCTTTATTTTTTTACTTTGCTTCTTATAACTTTCAGAAAGACAATTTTGGAGAAAAAATACAACCTTAAAAATTATTTTAGGATTGTGGAGGTTTCCTGCGTCTCGCCCGGCTTCTTCTGGTCACAGTATCACACAGCTCAGGATACAGGTTTGACAGTATATAATACATCTTTTACTTTACACAATTGTCCGTCTGTCCAGCTTTTCAGCTGTCTCTTGTTCGTCTCTGTGCCTCTGTCCTGCGTCCTCATGCCTCTCTCTCTTTCATGGTCTCCAGCGCTGCTAATAAAGGGAACAGGTGATTAGATAACTCGTTCCAGCTGAGGTATCCACTCACCTGTTGGCTGCTTCATGGCCGGCCCCTGCACATACCCCGCCCGCAGGGGACGCGCGGAACACGCCCCTCTCCACAAGGATTTTTAAACACATATACCTTTTTACCTTTTAATTTAAATCAATGTTCAAGTAAATGTATTTTTTTCATTGTAAAGAATAATAAATACATTTTAATTTAATTGTTCATTTTAGCTTCTGTTTTTTCGACGAAGAATATTTGTGAAATAGATCTGCAAACTTATTATGATTAAAATTCAAAAGCATTATTCTAGCAAATCTATAAAATCTGTAAAATCAAATTTAAATATTATTTCAAAGTCTTTTGAATTTATTTTAAAATTTTTGTTCTGGAAAATCTAGAAGAAATAATGATTTTTCTTTGTTAGTAATATAGCATGGTCCAATTTGTTATATATTCTAACAAAGTGCAGATTGGATTTCAACTTATTTAAAACATGTCATCAAAATTATCAAATTAATCTTAATCAGGAAAAATGACTAATCATGTTCCATAAATTATTGTTTTTTTTTTTCATAAAGATTCGAATCAACTAGATTTTCTCTTAATTTTTTTCGGTTGAATTTGAAATTTTAAAGACTCAAAATTGAAGATAAACTCTGTTTCAAAATGAATTTTCATTTTTTTCGTGTTTTCTCCTCTTTTTTCATCATTTATTGTCTTAGAAAAAAAAATTCTGTAAAAGGACAAAAATGTATGACGGAATGACAGACAGAAATACCCATTTTTTATATATATACATATATGTATATGTAGATTTATTAATTAAAGGTAAGTTGAGCATATTGGCTATTTCTTGCAATTTCTTTAAGTGTGTATCAAACTGGTAGCTCTTTGCATTAATCAGTACCCAATAAGTAGCTCTTGGTTGCAAAAAGGTTGGTGACCCCTGCCTTAGGGGATAAGTGAGGAAATTCAGTATCAAAAATTCCTTATCACTGCTATTGTCAAAAAATGGCTGGGAAGAGGTATCTAAAAAAAAATTTGGTGACGTCGTAGGGGGGCGTTAGCGGAATGACGTCAACGTGATAGACAGAAGGGCCGCAGGAATGCTCCGGCCCTACTGCCCAGTCAGAGGAGTGTTTAGCCATAGAAGATACGATAAGACTACCAACCCTCAGAGAAGAGTTCTGGGCCGTAGCTGGCGAGCCATTGTCCGGAGAAGGAGTCATCGCGGCTTGGCGAAGGCTCCAGGAAATCCCAAGCGAGGTGACGAGATGCTGGATGTTTTCTGTTACGTTTGGAACGCATTTTGATGCACGAAGGGGGTCACCCCAAGATGCTACAGGACCAGGACAAAGCAGGATTGCAGGTAGGAGCTTGTTTAATATACAAAAGGTAAAATAACACTGGTACAAAAGGAAAACAAACGGCGTTCCAGCGCACGGGAAGCTAATGCTACACTTAGCATGCAGTCTAAAGAGTCCAAGAGGCGCGTGCCGAATGCACGGAAGCTAAGACGGAACTTAGCACAGAGTGACAAAACCAAGCGTGACTGTTGCGAGGAGCAAACAAACCATCCAGGACGAACACAGCTAGCAGGCAGGTTTAAATACTCAAACAATAATCATAAACAGGTGTGCGTCAGAAAGCCAGTGCAGGTGGAACAAATGAGGTAACCATGGAGATAAGAAGAAACAGGAAGTGCTCAAACTAAGGGATCGTAAGAGTCCAAAAATAATCAAAACACACAAAAGGACTCAAGAACAAAAACTATGTCAGATCCGGGAGGCGGATCGTGACAATTCCACCATTGTAGTCTGACGCTGTAGTCAATAAGCTCTTTATTTTTCGCTATCCTTTTGTCTTGGGGGCAGACTGTCTCGTATGTGGGGGTGCATCCTCCGCTTTTGCCATGTTTAATACAAAATAGCGTATAGTTTGAATTTAATCTGTCAGTAGATTCTATATGGAAGCGTTGTAGAAGACGCAGTCAATTTTTGTGTGCTTGTGGTTTTATGTTATGATAAATGATAAATGGGTTGTACTTGTATAGCACTTTTCTACCTTCAAGGTACTCAAAGCGCTTTGACACTACTTCCACATTTTCCCATTCACACACACATTCACACACTGATGGAGGGAGCTGCCATGCAAGGCGCCAACCAGCACCCATCAGGAGCAAGGGTGAAGTGTCTTGCTCAGGACACAACAGACGTGACGAGGTTGGTACTAGGTGGGATTTGAATCAGGGACGCTCGGGTTGCGCACGGCCACTCTCCCACTGCGCCACGCCGTCCCTATGTTGACATACGTCTGTGGTTTCTTACTTTATTTATTAATATTTTAGTTTGTTTGGATTTTTTTATTTTTTATTTTACCTGTTGAAAAAAAAAACAGTATTTGATGTTTGTTGGACAATACATGTAAGTTGTATAAAGAAGGAAGGTGATTCATATAGCCCCATTTTTCACGGTTATACCTGACACATGAAACGTGACAAATTGGGGGGTGAAAAACTTTGAGTGTTGAAGATCTTAAAATGTGTTTTGGGGCAAGTCCAACTTTGACCAAGGAGTCGGTTGCTATGTATAGCGGCTGTCAGGCTTGCCTCTGACAGTTTGACTATGTTTTAGTTTTTTCCTCTGCATTTGTCTTTGTTTCCTCAGTGTGTGTGGTGTTTCCTGTCAGCGCTCTCATTTCGTTGGTTTCCTGTCTTTCTCCCTGAGTACTGTTTTCCCCCTCAGCTGCGGATGATTGGCACCTGGCCACACCTGGTGTCAATCAGTCCGTTCCTATTTAGACTTGTCTTCCTATCCAGTCACTGCTGGATTATTGTATTGCGTGTCGCACTTGTCATTGCTACCTGTTGTGTCGTATCTTGTCGTGTCAATGCAGCGTTGCGGTAAGCTATGTTTGATAGCGGTTTTTAGCTCACTGTCTTTTGTTCCCTGCTTCCAGTTTGTTTTCTAAGTACAAGTACGACTTCTGTTTTCCATGCTAAAGTCGCTTTTTGTTTTCTAGCTCCCATGCTAGCTCTCTTAGTTTGTTATCCGCCCATGTGCGTGCTTTTTGTTCGTACCCTTTGTTTGGTTTTGTTCTAGTATTTTATATTAAAACCATGTTTCCTTATTCAATGCCTGCCTCCGTCTCTGCATCTTGGGATTCGTCACCAACTATCTGTGACAGTGGCGCTTTCCATAATTTTCAGCAGACTTATTTTAAAATGATTACAACCCCAACCCCCAATTCTTCTCATTCAAAATCCACCCGGGAATGGGGCAATTTGAATCCCTTCCCTACTGTATGTTTGAAAATCAATAAACAGATTCGTTCTTTAAAAAAAGATAATGGAACCATTGAAAAAAAAAAGAAGAAGACGCAGTCAAAGTAGAGGTACGTAAATAAGACCGCCCACAAAATGGCGCAGAAAGAGGCTTGAAGATGGTCCGTAAAACATAATTTTTCGCAACATTTTGACCGAAGAATGTAGACCGCAACGAAGTGTTTTCAAAGTAGAAAACAATCATAATATGACCCTTTTAAATTGAGTTTTGTTGTGTTCCACCGCAACCACCGCAACAGAGTATGCGAGTGCAAGGGAGACCGTTGAGAAGAAGAAGTGGACACCCAGCGAGTCAGAGAAACAAACCATGGAAAACATGTTCTACTGTGCAGACCACCCAAAGGACGCACGTTTATCCATGAAAATATTGAGAAGCTGCCAAATTTTGTGTTTTGACGTGTTTCAATTTGTGTTTTCTTTGCTACACAGACACAGCTTGCTGCCAACTCTGACCACTCCAAGACATCCATGCGCAACATAAATAACAATAGAAATTCCTATTGTTACACGACGGAGAGGCAGCCCGTAGGAGACACCTGCAGTAGTCCGTGGCGGAGGGAATCCTTGGGCACCTCACGATTGGACCCGATTTCAATTCTTTAAATAGTGTTGATTCGGAATCGGTTCAACACTATTCTCGATTCAAACCAATTATCTCAATGTATTATTTGATATAATTATTATAATAAAACCTTTTCCAAAGCGGTTACAGGTTTCAAAACCTGCTTTTTAGACACAGCAAAAAAAAACATTAAGATGGCCCAAAAACATCATATTTTTAATGGACTCTTTCAAAAGAAAAAAGTAAACTTCTGTTTTTTTAAATCGATTTTTGAAAAATTGTGAACTGATTTATCCATCCATCCATCCATTTTTTACCGCTTGCCCCTGTTGGGGTCGCGGGCGGTGCTGGAGCCTATCTCAGCTGCATACGGGCGGAAGGCGGGGTACACCATGGACAAGTCGCCACCTCATCGCAGGGCCGGAAATACATAATGTCAAAGCGTAAGTTTAAGAAAGGGGGGACTGCTGAGGTAGCCTCGAAGCGGTTAAATAAATATTTCTCACTTCGGGCAAAACACGGTCGTGAGATATGCGCTCCCTTCCCAGGGCACGATCTGCGGCATCTTGCAGAAGCAGCAAGAGTGTGTGAGTGTTTTTGTGTGCGTGCACGCACACGGTATTTTGAAATGTCTCTATCCATCTAACTGATTTAGAATAGGATAAACATCAATCGCAATTCGGATGTTAATCAATTTTTTTTGGAGCACCCTTAGTAGTTCACTCTCCAAGATAAAATGCAAGAGAATGACTCACCTTTGGCGTTTGTCGACACTGTTGACAAAAATCGGCAATAAAATTTGTCATGGACAGATTCATTTGTGACATCATCACTCATGTGTTTTTTTAAAAACCGGAAACCAATGTGATCGACATCACCAGGAAGAGAAAAAAGTGGTTAATACAAGAAGAATATGGGAACATTTTGCCCATAACACTGTCATGCCAAGGAAATCATGTTTTGATTTGGTCATGTCATGTTTTGCACTTCCTGGTTTGTTTTCGTTACCATGCCAACACATTAGTTTCAGCTGTCATGTCCCGCACTTGTTTCATCACTAGTTATGTCACTGCTATTTACGTAAGCCATTTTTTTTCTGTTCTTCGGCCTGGCAACTTTGTACTTACCTACTGATTCCTACACATCCCGTATTCATCTGCTTCATGCCTTGCTGTTCGTTTTTGTCCACGCCACGTAAGTTTTTGTTATTTATGCCACAGTGCAAGTTTGTTGTGTTATGCATACCACAGTGTAGGTTTTGTTATTCATGCCACAGTGCAAGTGTTTTTGTTCGTGTTCATAGTTATAGCCTTTGTGCTAGTCATTTGTTTTTTGTAGCCAAGTATTTGTTCTCCGCCATTGTGCGCGCCCTTTGTTTATATTTTTTTATTTTAGTTATACTGTTAAATAAATCAAGATGTACTCACGCTCACGCCTGGCTCGTGCAAATCATCCTTTGCGTTGGAAAAACATAATATACCATAGTCCAAGGCGTGAAACACGTCAGTTTAAAAAGCGGACCTTTCACTGTAAATGGCAAAGGGGTTATACTTGTATAGTGCTTTTCTACCTTCAAGGTACTCAAAGCGCTTTGACACTATTTCCACATTCACCCATTCACACACACACTCACACACTGATGGCGGGAGCAGCCATGCAAGGCCCTAACCACGACCCATCAGGAGCAAGGGCGAAGTGACTTGTTTAAGGACACAACGGACGTGACGAGGTTGGTAAAAGGTGGGGATCGAACCCGGAACTCTCAGATTGCTGGCACAGCCACTCTCCCAACCGTGCGCTACACCGTCCCGAATACTCCCACTGTCATGTGGGAGTATTAAGAGTGGTGTCATGCCGGACATCTGGAGATGTGATCTAAGATCGTTAGCTTCTTGGTCTCTTCCTTTGTCTTCTTTGTCTTTTCCGTCTTTGTCTTTGTCTTTTCGTTTGTCCTTTTCTTCGTCTTCGTTGTCCTTTTCTGCGTCCTCCTTTTCCTTTTCTTTGTCTTTTTCTTCATTCTTTTCTTCACCCTTTTCTTTGTCTTTGTCTTCTTCTTCTTCATCCTCATCATCATCATGTTCTTCTTCATCATCATCATCATCATGTTCTTCCTCCTTTTTCACCTTTTCTTCATTTCTTCTCCTCTCTTCTTCTTTTCTACTCTTTTCCTCTGCTAGTCTTTCCCGCTCTTCTTCTTCTTGTTTTCTCATCTTCTCCTCTTCCTCCTTCATCACCTTTTCTTCAATTCATCTCCTCTCTTCTTCCTTCTCCTCTATCTTGTCTGCGCCGTCATCTTCTACCTTCTTGTCTTCGGGCCCTGATACAGTATGCTTTGCCTGTCCAAAAGCATTCGCCGTTTTTCTCGACAGCCAGGTAATACAACGCACACACTACCTTCTTTATCACATTCACAGGAGCTCACATTCTCGTTGTCTCTACTTCAACGGATGGAAAAAGTTTTTGGCTAAGTAGAAACACAGCCTGCGCTGAGGTGGCGACTTGTCCAGGGTGTAACACGCCTTCCGCCCGATTGTAGCTGAGAAAGGCACCGGCGTCCCCCGCAACCTCAAAGGGAATAAGCGGTAGAAAATGTATGGATGGATAGAAACATAGCTGACCCGGCCGGATGTTGGAAAGTTCTCTTGCCGTCTGAGAAGTGTTGTATCCCAAATAGCTGCAATTGCTTTCTCTTAAGGTATTGATGTGTGATTTCCAGTGGTTACCTCCGAGTTACGAAACCGCTTTATTATGAAGCTGGCTGTGGCGCGTTCGTTCTGATGTCACTTCCTGTGTGTGGGCGTGGTCTTTCTGGCGTCACTTCCTCGCCGAACGCACTTTGTAAACGATCAATGAGTCCATATAAAGCTAATAGCCGGAGATTCAAGAATTACACGGCTGACTTACCCGTGTAGAAATTTGTCCGAGGAGGCGAACCTTGAACAATGTTTTTGTTATGATCCGCTGCCCGGATCTTAGTCTATTTACGTTTTTCGGTTCCGCTTGTGTTCTTAGCACCTTTTGAGTTTGTGTGTCTCAGTTGCCATGACGGCAGATTACATTCACCTGCCTCTGGTTAATGTTCGGGATGCGCACCTGTTGCCCGGCCACTAATCAGAGGGCTATTTAGTCCTTGCCCTGGCCTCACTCGGTCTGGCTTCCTAATTTGTTTTATACAACAGATGACGACGTTTGATTCCTGTTTTCTACCTGCTAGCTTCCACAATAGGCTCTTTTTACCTTCTAGCTCCCTCGCTAGCTCCTTTAGTTTCTGCCTTAAGTGCTATGAGCACGTTTTTCTTTGTTACCATCCGATTTATTTCTAAATAAATAATTTGTTCCTACCTGCACGCTGTACGAACATAAATGCAGACCAAAGCCCGGTCTGCATTTCTGGGAGAACAAACCCCGCATTACGATGCGACCCGGTCGTCACAGTTGTAGTCTGGCTGAAACGGGTCTTAGGCTGAATAATTATTTATTTAAGGGGTTAAACGACTTATCAATCAACCATCAATCAATGTTTATTTATATATCCCTAAATCACAAGTGTCTCAAAGGGCTGCACAAACCACAATGACACCCGCTGTAAAGAGCCCACATAACGGCAAGGAAAAACTCACCCCTGGTGGGACGTCGGTGACAGTGACTAGGGGGGGACCGAAAGCAATGGATGTCGAGTGGGTCTAAGATGATATTGTGAAAGTCCAGTCCATAGTGGATTCAACATAACAGTGAGAGTCCAGTCCATAGTGGATCCAATATAGTAGCGAGAGTCCCGTCCATAGTGGAGCCAGCAGGAGACCATCCCAAGAGGAGACGGATCAACAGCGCAGAAATGTCCCCAACCGATGCACAGGCCATCGGTCCACCGTGGGTCCCGACACTGGACAGCCAGCACTTCATCCATGGCCACCGGACCTGTGTCTCCCCCCACTCCCGCTCCCTTGAGAAAAAAGAAAAGAAATGGCAGATCAACTGGTCTAAAAAGGGGGTCTATTTAAAGGCTAGAGTATACAAATGAGTTTCAAGATGGGACTTAAATGCTTCTACTGAGGTAGCATCTCTAACTGTTACCGGGAGGGCATTCCAGAGTACTGGAGCCCGAATGGAAAACGCTCTATAGCCCGCAGACTTTTTTGGGGCACTGGGAATCACTAATAAGCCGGAGTTCTTTGAACGCAGATTTCTTGCGGGGACATATGGTACAATACAATCGGCAAGATAGGCTGGAGGTAGACCGTGTAATATTTTAAACGTAAGTAGTAAAACCTTAAAGTCACATCTTAAGTGCACAGGAAGCCAGTGCAGGTTAGCCAGTACAGGCGTAATGTGATCAAACTTTCTTGTTCTTGTCAAAAGTCTAGCAGCCGCATTTTGTACCAACTGTAATCTTTTAATGCTAGACATGGGGAGACCCGAAAATAATACGTTACAGTAATCGAGACGAGACGTAACAAACGCATGGATAATGATCTCAGCGTCGCTAGTGGACAAAATGGAATGAATTTTAGCGATATTACGGAGATGAAAGAAGGCCATTTTAGTAACACTCTTAATGTGTGACTCAAAGGAGAGAGTTGGGTCAAAGATAATACCCAGATTCTTTACCGAGTCGCCTTGTTTAATTATTTGGTTGTCAAATGTTAAAGTTGTATTATTAAATAGAGGTCGGTGTCTAGCAGGACCGATAATCAGCATTTCCGTTTTCTTGGCGTTGAGTAGCAAAACGTTAGCAGACATCTATTGTTTAATTTCATTAAGACACGCCTCCAGCTGACTACAATTTGGCGTGTTGGTCAGCTTTAGAGGCATGTAGAGTTGGGTGTCATCAGCATAACAGCTACAGATAACACCGTATTTGCGTATGATGTCACCTAGCGGCAGCATGTAGATGCTGAAGAGTGCAGGGCCAAGGACCAAACCCTGGGGAACTCCACACGTTACCCTAACATAGTCCGAGGTCACATTGTTATGCACTGCATCCTGTCAGTAAGATAAGAGTTAAACCAAGACAGGGCTAAGTCTGCCATACCAATTCGTGTTTTGATACGCTCTAATAAAATATTATGATTGACGGTATCGAAAGCAGCGCTAAGATCGAGGAGCAGCAACATAGATGACGCATCAGAATTCATCGTTAGCAATAGATCATTAGTCATTTTTTTGAGGGCTGTGATTTGCCCTGAAACCGGATTGAAAGGTTTCAAATAGATTGTTAGACGCTAAGTGTTCATTTAGCTGCTCTGCAACAATTTTTTCAAAGATTTTCGAAATAAAGGGAAGGTGAGTTTACCATGAGGTCGGGATCGAGGTTAGGTCTTTAAAGGAGAGGATGAATAACCGCTTTTTTGAATGCTAGGGGAACAGTGCCAAAGGAAAGTGATAAGTTACCGAGTCGCCTTGTGTAATTGTTTGGTTGTCAATTGTTAAGGTGGTATTATTAAATAGATGTCGGTGTCTAGCAGGACCGATAATCAGCATTTCCGTTTTCTTGGTGTTCGAGTTGCAAAAAGTTATCAGACATCCATTGTTTAATTTCATTAAGACACGCCTTTAGCTGACTACAATCCGACGTGTTGGTCTGCTTCAGGGGCATGTAGAGTTGGCATACTTGCCAACCTTGGCATACTTGCCAACCTTGAGACCTCCGATTTCAGGGGTGGGGGGACGGAGGCGTGGTTGGAGCGGTGGCAGGGGAGGAGTATATTTACATCTACAATTCACCAACTCGAGTATTTTATATATATTTCATATATATATACATACATATATATATATATATATATTTCAGACATATATATATATATATATATATATGTCTGAAATATATGACTTTCAGTGAATTCTAGCTGTATATATTTATTTTATTATATATATAAATAAAATATATAATAAAATATATTTTATTTTATTATATAATATATTACCCTTTTTGTTATATATATACCCTTTTTATTATATATATTACCCTTTTTATTATTTATATATATATATATATATATATAAATATATTATATATATATATATATATATATATATATATATATATATATATATATATTACCCTTTATATATATATATATATATATATATATATATTACCCTTTTTATTATATAGATAAATAAAATAAATAGTTTAATTTCAGACGGCAATTATCAAATACACAGTAAATAAAAACACAGTTGTTCTACTAACTGTACTAAATAACAAGGCGAAGTGATGAAGTTACGTCTCTTTACTGTGGCTTCAGAACAGACTCCCTCACTAGCCGTCAGGTGCACAAGACCACGTAAATTGTTGGCCAATCAAAAGGCAACCCCATAACGCTATAGCCAACATTCACCAGGAGATGGCAACAGACAACATAGAATCACTCTATTACAGACGCCGTTGCCATGGCTGTAATTCCTCCTTCTTCTGCTTCTTCTCCTTGTGTTTGCAGTTTTTTATCACAATCTGTAGATGTTGTAACATGATTGGGCAGGCAAGCTGTTTATATAGTGGAAAAGCGGACGTGAAAACAGGCTGTTCCCACTCAGGTCCGCTGTCCACATGGAGCTGGAGGGGGCGTGGCTTCCAGCTAAGGCTGAATTTCGGGAGAAAATTTCTTCCGGGAGGTTTTCGGGAGTGGCGCTGAATTTCGGGAGGGTTGGCAAGTATGAGAGTTGGGTGTCATCAGCATAACAGTGAAAGCGAACACCGACTTAGTGTAGACATGGCCCGAAGTCGCGGTCAACTGTCCCACAATGATCCATTTGGAACCCAAAAAAGGCTCCTCAATAACAGTGTTAATTTTGTTGACAAAAATTTTTCGTCATAGTTATCGTCAACAACCTTTTTTTTCTTACTAAAACGAGACAATAACTAAATAAAAAATTATTTACGTGGACTAAGACGATGACATATTCGTCAACGAATAAAAACGAGACGAAAATGTCTGCCAGAGACGAGATCCAATCGGAACTCATTTCGTTAGGAAGAGGCGGGAGGAGTTGTGAAGAGAACCAATCAGAGCGACGTGGTAAGGAAGTTACGTAAACGTAGTTTGCGTTTGAGACTGACCCGGGAATGCGCTGCAGAAGACAACATGTCAACGCGGGAGGAAGAGGAGAGAGGACATATAGGGACATTTTCTATTTGATGTCAAAGATAACAAGACGCAGTGTAAGAAATGCAGCGCGAGGATTACGGGGAAAAACACGACAAACTTGAAGCGACATTTACAGTCGAATCACCCCGGAATCCACACACAGGTAAGCATTTTCCACAACATACACTCACTCGACGTAATAAATCAATCAATGTTTACTTATATAGCCCTAAATCACTAGTGTCTCAAAGGGCTGCACAAACCACAACACAAACCACTACGACATCCTCGGTAGGCCCACATAATGGCAAGCAAAACTCACACCCAGTGGGACGTCGGTGACAATGATGACTATGAGAACCTTGGAGAGGAGGAAAGCAATGGATGTCGAGCGGGTCTAACATGATACTGTGAAAGTTCAATCCATAATGGATCCAACACAGCCGCGAGAGTCCAGTCCAAAGCGGATCCAACACAGCAGCGAGAGTCCCGTTCACAGCGAGCCAGCAGGAAACCATCCCAAGCGGAGGCGGATCAGCAGCGCAGGGATGTCCCCAGCCGATACACAGGCAAGCAGTACATGGCCACCGGATCGGACCGGACCCCCTCCACAAGGGAGAGTGGGACATAGGAGAAAAAGAAAAGAAACGGCAGATCAACTGGTCTATAAAGGGAGTCTATTTAAAGGCTAGAGTATACAAATGAATTTTAAGGTGAGACTTAAATGCTTCTACTGAGGTGGCATCTCGAACTGTTACCGGGATAATCCCGTTTAATAGTCCCATAATAATAATATTTGATAATCCCGTGTAATAATCCTGTTTATTACACGGTTTACTCGTGAAATACTAAATTTGAGACATGATTTTCATCAAAATACGACTTGTATCTGTGATTTTTCCGCTGTTTTGCTTTGACTTTCAGAAATTGAAGGGAAAGTTCACATATTACCCTTTAGTCGACTAAATCTACTGTACTGTATAATCTTATGATATTTCGTCAACTAAACGAGACTAAAACTAAAACAATTAAATAACTAAATTATGACTACATGTCCCTAAAGCTGACTAACACGCCGGATTGTAGTCAGTTTGAAGCGTGTCTTAATGAAATTAAACAATGGATGTCCGCTCATTTTTTGCAATTTAACGCCAAAAAAACGGAAATGTTGATTATCGGTCCTGCTAGACACCGACTTCTATTTAATAGTATGGCTTTAATATTTGGCAACCCAAATAATAAAACAAGGTGACTCGGTAAAAAATCTGGGTATTATCTTCGACCCAACTCTCTCCTTTGAGGCACACATTAAAAGCGTTACTAAAACGGCTTTCTTTCATCTCCGTAATATCTCTAAAATTCGCTCCATTTTGTCCACTAGAGACAGCGAGATCATTATCCATGCGTTTGTTACGTCTCGTCTCGATACTGTAACGTATTATTTTCGGGTCTCCCCATGTCTAGCATTAAAAGATTACAGCTGGTACAAAATGCGGCTGCTAGACTTTTGACAAGAACAAGAAAGTTTGATCACATTACGCCTGTACTGGCTCACCTGCACTGGCTTCCTGTGCACTTAAGATGTGACTTTAAGGTTTTACTACTTACGTATAAAATACTACACGGTCTAGCTCCATCTTATCTTACCGATTGTATTGTACCATATGTCCCGGCAAGAAATCTGCGTTCAAAAGACTCCGGCTTATTAGTGATTCCTAAAGCCCAAAAAAAGTCTGCGGGCTATAGAGCGTTTTCCGTTCGGGCTCCAGTACTCTGGAATGCCCTCCCGGTAACAGTTCGAGATGCTACCTCAGTAGAAACATTTAAGTCTCACCTTAAAACTCATCCTAGCCTTTAAATAGACCTCCTTTTTAGACCAGTTGATCTGCCGCTTCTTTTCTTTTTCTCCTATGTCCCCCCCCTCCCTTGTGGAGGGGGTCCGGTCTGATGACCATGGATGAAGTACTGGCTGTCCAGAGTCGAGACCCAGGATGGATCGCTCGTCGGGACCCAGGATGGACCGCTTCGCCTGTGTATCGGTTGGGAACATCACTCCGCTACTGATCCGCCTCTGCTTGGATGGTTTCCTGTGGACGGGACTCTCGCTGCTGTCTTGGATCCGCTTTGAACTGAACTCTCGCGGCTGTGTTGGAGCCACTATGGATTGAACTTTCACAGAGGGGGGGGGGCACATCTGAGGTCCTCTCCAAGGTTTCTCATAGTCAGCAATGTCACTGGCGTCCCACTGGATGTGAATTCTCCCTGCCCACCGGCTGTAAGTTTTCCTTGCCCTTTTGTGGGTTCTTCCGAGGATGTCGTAGTCGTAATGGTTTGTGCAGTCCTTTGAGACATTTGTGATTTAGGGCTATATAAATAAACATTGATTGATTGATTGACTAAAACTAAGTTACATTTTAGTCAAAAGACTATGACTAAAACTAAATCGAATTTTGCTGTCAAAATTAACACTGCTCAATAAAAGGGTTGCGATACAAAACGCACAAAGTGTCCCTAGTAAAACTGCTAGTAAGTGTGGGAAAATGTAATATTGCACAATGACATGTAAGCGCGAAGCCACTTCAAACTGTAGGTGCAATTACCTCCAACAACACGACTGTTTCCCTGATGGGTTAAGACACCTTTGAGAGGTGGGGGATGGGGGAGAAGGGGGTGTGAGTAAAGAGAAACAGGAAACACACATAATTATCACAGTCATTCCGACTCAGGCTAATCACTGGCGCTAAAAGGTTCCCTGCCAGCCAAGAGGCCAGGGAACAGCAACGTTTTTTTTTCTGTTTTTTTTTGGGCCAGCGGCCTGTCATTTGCAGACCGCAGGTGAGCCCCCGGTCAGCGTCTCGGCGACCTCCCATCGGTGCCGCCATCACAAACGCAGCTCAATTAGTGCCAATCACTGGCGCGCTCGCAATAATTACTTGGCGGTGTTTGACATGCGTGTGTTACGGGTTCTCGGTTGTAAAAAAACAACCTAAAAAAAAAAAACAATTCAAGTGAGTAGCTTGTGATTTGTATATGGATCGGAGCAGCTGACAAGACTGATAATACGTCGAACTTTACTTAAAACTGTCACACACTCTTAGTGTGCTCTTCACTGAAGGGCCCAAATTGTCCCTGACTACAATTGTGTGGTGATTGTGTGTAATTGTGTGCACAGTTCATCCACTCATTATAACGCGGTGACCCTATAGCAGAGACAGGGAGCCATTAGTGGCTGTACTTACACCGTCTGTCGGTGTGTGTGCCCCCGCCAGTGTGTGTTGCGCGTGCAATGAAAAACACTTAATGGCGACAGACTTGGCTCAACATTATTCTAACACACACACACGCACACACACACTGAGTCGACCACCTGAGGCAGGTCTCTGCACCTCTCAGACATCGATCATGCGTAACATTAAACCCATAACATTATATTCAAAATCATGAATGCCTGATCTATGTCAGGTGTCTTTGTTGTTGAACCCCAAGATGCAGAGATGGAGGCAGGCATGGAATGTGAAAACATGATTTAATTAAATACTAAGACAAAAACAAAACCAAAAGGGTACAAACACAAAGCGCGCACAAGGCGGATAATAACAAACGAAGGGCTATGAACAAACTAATCGGAAGCAGGGAACAAAAAACAGTAAGCTACAAAACAACTACCAAATATAGCTTACCGCGACGCTGCATTCACACGACCAGTAGGAATAACAAGTAGAAAATGACATTGACACGACAATACAATACAATGATCCAGCAACTGACACAAGACAAAGAGGGTACAAATAGGAGCGGGCTGATTGGCAGCAGGTGTGGCCAGGTGCCAATCAGCCGCAGCTGAGGAGGAACACAGCACTCATGGAACAAGACAGTAAGCTGACAAAATAAGAGCACTAGACAGGAACTAAAGACAGGAGATACTAAACACAGAGGAAACAGACAAATGCAGAGGAAAAACTAAAACAGTGACAAACTGTCAGGGGAAAGCCTGACAATCTATTTTTTTTTTTTGTTGTTGTTTTTTAAAATAAAAAAACATTCCTTTTTAAAGGGGAACATTATCACCATTTCAAAAGGGTTAAAAACAATAAAAATCAGTTCCCAGTGGCTTGTTTTATTTTTCAAATTTTTTTTCACAATTTCACACCTCACGGAATATCCCTAAAAAAAGCTGTAAAGTTCTTGATTTTCCCTATTTGCGAAGCGACTGTCCATTTCCCTGTGACGTCATACAGTACATGGCGGTTACCACTGCAAAATATAGCAACATTAGCTCGGATTCAGACTCGGATTTCAGCAGCTTAAGCGATTCAACAGATTACACATGTATTGAAACAGGTGGTCGGAGTATGGAGGCAGATAGCGAAAACGAAATTGAAGAAGAAATTGAAGCTATTGAGCGAATAGCTATTGACGCTATTCGGCCATAAAATGGGTGTACCTAATGAAGTGGCCCATAGCATGGCTGCCTTATTAGCATCGCCGGTAAAATGTGTGGACCAAACGATCAGGACTTTCGCATCTTGTGACACTGGAGCAACTTAAATCCGTCGATTGGTAAGTTTTTGTTTTGCATTAAATGTGGGTATCTAGTTTCAAATGTACATACAGCTGGCGTAAATAGCATGTTAGCATCGATTAGCGTAGCATGTTAGCATCGATTAGCTGGCAGTCATGCTGCGACCAAATATGTCTGATTAGCACATAAGTCTACACCATCAACAAAACTCAGTTTTTTTCGGTTTAAATAATAGCTATGGTGATTACAAACAGGTGTGAGACATGAAGATAGGGGCGTGACATGAAGACAAGGGGGGAACTAATTAGTTGGCATGGTAACAAAGAAAACAAGGAAGTTCAGGAACAGGAACTGAGTGTCCAAAAAATAAAACCGAACATGACCTAAACAAAACATGATCCCATAGGCGTGACACTTTCATATCGAGGTTATCTAGAACAAAATGATCACGGTTATCATTATTATCACCGCTTTTGTTACTTATCCACTCACTAAAATCTTTAAACAAAGTTTTTTTTCATTTTTAATAACTAAAACAGACAAACTGTATGTTTTGTGTTTCTTATGAGAATGCAGCTGTGAGAGGCTCCAGCACCCCCCGCTACTCCGAAAGGGACAAGCTGTAGGAAATGGATGGATGCTTCACTGTTTTTGTATTTGTGTCTGTTTTACTGGCGAAGCTTTAAAAATTATTTAAGCGAAAAGCTTGTAACAAATTAAATGTATAATTATAATTTATTATTTCTGGCAGGCTTTGTGGCGTCCTACTCTGTTTAGAGATCCTTGAACACACCGTAAAAACACATTTGTCTTTTATTCCTTTTAGTATAGAACAATCACTCTATTGTAACTTTTTCTTATATGTTCAATGTGCACAATTGAATAGCTTAGTCCGGGGTTCAGCAACCCGCGGGACTAGAGCCGCATAGCGCCGCCCTAGTGGCTCCCTGGACCTCTTTCAAAGATGTGTGAAAATGTAAAAAGTGTTACGGCACACGCGCAGTTCGCTTTTCCCTTTTCTGCTGGAGCACCTAAAGCTCCACTGACACGCCACCGCGCTCGCTGCGCAGACCATGTCTACCCTCCGCCACAGCCACAGGCAATCTGCAATCGACGTACCTGGTAGTCATGAGAGCCCACAGGATAAAGAGCTTCGCCGCTGACTTCTGCTCGTCGGAACATAGCCCCGTATACAGTAAGCTTCGCGTCTATGACTTCCCTCCGGCTCTCTCTCACTTACCTGTCTCTCTCGTGCCTTGTCCTGATATTCCTTGTTGTCTCTTGTCCCCCACAGCCCTCCGTGTCTTAGCTTTTGCTGGTGCTCTTCCCCCTGGACCTTAATTGCCTACCCCTAGCTTGGACTTGTGGACGCCTCTCTCCTACACCCCGACCCTGCTCGGACCGCGGACCTCTTTGCTTCTTCCCCTCTGGACTAATCACACATTTCCACACATAGTATTCCATTCACATACATAGTAGCATACACACCCCACGTAATCATCTAGTGCTCAATAAAACTGTTGAGCTTGATCCTCTGTTGTCTTGCCAGCTCCTTCCCCATTGTCGACACATAACAAAAATATGAAGAAAAAAATATATTTTTTGTCCTAATATATTTTCTGTAGAAAAACAAACATAACACAAACCTTCCTAATTGCTAGAAATCCCACTGTTTATGTTATGCATGCTTCACTTATGAGAGTATTAGGCAAGCACCGTTTTGTCCTAGTAATTTCAGTGATCCTTGAACTCATCGTAGTTTGTTCACATATACAACTTTCTCGGATGCTGCCACAGAAAGACATGTTTTATTTCACTCCTTCTTTGTCTCATTTTGTCCACCAAACGTTTTATGCTGTGCTTGAATGCACAAAGGTGACTTTTGCTGATGTTATTGACTTGTGTGGACGGCTAATCAGGTGTAGTTGGTCAATGCATGACAGCAAGCTAATCGATGCTAACATGCTAAATAGGCTAGCTGTGTATACATTTTGCATCGTTATGCCTCATTTGTACCTGTAGGTATATTTGAGCTCATTTAATAATTTCCAGGCGTTATCTCATCCTTTGAGAAGCCTTTTTACTAATGATTTCCAATGTTGCAAAAATGTGTAGAATAAAAATTCAAATACAACTTTTCTGTCAACGAATATTTGCGTCAGCCTTTGATTGTAGGCTAATATAACTAATATAGACACTTACATCATGTGTTGCCTTTATTATAAAACATATATAAGACATCACATTTTTTGCAGCTCTAGACAGATTTTTTTTTTTTTGTATTTTTGGTCCAATATGGCTCTTTCTGTCAGAACCTGGACTGTGGTGGGGTTTGTTTTCCCGGAATGCAAAGGAAGGTGACGGGACATGGCTCGAGGGTAAATACATATTTTAATTCATCTATAAAAAAAAGTGCAAACTAAAGGGGTGCACAAGGCGGAGAACAAACTTGGCAGAAAAAACTAAAACTACCACAAAGGCAAAAAACTTACGACATAAAAAACTCGCTAACTGTGACTTGAATAAACAAAACATATGTGCAGGGCATGAAGCATGAACTATGGCATGAAGAGAATGAACAGAGCGGGGAACAACAACAATGACGCCAGGCCGACTGCCTGGCAACTACAAGCTTAAATGATAGTGAAGTGATTAACACAGGTGCGTGAGCCCTAAACAAATCAGGTGCAAGAGTCCAAATGAGTACAGGTGAAACCAAATAGCTGTCATGGAAACAAAACAAGGGAGTGAAAAAACAGGAACTAATGGAGTCTTGAAGTAACATAACACAACTCAACAAAACTTGATCACAAAACATGACTGTGGCGGTCCGACCGAAGAGGATCATGAAAAACCAGGTGCATGCCTTATTGTGTGAGCCCTGTGTTACGGTTGAAGCTTTGAACTGTGCGTGGTTGACGGAGTTACACGCCACACTGTCATCCAACAGGAAGCCCAGGAAGGCGTGCCGGCAGCGACGCCGCAATCGAGATCAGGTGCGGGGGTCGCGCACCTGTACACTATTATTGAATCTCCTCTCGCTGTATAAAAGGGTATCAGCAGCACGAGAGGCGGATGAGGAACGAGAGGAGCGAGAGACACGAGAGCCAGAAGACACAGCGCATGCAACGCGGAATACAGCGAGAGCGAGAGGGAGAGCGAGAGGCAGACGACGCAGAAAAAAATATTTTTTATTGAAAAATAAAAAAGTCTACATCTGCTCAAGAAATGTCCTTCCTTGATGGTCCTGGGAACCCACGCGACGGCATGAGTCTGTCACATTGACACTTTCAACAATTTGGGTTGCCGACCCCTGGCTTAGGCCCCGTTTACACTAAGCCGGATAAGGCTATCCAGGGTAAATCACACCTTATCCGTTTCCGCCCACAAGAATGCCACCGTTTAAGACCCCCGCCCCCCCTCCGTCCGCCTGCGCAACGCGAAGAAATAAATAGCGTCCATCTGCTCCAAGCTCCACAGTAGATGACTTTACTTCACCGTAAAGTTATTTAAAAGAGCTTTATTGTAAATATTTAGCTGTGCATTTGACATTTGTTTGCTGTGTTTTGTGTGCAAGTTTTTAAATGAAAAGTTATCTCCTTTGAACAATATCCAGTGTTTTGGTATTTCGATTAACTAGAATCCAGTGTGCTGTGGGGCCTTATTGTAGTGAATCACACCTGAGATATCATAAATGAATCAAATCTTTAATCGACATGAGAAAGTAGACAATGCGATAAACTGTTTGGGACACGAATGGATGGTTCCATCTTTGCGCTAATGGCGGCGTTAACGAAGATGCGGGCATCACGCACGCTGCCGGGCCATATCACAGTCACATCCATAAAGCAATATTTGTAGTCACACACTGTTTTCAGGTGGGTTGAATCACACCTGACAGTTCAAAAGTTCTCTTGCCGTCTGAGAAGTGTAGTATCCAAAATAGCTGCAATCTCCCTTCTCTTAAGGTATTGATTGGTGATTTGCAAAAGTGTCTGTACATGTACAAACCCTGTTTCCATATGAGTTGGGAAATTGTGTTAGATGTAAATATAAACATTAAACAATGATTTGCAAATCCTTTCAACCCATATTCAGTTGAATATGCTACAAAGACAACATATTTGATGTTTAAACTGATAAACATTTTTTTTTTTTGCAAATAATCATTAACTTTAGAATTTGATTCCAGCAACACGGGACAAAGAAGTTGGGAAAAATGGCAATAAATACTTGCAGAGTTAAGGAATGCTCATCAAACACTTATTCGGAACATCCCACAGGTGTGCAGGCTAATTGGGAACAGGTGGGTGCCATGATTGGGTATAAAAACAGTTTCCCAAAAAATGCTAAGTCACTGACGTCAGTTCCTGTGTGGGTGGGGTCTTTCTGGCGTCACTTCCTCTTCGAACTCACTTTGTAAACGATCAGTGAGTCCCATACTTGCCAACCCTCCCGGATTTTCCTGGAGACTCCCAAAATTCAGCGCCTCTCCCGAAAACCTCCCGGGACAAATTTTCTCCCAAAAATCTCCTGAAATTCAGGCGGAGCTGGAGGCCACACCCCCTCCAGCTCCATGCGGACCTGAGTGACGTGTCGGCAGCCAGTTTTCACGTAAGCTTTCCCACAATATAAACAGCGAGCCTGCCCAATGACGTTATAACTGTAGAATGATCGAGGGCGAGTTATTGGTTTCTTATGTGTTCCATTGTTAGGCAGTTTCATTAACGTCCTCAAAGCGCGGTAACAATACACAACATCAGCAGTCACATTTTCGTCTACGGTAAGGCAGTTCGTCTGCCGTAAACAGCAATGTTTTGACACTCTTAAACAGGACAATACTGCCATCTACTGTACATGTATATGTGACAATAACATCTACGGCTTTTAGAGAGTGCAGAAGAACGAGGAAGATACAGCCATGGCGACGCCGAGGACGAGTAAGATGAAGAAATACCCTTGTAAGTTCCAAGTTGCAGCTGCACCTCCCGAAATCGGAGTTCTCAAGGTTGGCAAGTATGGTGAGTCCATACAAAGCTAAGTGCCGGAGATTCAAGAAATACACATTTGACTTACCCGTGTAAAAATGTGTCAGAGGAAGGGGACCTTAAACGATGGTTTAGTGTGGCTGAAACGGGGCTTAGGCTAAATAATTATTTGTTTAAGGGGTTAAACGACTTAGTGTAGATATGGTGCTTGTCACTTCGACAACAATGTGGTTAAATAAGTTTAGTTCGGGGTATGTCGTTTCCTAATGGGGAAAGACGTCAATGCCTCTTGTTTTCATGTTAACATTTTGAACTACACTGCAAACAGTCAGTGTTCAAAATCAGGGAAAAAAAATACAAAAATGAGGGGTATTTTATTTGAACTAAGCAAAATTACTTGCCAATAGAACAAGAAAATTCAGCTGGTCAAGAATTTCCAAAACAGGTAAAATTAGCTAACCTCAATGAACCCAAAAATGCCTTAAAATAAATATTTTCTTACTAAAAACAAGTGCACTTTTCTTGGTAGAAAAAGAAAATTACACCTTTTTGCTCAATATGTTAAAAAATATTGTTAAATTAAGTAAATGCTAGTGCCATTATCCTGACATTATGACATATCATGATTTTTTTTGTTCATGCTTGAATAAATTATTTTTCTACTTTATACTTGTGAGTGTTAATGACACAGCTTTGCAACAGTTGATATTCTGGTTTCACCTTTTTTTTTATGTTTGACTGCCATCTACTTGTCGCACTTATCATTACCAAATAAAATAGCTTGGAGGTCTGTAAGCAAAACCAGAATTATTCCACACATTAGGCACACTGTCGGGTATTGAGAAAAAAAAAGGGATTTTAAGTGCGCCTTATAGTCTGGAAAATACGGAACATTTTAAAAAAAAAACACACAAAAAAAACAGAGCCTTTGGTTTATGATTTTTTATTTTTGACTGCCATCTACTGGTCACACTTATCATTACCAAATAAAATAGCTTTAAGGACGGTACGCAAAACCAGAATTGTTCCGTACATTAGGCGCACCGGGCTATAAGGCGCACTGTCGGGTTTTGAGATTTTAAGTGTAGTCTGGAAAATACGGAACATCTAGAAAAAAACACACATCCTTTTGTTTCTGATGGGGGTTTTTTTATGTTTGACTGCCATCTACTGGTCACGCTTATCACTACCAAATAAGATAGTTTCGAGGTGGGTAAACAAAGAAATATTCCGCACTGTCAAGTTATGAGAGAAAAAAAAAAAGGATTTTAAGTGCGCATTTAAAAAAAAACAAATAAAAAACACATCCTTTGATTTATGATTTTTTTTTAATGTTTGACTGCCATCTACTGGTCACACTTATCATTACCAAATAAAATAGCTTCCATGCATGTTTTACTCAATCTAGGTCATCAAATCTCAGCTACAAGCTGTAATATCTTACTGAGCTCATTTAGGACAGAAACCCTTAAAATAAGTAAAACACTCAAACATAAAATCTGCTTAGTGAGAACAATTGTCTTATCAGACAGAAAATAAGCAAATATCACTCTTATTTGAGATATTTAATCTTACTTACATGTCAGTTTTTGCAGTGTAGGGATCTGGCGACAGTCAGTCCGTGAGTTTACCAACGTGCAATGATCAATATCGGTTTTTCAATTTTTTACAACGGTAATGCCAACTGTCAGGAGTTTTACCGTGGTTACCACATTAAATACTGTTTCTCTTTTGGGGGACGGCGTGGCAAAGTTGGGAGAGTGGCCTTGCCAGCCATCTGAGGGTTACTGGTTCAATAAACACTATACTTGCCAACCCTCCCAGAGAGACTCCCGAAATTCAGCGCCTCTCCCGAAAACTTCCCAGGACAAATTTTCTCCCGAAAATCTCCCGAAATTCAGGCGAAGCTGGAGGCCACGCCTCCTCCAGCTCAATGCGGACCTGAGTGACGTGTACAAAGAGCGTGTCTGCCCAATGACGTTTTAACTGTAAAATGATCGAGGGCGAGTTCTTGGTTTTTTATGTGGGTTTATTGTTGGGCAGTTTCATTATCGTCCTCCCAGCGCGGTAAAACAACAGCAGTCGGAATTTGTCTACCTAAAGCAGTTCGTCTGCCAAACAGCAATGTGTTGTGACACTCTTAAACAGGACAATACTGCCATCTAGTGTACATGCATTTGGTTAGAAAAACAAGGATGGAATATTCAACCCTCAACTCAACAATGAGTAGATGAGTGTTATGTGTGTGTAAATGTGTCAATAAATGAACACTGAAATTCAAGTATTTCTTATATATATATATATATATATATATATATCTAGAATTCACTGAAAATCAAGTATTTCTTAAATATATATACATATATGAAATACTTGACTTGGTGAATCTATGAATCTAGCGGTAAATATACTCCTCACCTCTTAACTACGCACCCAACCATTCCCCGCTCCACCCCCAACCACGCCCCCCTAAACCCCACCTCCCGAAATCGGAGGCCTGAAGGTTGGTAAGTATGATCCCCACCTTCTACCAACCTAGTCATGTCCTTGAGCGAGACATTTCACCCTTGCTCCTGATGGGTCCTGGTTAGCGCCGCGCATGGCAGCTCCCGCCATCAGTGTGTGAATGTGTGTGTGAATGGGTGAATGTGGAAATAGGGTCAAAGCGCTTTGAGTTCCTTTAAAAAATAAAAGAAGGTAGAAAAACGCATACAAGTACACCCCATTTACATCCTTATGCAAGAATCACAAGTGACCCACAAACAAAGAAACAACATGAACAGATAAATCCATATATCCTAACTGATAACACTGACTGGCACGTACAGATACACACACACACACACACACACACACACACACACACACACACACACACACACTTGAAAGCCTACATAAGTGGATCACTGAGGTGGGTGTGTGTGGGAATCTTCAGCTGGGCTATCGCTAACAAGCATGCTTGTCTCTCGCTCCTTCTTATACGACAAATCCCTTCCACTCCACGCCAGAGATTAGCATATTGTCTTACCCAGACACACATGCACACACACACATTCCGATCATATAACCAGCACATTATATTTTTGTACTGAGAACATCTATTTCTAAGTGACT
>NC_084637.1:16912157-16929657 GCF_033978795.1 Nerophis ophidion | reverse complement strand
AAACAGGAACCGAGTGGCCAAAAAACACAGAACATGACGAAAACAAAACATGCTCGCACAGACATGACACATTTACAGTATCTTCACTGTGCAAACAACCTCGAGTTGAAACTTTTTTTTATCTGTAATTTAAAGGAATGTTAACCGAGCTCCCAATCTATTTTATTTTTTCTGTTTGTTTTTTGTCCTGTCCAGCTACTTAGGCAAATCATATTGTTAATTTACTTAACAAAAGAGAAGTGTGGGATACTTCTCTTGTTGCCTTATTGGTATTTGACCTCAATAATACAGAAATGACAATGAGCATTATTACACTACGAATGGAGCAATACAAATACCGATAGAAATAGCACTGCTGATAATGAATAATAAAAGTAATTACCTCTATTATCAACAATGCAATTGTTCATATGCAACTATACATATATTTAAAGTTATTTAAGTTAAAGTACCAATGATTGTCACACAAACATATAATGATAACTTGAAAAACAAAAGAAAGCAGATAAATGGAGGGGAAGAAATAAGCCAACCATATTAACCTTGTAGATTGTTATAGTCACATTAGCTTAAGCTTTGTCAGTGTGCCCTGTGTAACCCAGTTTCCCGTAGGGCAGGGGTAGGGAACCTATGGCTCTAGAGCCAGATGTGGCTCTTTTGATGACTGCATCTGGTTCTCAGATAAATCTGAGCTGACATTGCGTAAAACGATAAGTAATGAATAATTCCACTTGTCATCACAGTGTTAAAAATAACGTTCAAAATATGAAACATTCTCATGCATTTTGAATCCATCCATCCGTTTTCTACCGCACCTGTTCAAGAAGTTGCGTTAATGGTAAGAAGTTATGTATTTATTATTGGTTGTCAAGTACGGCTTCAGGACATGAAGTGATTCTTATTATGCAAGGTAATTATGCAAGCATGGAATAACCTGTGATTAATCATAATAAATCTGATTAAGAAAAAAAATATTTGACGGTACTAAATTGCTTTGTCATCTACAACCCAAATCTAAAATCTTGATGATTACGCTGATTTGAGCATTTTATGCACGAAATGCTAACAGACCAGTTTTGTCCCACTTAGCGTATACTTGACAAAGTATGTTCATCTTCTTGGATAACAACAAAAATGGTGGTTTTGTCTCATCATCGTGATAAATCATTTTAATCTAATTTGATTTACTCCTGTCTCAGTGACGTGTGTGGTCTGCTTTGAACTAATATGATTTTTTGCCTAATAAAGGACCACAGCAAATCAATGATGCCGATGAGAGCAAGTCGCAGGAATGAAAAGGGAGGAAGTGTGTATGTGTGTGTGTGTGTGTGTGTGTGTGTGTGTGTGTGTGTGTGTGTGTGTGTGTGTGTGTTCTTGTATATCAACCCTTCTTGAGACATCAACAAGGAAAAGTCTCACGCCTATGGATCATGTTTTGTTTTTGTCATGTTCGGTTTGGTTATTTGGACACTTGTTTCCTGTTTTGCACTTCCTGTTTTTTATTTTTTATGTCACGCACCTGTTCCATCACTGCTATTTAAGCCATTTTGTTTCTGTTCTTCGTCCTGGCAACTAGACCTACCTACACATCCCGTATTCATCTGCTGTTCGTTTTTGTCCACGCCACGTAAGTTTTGTATTTATGCCTCAGTGCAAGTTTTGTTTTTTCACGCCAGAGTGCAAGTGTTTTTGTTTCATGTTTGTAGTTTGTAGCCTTTATGCTAGTCTTTTGTTTTTTTGTAGCCAAGAATTTGTACCTCCTTGTGAGCGCCCTTTGTTTGTCTTTTTGTAGTTTTGTTAGAATATTAATAAAAATGTCCTCACGTTCACGTCTGGCTCGTCCCAACTATCCTTTGCAAAGAAGAAACAATCCTAGTCTCATTTGCACCCCTGGTGGTGAAATCTATCAAAATTTGGGTGGTCCCAAAAAGGAGGGATTATTTAAATTTCCTGTGTGTCGGTTTTAAAAGTGCCCCCCCTCTGGTCAACATATGAAATAACAAGTGTGTGTCAAAATTTGAAGTGCTCCCGCTCTGACAAACATATGTAACAACAAGTGTGTGTGAGGTATTGAAATGTGCCAAAATTAATAAAAAATATTTGTTTAAATATGTATATAGATACATACTGTCATAACCTAAAGTAAATAATGAAGATTAAAAACCAATTACAAACAAAAAAATCCACCCCCCCCCCCCAAAATCTAACTAAAAATTGTCTTTTTCTCACAAAGTCTCAACTTTTTTCTTATAGAATAGAAAACCATTTCTTTCCGTTTGTGTAATATTGCAATATTTTCTCGTAAAATTATAACAATCATTTCTTGTGATCATGTTTTGTTTAGTTATGTTTTGTTTTTCTTAAGACTCCTTTTTTTCCTGTTTTTGCACTTCCTTGTTTGCTTTGTTTCCATGCCAACCCATTAGTTTTCACCTTGTCCCCATGTCACACACCTGTTTTCACTAATCACCACAGTATTATTTAAGCCACAGTTGCCAGGTAGTCAGCCTGGCGACATCACCCTCGATCACCTGCTACGCACCTTGTAATCCATGCCAATGATCCATGTCCCGTTCTCGTTCCGTTCCAAATAAGTTTTCTCGTTATTTATGCCACAGTGCAAGTTTTTGTTTTATGTTCATAGTTTTGCCTTAGTGCGAGTTTTGTTTTTACAGCCAAGTTTTTGTACCTCCTTGTGAGCGCCTTTCGTTTGTTCCTTTTTTGAGTGTTAAAATTATACAATGTTTGTACCTTTGACCGTTGTACGACCCAGTCGTTTTGCACCTCAGGAAAACAAATCCCACCACAGTCCACGTCTTGACAATAACTTTATGTAAAGTTATTACTTTTTAATGCAAAATGGTGACTTTTGTCATATAAGATTCTGACTTTTATCACATTATTGCCAATTTTATTTGTCGTTCATTTTGTGAGTAAAATTATGACTTACCAAGTAAAATTCCAATTTTTGCTATTATATTGCCAAAATGTTAAAGTTTTCTTGGAAAATCGCGACTGTTATTGAGTAAAATTCCAACTTTTGTCATAACATTGCACAAATATTCAGTTTTTCTTGTAAAATTTTGACTTGCGTTGAGTAAAATTTATGTTTATTATAATACCTATCATGTTCTATGGTCTGGATTTTGTTTGTTGTTATTTTCGGTTTCCAACTCCATTAGTTCCTGTTTTTGATGCACTCTTGTTGTCCTGATCCGCTGCTCGGATCATGTTTTATTCTGGTTCTGGTTCGGTTTTATATCACATCTTGTTAGCGTTTGTCTTCCCTAGTTCCTGGTGGCCCTTCCTGTTTTGTTCTGTTGTCATAACTACGCATTTGTGTCACCTGCCTTTTGTTTTTTGACGTGCACCTGCCTCCTAATTACTGTCCGTATTTAAGCCTGCCTTTTCGGTTTACTCGGTCTCGCATTCTAGTTTCTGTTCCATGCAACAGGTGATGACGCTGATTCCCGATTATGGTAAAAGACTATTTTTGTACTTGTTAGCTTCCACGCTATTCCTTTGTTTATTCCCTATCTCACATGCTAGCATCTTTAGTTCCTTCTAGCTCCCATGCTAGGTCTGTTTATTTTGTCTTTAGTGCCCTGTGCAAGTGTTTCTGTTTAGTTTGTTTTGTTAGTGTAAATAAATCTTCATTTCCTATCTTCACGCTGTGTCCATATCCAACTGCATCCTTGAGAGAACAAACCTGCACCACGATGCCAGCTAAGCGTTACACTTGTTTGTTTTAGTTGCCATTGTGGCATGATTTTTACCTGCTGCTGGTGTTCGGACACACGCACCTGTTGTCAATAATGACATGACTATTTAAGCCTGTAGTTGCCAGGTAGTCGGCCTGGCGACAATGACATTACTCTGATGACATTATCAAGCTTTGTTTATTCATAGTTCATGCTGCTCTGCTCATGTCACCGTAAGTGTTTTTTGTTTCAGGTTCATAGTTTCTGCCCATGAGTTAGTTTTGTTCCTCCACTGTGAGCACTTTTTGTTTGTACTTTGTTAGTGAAGAATTAAATCATGTTCCTACCTTCTTCCGATGTTCAGTCAAGTCAGTTTGCATCAGGGGAAAAATTCCTCTTTCTTGTGAAATTCCAACTCATTTTTCACGACAAGCTTTTTTATATTTGCATAGTATGTATATGTTATTGTTTTGAATACAAATCTTTATATTTCTAGAACGGGTGGTCCTAAAGAAGTAGGCATTTATTAGAGGTCTCAAGAAGGTAACAAATACAAGAGTGTGTGTGTGTGTGTGTGTGTGTGTGTGTGTGTGTGTGTGTGTGTGTGTGTGTGTGTGTGTGTGTGTGCAATCGACTGCAGCTTTGACTTCCCAGACACCGCCTCAAGTCTACATTTTACAGTACCAATCGGCCCCCTGCGCCCGCTCCCGTCTCTCTGCCGTACGCCCCGCGTGGCCACTCGACCGATAAGTTGGAGACGAAGGCTAAAAGCTCTTGCAGGGTGAGTGACAATAGGAGGGCAGGAAAGTGCTCGCTCGCTTTCTTCCTGGCCAACTCTCTCTCTCTCCTTCGCCACAGGAAGACATTATGGAAGTCATTATTGTGGCCCGCCAAGTCGCCACAGAAGCACCGTTTTTGACTTGTGTGTGTGTGTGTGTGTGTGTGTGTGTGTGTGTGTGTGTGTGTGTGTGTGTGTGTGTGTGTGTGTGTGTGTGTGTGTGTGATAATATTTCTCTACTGAGAAACATCCATCCATCCATCCATTTTCTACCGCTTATTCCCTTTGGGGTTGCTGGGGGCGCTGGTGCCTATCTGAGCTACAATCGGGCGGAAGGCGGCGTACATCCTGGACAAGTCGCCACCTCATCGCAGTACTGAGAAACACACATTATATATCTATTTCACAAGGTTATCATTTTATAGGCATGTGTGTTTTTATGTAAAGACAATTAATGGATTAGATTTATATCGCGCTTTTCTATTGTTAGATACTCAAAGCGCTCACAGAGAAGTGGGAACCCATCATTCATTCACACCTGGTGGTGGTAAGCTACATCTGTAGCCACAGCTGCCCTGGGGTAGACTGACGGAAGCGTGGCTGCCAGTTTGCGCCTACGGCCCCTCCGACCACCAGTGTGAGCGGCACCAGGGGCATAGGGTGAAGTGTCCTGCCCAAGGACACAACGGCAGCGACTTTGATGTCAATAGGTGGGAAGCGAACCTGCAACCCTCAGGTTTCTGGCACGGCCGCTCTACCCACTACGCCATTGTGTGCTGAGGCGGCGACTTGTCAAGGGTGTATCCCGCCTTCCGCCTGAATGCCGCTGAGATAGGCTCCAGCACCCCCCGCGACCCCCAACGGGACAAGCGGTAGAAATGGATGGATGGATGGAGTTTTGTTTACGTGGCTATCTGACGGTAATAAACATTTTTGTTATACATGGACATTATTCTGGACATCGGTAATTAGCTGGCTGCACATGTTTCAACTAGCTTCATTTATATTCGGCAACCAGTAAAAGTAACAGTTTAGGACTTTATAAAAGTTTTAAAAAGGGCCAACACTAAATTGGCTGTAGTGTGAACGGGAGTGTGAATGTTGTCTGTCTATCTGTGTTGGTCCTGTGATGAGGTGGTGACTTGTCCAAGGTGTACGCCGCTTTCCGCCCGAATGCAGCTGAGATAGGCTCCAGCACCCTGCCGTGACCCCGAAAGAGACAAGTGGTAGAAAATGAATGGATACATAGTACAGGCCAAAAGTTTGGACACCTTCACTTTCGTAATGTGTTTTCTTTATTTTCTTGACTATTATTTACTCTTGTAGATTGTCACTGAAGGCATCAAAAGAGGTACGTGCAGGGATGGCTTCCAGGAATTGTTCCAGGAGGATGAGCTCAAACATGGGGCTGTCTGAGTCTCTCGGCTTGAGCCATCTGGTGGCCGCATCCCTTAGCTGCTGTCAAAGAGCGAATGGCCGGTCCTCTGGTCCCAAACTCAAGGCTCGGAATCGGCGCCGGCGGTCCTCTCCTGTGCTGCCGACCCGGTCCAGGATCGCTCTTTTGAGGTCATGGAACTGGATTAGGGCCGCCGCCGGTAGGCTAAGCACCGCTCGTTGCGCCTCCCCCGCTAGGAGGGGTAACAGCTTCCCCCCCTGACTCTTCTTGCGGCCAGCCGCACGCTGTTGCTGTGGCCTCCAAAATGTCTACGTACGCTTGCGGGTCTTCGACTTCCGTCGTGCGCTGTATGGAGGCAGCCGCTCCGGCGCTTGGTGACCCCCTCGCTCTGTTCGTCAACGTCTGCAGTATCTGTGTTTGTTGTTGGCTTGTCGTTGACACCTTCGCTAGCACTCTTTTAAGCGCCTCCAGGGGGGTTGGAGCTGTCATTTTTCTTCCTTCTTTCTTTTTGGTTCTTTTAGTTGGGCGCCAATGTTACACTCTCTTGTGCCGACTTGAATGACCTTCTGGACCCCAGCTGTCAGGTGATACAATTATTTCATTTTCGTTGCTTTGCTTTTCTCCAGGTTTCACTGTCGTTGCCAAGGGTGTCCATATGTGCACTTGGCACCAGGACACCCTAGGCCGCAGTTCCATGATCGACTTTGTAGTTGTGTCATCGGATTTGCGGCCTAATGTTTTGGACACTCGGGTGAAGAGAGGGGCGGAGCTTTCTACCGATCACCACCTGGTGGTGAGTTGGCTGCGATGGTGGGGGAGGATGCCGGACAGACCTGGCAGGCCCAAACGCATTGTGAGGGTCTGCTGGGAACGTCTGGCAGAGTCTCCTGTCAGAGAGAGTTTCAATTCAGACCTCCGGGAGAACTTTGAACATGTCACGAGGGAGGTGCGGGACATTGAGTCTGAGTGGACCATGTTCCGAACCTCTATTGTCGAGGCGGCTGATTGGAGCTGTGGCCGCAAGGTTGTTGGTGCCTGTCGTGGCGGTAATCCCAGAACCCGTTGGTGGACACCAGCAGTGAGGGATGCCGTCAAGCTGAAGAAGGAGTCCTATCGGGTTATTTTGGCTCATAGGACTCCGGAGGCAGTGGACGGGTACCGACGGGCCAAGCGGTGTGCAGCTTTAGCGGTCGCGGAGGCAAAAACTCGGACATGGGAAGAGTTCGGGGAAGCCATGGAAAATGACCTCTGGACGGCTTCGAAGCGATTCTGGACCACCATACGCCGCCTCAGGAAGGGGAAGCAGTGCACTATCAACACCGTGTATGGTGCGGATGGTGTTCTGCTGACTTCGACTGCGGATGTTGTGGATCGGTGGAGACCTCCTCAATCCCACCAACACGTCTTCCTTTGAGGAAGCGGTGCCTGGGGAATCTGTGGTGGACTCTCCTATTTCTGGGGCTGAGGTCGCTGAGGTAGTTAAAAAGCTCCTCGGCGGCAAGGCCCCGGGGGTGGATGAGATCCGCCCGGAGTTAGTTCCTTAAGGCTCTGGATGCTGTGGGGCTGTCTTGGTTGACAAGACTCTGCAGCATCGCGTGGACATCGGGGGCGGTACCTCTGAATTGGCAGACCGGGGTGGTGGTCCCTCTCTTTAAGAAGGGGGACCGGAGGAAGTGTTCCAACTATCTTGGGATCACACTCCTCAGCCTTCCCGGTAAGGCTTATTCAGGTGTACTGGAGAGGAGGCTTCGCCGGATAGTTGAACCTCGGATTCAGGGGGAACAGTGTGGTTTTCGTCCTGGTCGTGGAACTGTGGACCAGCTCTATACTCTCGGCAGGGTTTTTGAGGGTGCATGGGAGTTTGCCCAACCAGTCTACATGTGCTTTGTGGACTTGGAGAAGGCATTCGACCGTGTCCCTCGGGAAGTCCTGTGGGGGGTGCTCAGAGAGTATGGGGTACCGGACTGTCTTATTGTGGCAGTCCGCTCCATGTATGATCAGTGTCAGAGCTTGGTCCGCATTGCTGGCAGTAAGTCGGACACGTTTCCAGTGAGGGTTGGAATCCGCCAAGGCTGTCCTTTGTCACCCATTCTGTTCATAACTTTTATGGACACAATTTCTAGGCGCAGCCAACGCGTTGAGGGGATCCGGTTTGGTGGCCACGGGATTAGGTCTCTGCTTTTTGCAGATGATGTAGTCCTGATGGCTTCATCTGGCCGGGATCTTCAGCTCTCACTGGATCGGTTCGCAGCCGAGTGTGAAGCGACCGGAATGAGAATCAGCACCTCCAAGTCCGAGTCCATGGTTCTCGCCCGGAAAAGGGTGGAATGCCATCTCCGGGTTGGGGGGGAGACCCTGCCCCAAGTGGAGGAGTTCAAGTACCTAGGAGTCTTGTTCACGAGTGGGGGAAGAGTGGATCGTGAGATCGACAGGCGGATCGGTGCGGCGTCTTCAGTAATGCGGACGTTGTATCGATCCGTTGTGGTGAAGAAGGAGCTGAGCCGGAAGGCAAAGCTCTCAATTTACCGGTCGATCTACGTTCCCATCCTCACCTATGGTCATGAGCTTTGGGTCATGACCGAAAGGACAAGATCACGGGTACAAGCGGCCAAAATGAGTTTCCTCCGCCGGGTGGCGGGGCTCTCCCTTAGAGATAGGGTGAGAAGCTCTGCCATCCAGGAGGAACTCAACGTAAAGCCGCTGCTCCTTCACATCGAGAGGAGCCAGATGAGGTGGTTCGGGCATCTGGTCAGGATGCCACCGAACGCCTCCCTAGGGATGTGTTTAGGGCACGTCCAGCTGGTAGGAGGCCACGGGGAAGACCCAGGACACGTTGGGAAGACTATGTCTCCCGGCTGGCCTGGGAACGCCTCGGAATCCCCCGGGAAGAGCTAGATGAAGTGGCTGGAGATAGGGAAGTCTGGGCTTCCCTGCTTAGGATAAGCAGAAGATGATGGATGGATGGATGGATGGATGCTTTGCTTTTCAGCAGTATATAGTTTTTAAGGCTTTTCAGTCTAGTGTGTCTCTGCGTCCGGGTCTCCTGTCCCCCCTCATGGTCTCCGGCGCGCCTGATAAAGACACAGGTGATTAGATAACTCCTTCCAGCTGAGAAATCTCCTCACCTGTCGTTGCTTCACAGTTGTCTCCTGCACATGCCCCGCCCGCAGGGGACACGTGGACCACGCCCCTTCCACATTCACCTTTTATTGTTAAGTACATACAGTAACTCCACAATAACATAACACAGTAACTCCATTCATAGTTGTGATTCCTTCAGTGACAATCTACAATGTGAATCAGTGATCTTAGACACACGGCCCGCGGGCCGCAATTGGCCCGTGAGACGTTATTTTGTGTGTGTGTGTGTGTGTGCAAGTTCTCCCACTTAAAATGATTACAGAGGTCTGTAATTTTCATCATAGGTACACTTCAACTGTGAATGACAAAATGTGAAAAAAAAATCCAGGAATTCACATTGTAGGAATTTTAAAGAATTTATTTGTATATTAGAGTGGGTAATAAGTATTTGGTCAACCATTCAAAGCTCTCACTGATGAAAGGAGGTTTCGCCTCAAAATGTCACAATACATGGCGCCATTCATTCTTTCCTTAACACGGATCAATCGTCCTGTCCGCTTAGCAGAAAAACAGCCCCAAAGCATGATGTTTCCACCCCAATGCTTCACAGTAGGTATGGTGTTCTTGGGATGCAACTCAGTATTCTTCTTCCTCCAAACACGACGAGTTGAGTTTATACCAAAATGGATTCATGGATTTTCCACCATAATTTACAAATAAATTCTTTAAAATTCCTACAATGTGAATTCCTGGATTTTTTCCCCACATTCTGTCTCTCACAGTTGAAGTGTACCTATGATGAAAAATACAGAACACTGTCATCATTTTAAGTGGGAGAACTTGTACAATCGGTGGCTGACTAAATACTTTTTTGCCCCACTGTGTGTGTGTATATATATATATATATATATATATATATATATATATATATATATATATATATATATATTCATATACATATATATATATATATATATATATATATATATATATATATATATATATATATATATATATATATATATATATATGTAGTGCGCAGGCTTTGTATTAATGTAGTGATGGCAATTAATTGCAAGCGCGCTCCGGGGATTATTTTCCAAGGTGTGGAACAGACGGATAATACGAGGCAAACAAGTTGTTTGTGGTGCGCGCGTCCTTGCTCCTCGTGTCATTCTTCATGTCGATCGCTTACATGCGCATAAAGAAGTCGAGACATTCACCGACTCTACTTTTTTGGAATTCTGGTGAAGGTAAGTAGATATCGATCAACTTGGCATTCACATAACACAAAGCTTTCAAACTTGACCTCTTTTTTCTGTACTTGACACCTTGGCGGCTCAACGAGTGTGATAAATAGAAGGTGGTTGGAGCAAAGGACGCACATACATGATTGTTGCTATTGACGCAAACACCTCATGTGCAAAAAGTGAGATCTTGCCTGACGATGTTCTTGCAAAAACCTTGAAAGTTGCACCTTATAACTACAAAACCGGTTTCCTTTTGAGTTGGGAAATTGTGTTAGATGTAAATATAAACGGAATAAAATTATTTGCAAATCCTTTTCAACCCATATTCAGTTGAATATGCTACAAAGACAACATATTTGATGTTCAAACTCATAAACTGTATTTTCTTTTTTTTTTTTTGCAAATAATAATTAACTTAGAATTTCATGGCTGCAACACGTGCCAAAGTAGTTGGGAAAGGGCATGTTCACCACTGTGTTACATCACCTTTTCTTTTAACAACATTCAAAAAACGTTTGGAAATTGAGGAAACTGTTTGTTGAAGCTTTGAAAGAGGAATTATTTCCCTTTCTTGTTTTTATGTAGAGCTTCAGTCGTTCAACAGTCTGAGGTCTCCGCTGTTGTATTTTACGCTTCATAATGCGCCACACATTTTCGATTGGGAGACAGGTCTGGACTGCAGGCGGGCCAGGAAAGTACCCGCACTCTTTGTTTACATACCCACGCTGTTGTAACACGTGCTGAATGTGGCTTGGCATTGTCTTGCTGAAATAAGCAGGGGCGTCCATGAAAAAGACGGCGCTTAGATGTCAGCATATGTTGTTCCAAAACCTTTATGTACCTTTCAGCATTAATGGTGCCTTGACAGATGTGTAAGTTACCCATGCCTTGGGCACTAATGCACCCCCATACCATCACAGATGCTGGCTTTTGAACTTTGCGTCGATAACAGTCTCGATGGTTCCCTTTTGGTCCGGATGACACGATATGGAAAATTTCCAAAAACGATTTGAAATGTGGACTCGTCAGACCACAGAACACTTTTCCACTTTGCATCAGTCCATCTTAGATGATCTCGGGCCCAGAGAAGCCGGCGGCGTCTCTGAATGTAGTTGATAAATGGCTTTCGCTTTGCATAGTAGAGCTTTAACCAGCACTTACAGATGTAGCAACAAACTGTATTTAGTGACAGCGGTTTTTCTGACGTGTTCCTGAGCCTAAGTGGTGATATCCTTTAGAGATTGATGTCGGTTTTTGATACAGTGCCGTCTGAGGGATCGAAGGTCACGGTCATTCAATGTTGGTTTCCGGCCATGCCGCTTACGTGGAGTGATTTTTTCCAGATTCTCTGAACCTTTTGATGATATTATGGATCGTAGATGTTGAAATCCCTAAATTTCTTGCAATTGCACTTTGAGAAACGTTGTTCTTAAACTGTTTGACTATTTGCTCACGCAGTTGTGGACAAAGGGGTGTACCTCGCCCCATCCTTTCTTGTGAAAGACTGAGCATTTTTTGGGAAGCTGTTTTTATACCCAATCATGGCACCCACCTGTTCCCAATAAGCCTGCACACCTGTGGGATGTTCCAAATAAGTGTTTGATGAGCATTCCTCAACTTTATCAGTATTTATTGCCACTATTCCCAACTTCCTTGTCACGTGTTGCTGGCATGAAATTATAAAGTTAAGTTAAAGTACAGATGATTGTCACACACACACTAGGTGTGGTGAAATTTGTCTGCATTTGACCCATCCCCCAGATCACCCACTGGGAGATGAGGTGAGCAGTGAGCAGCAGCAGTGCCACGCCCGTGAGTCATTTTTGGTGTTTTAACGCCCAATTCCTACCCTTGATGCTGAGTGCCAAAGTTAATGATAATTTGCAAAATAAAAAACGTTTATCTGTTTGAACATCAAATATTTTGTCTTTGTAACATATTCAACTGAATATGGGTTGAAAAGGATTTGCAAATCATTGTATTCTGTTTATATTTACATCTAACACAATTTCCCAATTCATATGGAAACGGGATTTGTGTATATATATATATATATATATATATATATATATATATATATATATATATATATATATATATATATATATATATATATATATATATATATATATACTTCACGGTGGCAGAGGGGTTAGTGCGTCTGCCTCACAATACGAAGGTCCTACAGTCCTGGGTTCAAATCCAGGCTCGGGATCTTTCTGTGTGGAGTTTGCATGTTCTCCCCGTGAATGCGTGGGTTCCCTCCGGGTACTCCGGCTTCCTCCCACTTCCCAAGACATGCACCTGGGATAGGTTGATTGGCGACACTAAATTGGCCCTAGTGTGTGAATGTGAGTGTGAATGTTGTCTGTCTATCTGTGTTGGCCCTGCGATGAGGTGGCGACTTGTCCAGGGTGTACCCCGCCTTCCGCCCGATTGTAGCTTAGATAGGCGCCAGCGCCTCCCGTGACCCCGAAAGGGAATAAGCGGTAGGAAATGGATGGATGGATATATATATATATATACATAGAAAGGGAACTTTTAACACTTAAGAACAAATAGGCCACCCTAAGAGTGCTGTGGAACACTCGTTGATTTTGTTCTTACCTACGAACAAATCCCAGCTAAGAAAACATTGGTGAATACAAAATTATCCTTAAAAACTTCGTAAGTGGGCCTAAAAACAAAATGTGTTTTTAAGGAGTTGCTGAATTGTGTCCAATGTGTCTATTAGGCTACAGACATGTTCACGGTGAGTGTGAAAGTGTATTTTCAATAAGAATTTTGACCGTGTTGCTCCGAATGTTCTCACAACAGTAGCCAATGAAATCAATTGCACCTCTCATGTGACAATTGATGGCAGCCTTGGGAGGACATTGCGCGCACACACACACACACATTTAGTAATTTTGTTCATGTGCAACCCCCCCCTTTCCCATATCTCAGCTAACTTGACATTCAGACTGGAAAAATTGCCAGTTATTGTATAGAAATCTTTTGTGGCAACAAACAAGGACGCACGGTGAAGGCTTAATAAAGTTGGACAGGAAACCTTTCTTTTCTGTATAGAAAATAAAAAAAGTTTCTGCACGGCTTCCCAAGGCTGAGGACTCTGCATATTGTGTGAGTAAACTATATGAAAAGTATTTGAAAGGATGATCAAACTCATACTTTTCCCCGCGGCGTGTGCTTGAGAAGGTATTTTAACCTTTTCTTTTGACTCAGATCTCAGTGATGTGCCTGAGATCACCGGGGTTTTCGGGTCTTTCAACATCATAACCCCCTCCTTCAGGTGACCCAGCTAGGGTTGATCAGACCTGAGCTTGTGTCCCAGTAGCATTGGCCCATAGATCGTTCCTCCTAATCCAAAGCTATCTAGAGTCTCTCTCTGCTGCCTCCATGGTGGCCTTAATGGCCTTCCTTTTCCCATCACCTGTGATGCCAAGTCGTGTAAACACCTTGCACAGTGAGCGGCCAGCAAAGCCTCTACACCCCCACTTCAATGGGCTCACAGCGTGCCTTCCAGCCTCCTCTGCGGCATTGCTCGAGTAGCTCCTGATACTTTGACCGCTTCCGCTCGTTTGCCTCCTCTATGCGATCCTCCCAAGGAACTGTCAGCTCTATAAGTAGCACCTGCCGTGAAGATAAAGATGTCTAGCCTCAACGAAGTTGTTGTGACGTAGTCTGAAAACTTGAGCTGCTTTCCCAAGTCCACTCGAAGATCCCAGTCCAATGCTGAGGTGAGGAGCCCGGCTGCTGGTTTGGGCTGTGACTGTGGATGCTCTCCAGCCCTGAGAAAGGCAATTCTCCTCTTACCAAGTTGTTGTTTTTTGCCACGGCTTTCGCGATGGCTTCAGCAACAGTCTTCACCACTTGGTCGTGCCGCTAACGGTAGCGGCCCTCCCCCAGAGCTTTAGAGCAGCTGCTTAAGCTGTGCTCCAGCGAGCCTTTCCTGGAGTACAGCACACAGGCTGGAGAGTCATTCATTCCCTAGAGATGGAGATTGGCTGGGCTGGGTAGGACGCTTGAACCATGAACTTAATGCGCTGGGGTTCAGCCAACCTGATCTCAGACCAGATCACCCTCCTCTCCAGTGCACCATCCCACCTTGTCCATGCTCCCTGCTGCTGCATACCCCCCATCCTGCTTGTTCGCTCCTCCTCAACCTCTGCACGCAACTCCTTCAGGACTAGCTGGCGTTTGTCTTTACCCCGTGCCTTCTCATAGTGAGGTTAGGGGAAGGATCCCAGCACAGCACGGCCTGTTGCCACCATGCCCACCAGAGCCCTATGTCTCAGCCGAGACTCAGCATTCCTCCAGGCTTTCCTGAGCTTTCCACTTCCTGCCAGTTCGCACCACGATGCCTGCTGATGCCACTTTAGAGTCCTTAGAGTCACGATAAGAGCAAAGCCTCTCGAGTGCGAGAGACCCTGAACTCTTTGTCCAGGCTGCGTGGAAAGCCCATTTATCGGTGAAGGTAGCTGCTGATCTTCCTCTCCAGTCTCCACTGTTGACAGAGGAACCTCATACAACAACAGAGGCCAGAGTATCCAGGGTAAGACGCCATGGGGGTAAATCCCCGCCTTAAACCGGCCAGGTAAGCCAGACTTGTCTACAGCCGATAGCCACGTCTCCAGCTCCTTGATGGTCGTTTGGATTGCTGCAGTATCCCTGAGACTACAGTCAAAGACCTTGCCCAGGCTCTTGGCCGGTTTCTCTGTAATAGATGGGATTGCTGTGGCATCCACGAAGAAGCGGAACTTGTCTGCCAGTTTTCCCTTCTTTAGAACCATCGACCTGGATTTAGTTGGTTTTATGCTAATTTTTGGAGATGAGCTTTTCCAGGCCCTGGATTATCCATCTTGCGCCGGGCACTGATGTGGTTGTGACAGTGAGATCGTCCATAAAGGCTCTGATGGGGGGCTGTCAAGTTCCAGACTTCGACAGAGGGCCTCTGTATCCGTTTCAGCTGCTTTGAATACCATGTTCATGGCTAGGGCAAAAAGGCAAAAACTAAGATTTTACACCCAGTTATAATGTCCTTTTCAAGCCTGTGCCAATCTGATGTTATGCTCCCGGTAGTGACCCTGAGCCTGAAGTTCCCATAGTAATTCAGGATGAGGTCCTAGATCTTTTTGGGTACATGGTGTCGGTCCAGGGTAGTCTCCACGAGCTTGTGGGGTATGGAGCCATACGCATTGGCAAGGTCAAGCCAAAGCACAGCAATATCTCGCTTACCCTCCCGCGCCTCCCTGACACAACTACAAAGTCGATCATGGAACTGCGGCCTAAGGTGTCCTGGTGCCAAGTGCACATATGGACACCCTTATGTTGCAACATGGTGTTTGTTATAGACAATCTGTAACGAGCACAAAAGTCCAATAACAAAACACCACTCGGGGTTCAGATCCGGGCGGCCATTGTTCCCAATCACGCCTCTCCAGGTTTCACTGTCGTTGCCAACATGAACTTTGAAGTCCCCCAGTAGGACAAGGGAATCACCCGGGAGAGCATTTTCCAGTACTCCCGCGAGTGTATCCAAAAAGGGTGGGTTCTATATATACATATACTTATATATACATATACTTATATATACATATACATATATATATATATATATATATATATATATACATATATATATTTACACTGTATACATACATATACAGTTAGGTCCATAAATATTTGGACTTTGACACAATTTTCAGTATTCCAGCAGTTCCTTCCCTCCTCCATATTTTTCTATTTCCATTATTTTGCTACAAGTTGATCTTTGTCTTATCTGTCCATAAGATGTTGTTCCAGAACCGTACAGACTCTTTTGAATTTTACACAGTCACAATATATGTCACCTTGTAGCCTCCAGCGGCCGCCTTAACAACAAAGACACTATTATATGTATATATATATATATATATATATATATATATATATATATATATATATATGCATACATATACACATATATACTTATATATATACATATATATATATACATATATATGTGTGTATATGTATATAATCTATATAATAAATGGATTGTACTTGTATAGCATGTTACTACCGTCAAGGTACTCAAAGTTTTTTGACACTACTTCCACATTTACCCATTCACACACACATTCACACTGATGGAGGGAGCTGCCATGCAAGTCACTAACCAGCACCCATCAGGAGTAAGGGTGAAGTGTCTTGCTCAGGACACAACGAGGTTGGTACCAGGTGAGGATTGAACCAGGGACCCTCGGGTTGCGCACGGCCACTCTTCCACTGCGCCACATCATCCCGAGATATATATATATATATATATATATATATATATATATATATATATATATATATATATATATATATATATATATATATATATATATATATATATATTCATCCATCCATTTCTACCGCTTATTCCCTGTCGGGGTCGCGGGGGTCGCTGGCGCCTATCTCAGCTACAATATATATATATATATATATATATATATATATATATATATATATATATATATATATATATATATATGTCTTGATTGGATTATCCAGACAATAGTGCTCGATACCGTGGTAGAGCGCAATATGTAGGTGTGGGAAAAATCACAAGACTACTTCATCTCTACAGAACTGTTTCATGAGGGGTTCCCTCAATCATCAGGAGATTTTAATGGAAGCATTCACATACAATAGTTTATATAGGGCACAGAGTGGGTGGGTACAGGCAGGCGTAGGGTGTGGTGATTGGCTCATGTGTTACCTAGGAGGTGTTTCGGTCTGTGGCGGCATGTTGAAATGATTTCACTGCGCTTGTTGAGGGATGATAGACCTGGATGATATATAATAAACAGTTTCTCTTTTAAGCATAGGTTGCATCTTTTATTACCACTGTTGTAAGGTGTGCTGGATGCAAGAATTTGCCATGTTATTCAATATTCAAGATTATTGTCTTTGAGGTTCCAAATGTGTTTGCTGAGTTCTGTAGAATTCCGCAAAGTCTGGTTTCTAAAGGAGGCATTGTGATTATTCCATCTTGTTTTGAACGCTCCTTCGGTTAATCCTACGTACGTGTCGGATGTGTTAATGTCCTTGCGTGTTACCTTTGCTTGGTAAACGACTGATGTCTGTAAGCACCCTCCGTTGAGAGGGCAATCATGTTTCTTGTGAGAGTTACATTCCTTATTGGTTTCAGAGTTGTTTAGTCTGGGGGTGGGCAGTCCTTTTGCAATTGCTTTGTTGTGGTTTGAAATGATTTGTTGTATGTTATTCATACAGCTGTAGCTCAATTTAATGTTGTTCTTGTTGA
>NC_084637.1:16859657-16907157 GCF_033978795.1 Nerophis ophidion | reverse complement strand
GTGGCGCATTATGAAGCGTAAAATATGACAGCGAAGACCCCAGACTGTTGAACGACTAAATCTCTACATAAAACAAGAAGGGGAAAGCTTCAACAATTAGTTTCCTCAGCTCCCAAACTTTTATTGAGTGTTGTTGAAAGAAAAAGGTGATGTAACACAGTGGTGAACATGCCCTTTCCCAACTACTTTGGCACGTGTTGCAGCCAAGAAATTCTAAGTTAATTATTTGCAAAAAAAAAATTAAGTTTATGAGTTTGAACATCAAATATCTTGTCTTTGTAGTGCATTCAACTGAATATGGGTTGAAAAGGATTTGCAAATCATTGTATTCCGTTTATATTTACATCCAACACAATTTCCCAAGTCATATGGAAACGGGGTTTGTAGACCAGTTGATCTGCCGTCTCTTTTCAGCACAGATTCGGTGACCACAGATGCAGTGCTAGCTGTTCAAAGCCGGGACCTGGGGTGGATCACTCAACTGTGCATCAGTTGATGACGTCTCTGCACAGCTGACTTGTCTCCACTCAAGATGACCCCCCACTATGGACTGGACTCTCACACTATTAATTATATCCATTCGACGTCCTTTGCACCGGTCGCCCGGGGGGATTTGGGCCGAGGATGTCGTTGTGGCTTGTGCAGCCCTTTGAGACACTCGTGATTTAGGGCTGTATAAATAAACTGTGATTGACTGATGATTGGTTTCTATGTGGTTTCAGTCATCTTGGTGTCCCGGGAAAAAAAGAAAAACAGGGGCCGCCCCTTCTTCAGTGTCTCCATTGTGGCTTTTTATTTTCCAAGCAAATGTACAGATAGTTCTCTAGTAATCACGACATATATGGTTGGCATACATCCACAAATAAATCCCCACACGACTGATAAAAACAGTATATAAAAAGACCCCCCAAAACTGTGGACTGACACACATACCTACCGTAAATCGAGATATTTGATCTATAGAGGGGTCATGGACACACATCTCTACATCGTGTCTATGAGAAACACACTTGTCAACAAAGTGTACATTCGGGTTTTGAAGGCCGTCAAGTTTGTTAGGTCAGGTGAGTTTGGTTGGTCCGGTTCTGACCCCCTTCCACAAAAAACAAACAAACAAAAAATAAAATCCACCGAGACGGATTTCAGAGGTTTTACAGCAGAGTGTCGACCAAGAAGACAAGACAGTGCAGGGGTGCACCAGAGCGCCAGGTAAGGGCATCTTATAGTTTTCTTTTTATTTCCCCGTTAAAGCAGTGGTGTCAAACATATGTGTTCTGTCGAATTTGGCTGGCTAATTCAACAAAATGCAACCAATAGTGGGGTCTATTGAATTACGCTACCATGTCACGTTCGCTGTCGGATTATGTTTTACACACAAGTGTTCACTGAAATGAAGATTCCCTTTAAAACGCCAAGGCTGCCCCTTTGTCCCCGATTCTGTTCATAACTTCTATGGACATAAGTTCTAGGCACAGTCAGGGCGTTAGAGGGATCCGGTTTAATGGCTGCAGGATTAGATCTCTGCTTTTTGCAGATGATGTGGTCTTAATGGCTTCATCTGGCCAGGATCTTCAGCTGTCACTGGATCGAGTGTGAAGCGACTAGGATGAAAATCAACACCTCCAAGTCCGAGTCCGAGGTTCTCGCCCGGAAAAGGGCGGAGTGCCATCTCCGGGTTGGGGAGGAGATCTTGCCCCATGTGGAGGAGTTCTAGTACCTCAGAGTCTTGTTCACGAGTGAGAGAAGAGTGGATCGTGAGATTGACAGGCGGATCGGTGCGGCGTCTTCAGTAATGCGGACCCTGTATCGATCCGTTGTGGTGAAGAAGGAGCTGAGACTGAAGGCAAAGCTCTCAATTTACCGGTCGATATACGTTCCTATCCACACTTATGGTCATAAGCTTTGGGTTGTTAACGACAGGACAAGTGGCCGAAATTAGAGATAGGGTGAGAAGCTCTGCCGTCCGGGAGGAGCTCAAAGTAAAGCCGCTGCTACTCCACATCGAGAGGAGCCAGATCAGGTGGTTCGGGCATCTGGTCAGGATGCCACCCAAACGCCTCCCTCAGGAGGTGTTTAGGGCACGTCCGACCGGTAGGAGGCCACAAGGAAGACCCAGGACACGTTGGGAAGACTATGTCTCCCGGGTGGCCTGAGAAGCTCTGCCATCCGGGAGGAGCTCAAAGTAAAGCCGCCGCTACTCCAAATCGAGAGGAGCCAGATCAGGTGGTCCAGGCATCTGGTCAGGATGCCACCCGAACAGTAGGAGGCCACGGGGAAGACCCAGGACACGTTGGGAAGACTATGTCTCCCGGCTGGCCTGGGAACGCCTCGGGATCCCCCACGAGGAGCTGGACGAAGTGGCTGGGGAGAGGAAAGTCTGGGCTTCCCTGCTTAGGCTGCTGCCCCCGCGACCCAACCTCGGATAAGCGGAAGAAAACATATGGACGGGTTTGAACGGCGATGAAAACGAAAAATGAGCTACCATTGTTTGCGTCAACGTGAACTTTCTCATGCAGTAATGGGCGACACGATTGCTGCTCAGAGGATACAATGAAAAATGAAAAAATAATACTAATAATTCAAATCCCTACTTATTTGTACACCAGGCAGTTGCTTTCGATAGGTATTTAAATATTTAAAATATTTGTGAACATGCGCATGGGTTTCTGCCATCGACAGAACACCGTAAACAAGTTTTATCCGGCTCTTGAAATGAGTTTGCCGAGTGTAAAAAATTAGTTGTAAATTTCGAATGAAAAAAAACTGCTGTTCTAAATATGTCCACTGGATGTCGCAGTCGTACTCGTGCATGACTTCAGAGGAGGCGGAGCTATATGCTGTGTTTAAGGACACTAGTTACTTACGCTGCTTATTAGTGATAGTTTAGAAAATATTGATTGTTCCGTTAATGCCTTAGTGGTCGAAGATGCTGTTGGTAATGAGGACACATTTTCTGGGCGCACGTAAATATGCTGAAATGATATGTAGACCCTTCTAACTTCATGTGTGGTTAATGAAATGAGTCCAAGTTTTGTTGTAGATGATGCTACATATGTCGTCGGCGATCACTCGAAACGAGTATGATTGTCATCCTGTTGGTGGGATTGCCCTCAGGAGAACGCCTCTGCGTGAAATCTTTTAAAAGTGGGAAGACTGGTGCACAGACAGCCACCACACTGTCCTTGGCAAAGAAAATAGGCCAGGGTCCAATGGCACAGAGACCAAAACAATTGGGGGCTCATCTTTTGCTGCAGCCTTCCTCCGCCTTTGTGACCGTTGTGGAGCTTCTTTGCAAACATCATCCGCCCACTCCACCGTTGAGGTCTTTTCATATGTACATGTTGAAGTCTTTCACATATGTACATAATAATAATAATCAGTTAAGGAACATTTGTAAATTACATTAACATCCTTTAATTGGATTTTGATATTATTAATTTTATCTTCTGATAGATTAAAAACTAAAAACAAAGGTAGCATTTTAAAACTCTGCCTGACGCAATTCCACCTATTTGACTGATGAACATTATCATATTTATCCAGAGAGTATAAACAACGACAAATTATAACAGAAAACTATTAACCGCAACATGCAAGACCCCGTTATGATTTGTACATTTTCAAAATGTGCTTGCTCTATTTATAAACCAAAAAAAAAACAATCTGAGGTTTATTTTGAAGTTATCATGCCGTGATTTTACAAGTACGGCCCACTTGGGAATGTATTTTCCTCCATGTGGATCCTAAACTGAAATTAGTTTGACACCTCTGCTTTAAAGCTACAACTGCACCTGCTATACCCTTATAACCCCCACACACACACACACACACACACACACACACACACACACACACACACACACACACACACACACACACACACACACACACACACACCAGTGTTCTGTTCATCCAAAGAGGTAAGCAAGGAAAACAGGATATACATTTGGGTCAAGTGCCTCAATGAGCTGATAATGAGTAACACATGTACATTAAGTGGCCTGCATTGAAATAATACATCTTTCTGCACATGCGGCATATAAAACTGGTCTGAAAAAGACATAAAAATAACAATATTACACAAAAGTGGTCCGACATTTTTCGTGTGCGGTTTTGTTCTTTGATTGTTTTGGATATCCCAGTGCTGTTTCGACTAAGATAGTGACTACATTCACCTGCTTGGTCGTGCATCCATAGAACATACGTTACAAACTAGCACAAGGCACCTAAAAGGAAGCAGCTACAGGGATCTGAAGCGGCCACTTTGGTTCAAAGATGACGAGGAGAGTAAATAATAGTGATGGGTCAATGATGCCTCACTGAGAGTGTGGCACACTCACTGGCTGTATTGACATTGTGTTGGCATTTCGTAATATTCATTCACCATCTGATGGGTTACAAAAGTCATCCGTTTGACTTAATTTAAAAGAATAGTTTGCAAATAAAATTTTTGTTTTTTCCACTACCATATTTTCCGGGCTGTGGAGCAGTATTTAAGCCACCCCCAACAAATCTTAGAAGAAATAAATATGTTTACACATATTAGCCGCACCGGACTATAAGCCGCAGATATACTCCGGTACGAAAGAGTTTGTAAATGATTATTTACATATCTTAATTGTTTTAAAACTGTGGCTATTACACGGCAGTAAAACAAAACAGAAGTCATCGTCATGAACACACGAACTGCAAAAACTAATTCTCCAATCAGCAAAACAGACTAAAAAACTTCACAATGACGTTTTGGTGAATTTACAGAACTAGAAAGAGACAAAAAGAATGCCGTTGTAAGTTAATAATACTAACACAGACACTTCTAAACGTGTTAGCATATTTGCTAATGCTCGCCACGCTAGCTTGAGTAGATTACGATAGCATGTAAAAATATGCCTGACAACTCTCCTACAGACATCACACATGTAACGGTTTAGTAAGTATAAAAAGTTTTACTTATGTTGTAAAACTTACAAACGTTGCTTGGAGTCATAAATGATGAATTCTTTTGGGCTGAAAATTAAAAGAACGGTTACACTTCCGGAAAAAGGCAGGAAACAGGAAGTACATTTCTGACCCGCAGCACCTGCAGTGAGCCAACTTGTCCAAAACATGTGCACTATATCACAAACAATAACACAGTGTCTCTATGAAAAATATTTGTTGAATACAAAATAGAGATGTCCAATAATGGCTTTTTTGTCCTTATCCAATATTCCGATATTGTCCAACTCTTAATTACCGATTCCGATATCAACCGATGCTGATATATAGTGTTGTGGAATTAACACATTATTGTACCTAATTTTGTTGCGATGCCCCGCTGGATGCATTAAACAATGCAACAAGGTTTTTCAAAAATAAATCAACTCAAGTTATGGTAATAAAATGCCAACATGGCACTGCCATATTTATTATTGAAGTCACAAAGTGCATTATTTTTTTTAACATGCCTCAAAACAGCAGCTTGAAATTTGGGACATGCTGAGAGAGCATGAGGAGGTTGAGGTGGGCAAGGTTGGGGGGGCGGGGTTTTGGTAGCGGGGGGGTGTATATTGTCGCGGAAGAGTTAGTGCTGCAATGGCTTCTGGCTATTTGTTCTATTGTGTTTATGTTGTGTTACGGTGCAGATGTTCTCCCGAAATCTGTTTGTCATTCTTGTTTGGTGTGGCTCCACAGTGTGGCCCATATTTGTAACAGTGTTAAAGTTGTTTATATGGCCACCCTCAGTGTGACCTGTATGGCTGTTGACCAAGTATGCCTGCATTCACTTGTGTGTGTGAAAAGCCGTAAATATTATGTGATTGGGCCAGCACACAAAGGCAGTGCCTTTAAGGTTTATTGGTGCTCTGTGTTTTTCCCAACGTCCGTGTACACAGCGGCGTTTTAAAAAGTCATAAATTTATTTTTGAAACAGATACCGATAATTTTGAAACTGATACCAATAATATCGGGTATCTCTAATACAAACCATCATGGCTGTACAAATACATAAATTAGTCGCACCGTTTTATAAGCCGCAGGGTTTAAAGTGTGGTTAAAAACTAACTTTTTTTTTTTTTTTAAAGCAGCGGCTTATAGTCCGGAAAATACGGTAATAGTTGGACATAAAGGAAAATGAAATACTAAATACTAAACAACTAAAGAAAAACCTCATTTGGCGTTCCAGACTTCGGAATTTTCCCTTCTTTTTAAATTAATTTAATTTCTTAACTTATTATTGTTTTTTTTACTGAAAAACACAGTTTGGTGCTTCACAGTTCAATGTCAACACATCAGCTGTATCGGTCACATTTTTCCCCCTAAAAGTGACACACACATGGAGCGCATTACAGTATCGCTCCTTGTGTTGCGTAAGCTTTCGCTCGGTATCGTTTGACCCACCACTAGTTGCTTCTAAGCTATCCATGACACGTGAAGGCGACGATCTGACAAAGCCAAGGTGGGCTGGACCACATCGGCGCCGCCATCGCCGCAGAAAGAAAGGCGGGAGGACAGTGTGAGGGCTTAAGAGAGAGAGAAAGATCTAGAAGGAAAGACAAGAGATGATGTGCTTAAATACATATTTGTTAGTGTGCTCCACATATCACATCCACAGTACTCAAACGTGTGTGGTGTGCTTTCTTTACACGTTACGTGTGAACGCGACATGTACAGTAAGTACAGTAAACCAGCTGCGCTCCCTTTGGGAAATACAGTATGAGAGGAAGGATGCAGTATTCACAACACCACGCCAGAGACAACCCTAGGCGGCTAGCGGGCACTCACACAGCTACCAATGCTAAACTAAAAGTGCTGACATGTCGTTACACGACTCACACAGCGGCTTTCGGGTGAAATTTCAGGATCAACCTAAATGGCACGATAACCTTTTACAGATTATTTGTTTATTAATACCATCCACCCAAATATTTAACACAGATATGAGTTGTAAGATTTTTTGTCTTACACCTTCAGGTCTCATTTGCAAATTTGCATTCATGTCAATTTGTCCTAGTTTTGTTGCCGTAGTCAGGAATTAGTCTTTGCCTTAAAATGTTGGTGAGTCTTACAAAGGGTTTGTACTGTAAGCATTATTTATTACACGGTTGTAGTTTTCAATCCCAAATGTGTAGTTTTAAGATTGCCATGCAAAATTGCTAATGCTAATCAGTAGCATGTAAATGGAACATCCAATGTAAATTAGCATCGAGCTTACGCATTTTGAAAAGTGTAACTTTCAGTCACTCGCTTAGAGGGGCTGTGTTTAAATGCTTAGTTTTCATAATGAACAATTTGTATTGTATAAACGACTCTCTATAAACGCACATCCTCATAGAGTGTGTGCACAAACACAAAAGTAGACACAAGAGAGTTCAAGAGAAAGTAGCCACCTAAAAGTGATTGAACAAAGTGAGAAGTAAGATATGGGCAAATATTTTATATGCTTTTGAGCAGGCGAGAAACCAAAGGATTTCAAAACGTATTTCTGTTGAACGAGTAAGTAAAATCATAAATGTTTTCCAAAACACGACATTTCTAGCATAACGTTATATTGTAACTGGTTTATATTATAACTAAACAATCCTGTTGTGGATTCCACAAACAAATTAATCTTCTCTGCTGTTGTTACGATTTACTTTCATTGATAGCTAATGTATATTTGCCAACCCTCCTGATTTTCCCAGGATACTCCCGAATTTCATTGCCTCTCCCGGAAATCTCCCGGGGCAACCATTCTTCCGGCAGTATTGTGGGCATGCCCTAAAGGCACTGCCTTTAGCGTCCTCTCTCACCCGCAAAGGAGACTATTATATGTCTCCGTTATCCATAGGTTTATCTATAACCCATAATGTAAGCAGGCACGAAACTATTTCTCAGCGTTAATACATTGACACAAAACATCCGGATTCCCATCATGCATAGCTTCAAAACTACGGCAAGTAGTAATGTCCAAAAATACAACAGACGAAGCAGAAGAACAAAGAAGAGACATGGCGACAACGAGTAAGTTGCAAGTTCCAAAATGATTGGAAAAAAATTATTTCAGTTCATCCAGGACAGCTCGAAGGGGAAGGGGTATACTGCCTGCAAATTTCGTCGATCAGACTTCTCCGTTAAACACGGTGGCCGAACGGTTCATATATATATATATATATATATATATATATATATATATATATATATATATATATAAATATATATATATATTGAAAATATCAAAGTCTCAAGGTTGGCAAGTATGAGCTAACATTAGCTAAACCAAACCAAATTGCTATCATTAGCTAACAAAATTAGCTACACTCATCTGCGATTTGTTACGGCAACGCAATTGTAATTAATCATCAATTACATCCATGTGCTTATGTCTTTCAATGTTTTTTTATTTACCTAACAAGGTAATTCTGAAAGATGTTGAGGGCTACCTAGCTAACATTAGCTAAACCAAACCAAATTGCTATCATTAGCTAACAAAATTAGCTACACTCATCTGCGATTTGTTACGGCAACGCAATTGTAATTAATCATCAATTACATCCATGTGCTTATGTCTTTCAATGTTTTTTTATTTACCTAACAAGGTAATTCTGAAAGATGTTGAGGGCTACCTAGCATTTGATAGTGTAGCAAACACTAGCTAGTAACGGCTTCAGCTGGCATATGTTTGACGTTTTTACCGATTTTTTTACTTTGAAGCAACAAAGTAAAATATCGGTTCTCTTCACCTTCACGTGGGGCATAACGTGCTTGTCCGTAGCAGGACGAGGACGGGATACAATTTCTTACGAAACTTTCAAAAGTTAGCGCCCTAGTTAGCGGTTGCAAACAGCAATATAGCAACCATGGCATCTGTTTCTAAATACTTTCCTTTTTGAAAAATATGGACTTTCGTTGAGGCTGGAACCTATTATTCATATTCACTTTGTTTCCTATGGAGAAATTTCCTTCACTATACCAATTTTTCTATTCACGAACCCTATTCAAGAACCAATCAAGTGCATAAATCGAGGTCCCACTGTACTGTATATGTGAAATCCGTTCTCTTAAACGACTATTGGTGACATAGGCTAGATCAGTGTTCTCTAACCTTTTTTGAGCCAAGGCACATTTTTTACCGTGAAAAAATGCGGAGGCACACCACTATCAGAAATTATTAAAACATTTGTCTGAAAGTAGGTGTACTGTCACCACCTGTAACATCACACCCTGACTTATTTGGACTTTTTTGCTGTGTGTAGTCTTTTAAAGTACTTCTTGTCTTGCACTCCTATTTTGGTGGCTTTTTCTCTTTTTTTTGGTATTTTCCTATAGAAGTTTCATGTCTTCCTTTGAGCGATATTTCCCGCATTTACTTTGTTTTAGCAAGCAAGAGTATTTCAGTTTTTTATCTTTCTTCGTGGGGACATTGTTGATTGTCATGTCATGTTCGGATGTACTTTGTGGACGCTGTCTTTGCTCCACAGTAAGTCTTTGCTGTTGTCTAGCATTGTGTTTTTGTTTACTTAGTAGCCAGTTTAGTTTTAATTTCGTTCTGCATAGCCTTCCCTATACTTTAATGTCTTTTCTTAGGGGCACTCACCTTTTTTTTATTTTTGGTTCAAGCATTAGATACCTTTTTACCTGCATGTTGCCTCCCGCTGTTTCCGTCATCTACAAAGCAATTAGCTACCGACTGCCACCTACTGATACGGAAGAGTATTACACGGTTACTTTGCGGAGCTCTAGACAGCACCGACACTCAACAACAACACATCATTTACAGACTATAATTACTGGTTTGCAAAAAATATTTTTAACCCAAATAGGTGAAATTAAACAATCTCCCACGGCACACCAGACTGTATCTCACAGCGCGCCGCGGCACAGTGGTTGAAAAACACTGTGCTAGATGTTGGTGGTGGTGATATATTTTTGGGGGTTGAAAAAAAACCTGCAGCTTTAAGGTTGTCAAGCAAAATTTCACCCTAAAGCCAAATATCCCTAGCTTATTGGGAGTAGTGTATAATTGTCTACTGGACAGGACAACTACAATTCATCATGCTGTCTATAGGACACTAGCTACATGTTGGGCGTAAAGACGGGCTTCAGCCTGCTAAAGACACATCCTCCTTACATGCCTATGAAGTGTTTCGGGACAATGTGTTTGCACGCAGGCATGACCAGTTAGTCCTACAAAGACACAGAGCACAGAGGCAATTGGTTGTCATCATCATCATCCTCCTCCCAGTTTCAGCCACCATCATCATCAAAACAATAACATAGAAATTGTAATAATCCAATTGCACTTCAGACTTAAAGGGCCAGTGCGCATGTTTCCAGTGATAGTGAAAAAGAGCTTCGGTACATTGTCACGCAGCCCTTTTTGGGATTCGGAGCCATCCCATAATACTTTGAGACCTACTCGGCTTGGGAACAGGCCACTTTCAACCCTGTGCAAGTGGGATACACACCTGCTATGAATCACCTACTGCAATATATTGATTAGCATATCACCTCGCAGGCTCCGACTCAATTTCCTTTTCACGACAGTACAAATACACGTCATATAATAAATTAGACACAGGTCTCTGGCCCCGCCCCCTGCTTTGAGGAGCATTTGACATCAGTGAATCCCAGCAGGGGCGTGAATGTGCGGTAGTCAGGTGGTCTTTGCCAGCGCGTCAACATGACTTTCTTGCTAAAAGGTTCAGACCTTGGAGGGTTAGGCCTGCTCCTGTTGGTGCTGGAGCTCCGACGGCGGTCCAGTGGGGTGAACTCGGAAAGCTGACCCTTGTAGAGTTTATCTGCATTCTGTGAGCAGTAGAAGGGAGGGGGGGGGAAAAAAGGTTTTAATGGAGGAAATGTGCGGAGGACCTAAACAAACATCCCAGCTGGCTTGAAAGTGGAAGTTTTAATTTGCGCTTTTAGTTTTGGAAAGCTGGTTTATTTCTATGCTTTTACTCTTAAATGGTCAGCTGGGACGTTGTATCCACTTTTTATACTCCCTATACAACCAAATCATGCAATGATCACACTCACTAGATCAGGGGTGCCCAAAGTGTGGCCTATTACGGCCTGCAGCTCGCTTTGTATTGGTAAAATCAATTAAATTCATGATGTATTATTAGTAAGACTCTATAAATTAATATTTTTTTAATCATATCACATTTTTCAATGTAGATTAATCACAGTTATAATAGCAGTCTTCTGCCAGTGCCTCAAAAACTTGTTTTAGATAGTATATCAAAAGGTATTGCTGCAATATATGCTAATTACTTTGGTTTTATCAAAAGTCCCGTCTGATTGTATTATGAAGCAAACTTTTAAAGCGAAAAGTGTTTTTACCGTTGATGTGCTGACTTCAGTTTTAGTTTTATGCTCCCATAATCTGGAATAGACTTCCAAAATTTGTGAGACAGCCCCTAAAAATTAGTAATGTTCAAATCCAGGCTGAAAACACTTTCATTAAATCGTGCAATTTATGTACACTATTTGATTGATTTTAATTTGAATTCAGATTGTCGTAATGATGATTTTACTGACGACACGTCCGGCTCACATCCCGCCGATTAAATACGGGTGGTGGTCCAGCTAGCTCTGTTTTCAATGGGTACTAGGCTGCATTTGACCTTTCTCGGAGAAAAAATGCCCTATGCTTGTGTTTTTTTTGGCTGTACGAATCGTTCAAATTGCGTAATGGATAAAACTTTCTTCGAGAGCTAACTAAAAAGGGTGAAAAGACTGCAAAATTTTACGAAACGAAGACGAGAAAAGCAGCACACACTTCAGTCCAAGGGAGCAGAGTTGAAGAATGCACACGTTTAAAGTTCAAAAAGTTAAATTACCAATGATTGTCACACACACACACACACACACACACACACACACACTAGGTGTGGTGAAATTAACCTCTGCATTTGACCCATCCCCTTGTTCCACCCCCTAAGAGGTGAGGGGAGCAGTGAGCAGCAGCGGTGGCTGCACCCGGGAATCACTATGAAGTGATTTGCAGTGTTTACGATGCTAAAGGTTTGTTTGATACTTTTCACCATCATTATTTCCCATTTAAGTATTACCGTATTTCCTTGAATTGACGCCGGGGCGCTAATTAATTTCAAACCTCTTCTCACTCCTGCGCTTACCAAAGGCATGCAGTAAGAGTAAGCATGCGCTAATTATTTTAAAACCTCTTCTCACTCCGGCATTTACCAAAAGGTATGCAGTAAAAATTTGAGTGTGATGTAAGCTTTGACCTTAAATCCTACTGAATACCTCAGCCTCCTCCATTTTGAAAATGATGACAGGAGAAGTGTCACTCGTGACGTCACAAGTTTGACCAGGCTGTAATACTAAGCATGCGTTAATTATTTTGGGAAGAGAGTTTGACCCGGGAGTAATTCAAGGCTGGCGCAGACTATATGCCCTGCGGCAATTCAAAGAAATACGGTATCTTGATATAATATAATTCCTAAACACATGTTTGCTACGAGTGTTTTGAAAAGCACCAACACGGCGAGTCTAAATAAAAGAAATCAAATGTCAGCAAAAAATTAAAAAGAGTTAAATTTTTACAGAGGGAAACAATCATAAATAAAGCTTTAAGCACATCCACAATGTTGACATCTATAGTTATAATTTGATAAAGACGGGGAAAAATTATGATACTCGTAAACGACGCGTCCAAAAACACTAAACAACATTACCCGAGCAAAAACTATGCATATTTATCCGGGAGAGTCTTGATACCAATTTCCTTGACCCAGTCACACACAAAGAAGTTGTAGACCTCCATGATTTTCCAAGTTTCCATCTGTTTTGTCGTGTAGAATGGCGCCTGGAGCACAAAAGTTCGATATGTTTGAGGACGCGACCGTTGTATAATCCTTGATATCACTCCACCAATCTTTTTTTGATAAAGTACAGGGATGTAATCAATTGCATATTTGGATTTTTTTTTCTCATATCTCCTTTTTGCAGGAATATTTAAGCCTCTTTTGTACTCAGTTTGTGCGCTGCTTGCTGTTCAACGGCCATCTTAGCTCTGGGAAGACGTCACGCGTGGGAATACAAGCAATACATAAACCTGCCTCTCCTTTCCTTGCCTATATAAGCCTAATAGTTTATTTAAGTACCAGGAAATGGCTAGGACTGCATGTGTTTAAAACATGTCATAAAGCCAATGTGACAATATTGTTCATTTTTTAGGTTTTTTTATTAAATGGTTGTGATAATAATGTCAATGAGGGATTTCTAATAACTGCTATGTTGGAATTCCTATTAATATTGATACTGTTGTTGATATTATTCCTTTTTGTTTGACTATTTTTGGATTGTTTTGTGTCATGTTTGTGTGTCCTCTCAATTACTCTGTTGATTGCTATTCTGGATGTTGCGGCCGGGTTTGGTTTTGGAATTGGAATTGTATTATTTTGGTGTTATTGTGTATTATTTTGTTGGATTGATTAATACTTTTTTTTTAAAGCTGCTTTTATGGTTATATATCAGTGTTCTGATCTACAGGAATAATGTAATACAAGGAACATATGTCAGGTTGAGGGCTTTTCTCAGTATTTTTTAGTTTGAAATAGATTTACAAAAATAATTAATTGCAGATCACAATTAACTGTTCTTTTTTATCACTTGACCGCACTACTGCATTAGATTTGACAGCCCTAATTATTATATATCATATGACAGCAGTGCCTCGGTTTCCATATGACCCGCTTTTTGCATTTTTTGGTTTTCAATGACAGTTTTTGGGAAATGTTTGCCACGGTTCCTATATACTCTCTAGGTTATTACTGTAAAGACAAAAACTAATGAATTCAAGACAGTGGTGTCGGTGTGGCTTTCTCTATCTCTCCGCTCATTGCCGTCTTTGCCAACAAATGTCTTCAATAAAGATAAAAGTGACGTTCAATGTTTTAAATTGTAGTCGTTATTTGTATGCATTTCAAATGGCTTCAGTTTTTGTATGAGGATGTTTTAATCATCTTCAATGTTTGGACACCCCTGCACTAGAGGTTTCTGGAGAAAAGGATGCACCCAGCCACCAGAGGGCACCAGAGATCCAAACACAGCCTGTGTTGTGGGGACCTAAAAGACTCACGAGCATGCACAACCTGAACCTTATAGATGCAGGACAACCCTTCATTACACCAACACAAACACACACACTTGCAAGATAAGTGTTACCATGCTGAAGCCCTTCAGGCTTCTGTGACAGCTAGCCCACCTAGTAAGGAGTGAGAACTCAGGCAGGCCTCCTCATTAGCTCTACTATCAGTCACATGCTGCGGATACACACATGGACACACACACACCACACGCACGCACACGGTTAGAGTTTTCCTCGTCATGGGTGAACCTCGATGTGACTTAACTTTCATGCGATGGGAAGATAAAAACAACAGTAAAGAGGCGGAAAAGTGGAAGTGTAGGCGGGCTAAAGGAGGCAGCGGGGTGGGTCACCTCAGGGCGGGGTTAGAAACTGATTCTGCTGGAGGTCTGAGACAGCATAAAGATGGTGGAGGGCTCAGAGGCAAGGCACCGACGCTTCATCTGCCAGGGTAGCAGGACCACAGGCGGGCGAGGAGGGATAAGGAGGAGCCAGGAGGTCAGAGGCAAGAGGAAGAGGAAGGGCAGAAAGTTAAGGCTCGGGGAAAAAAAATCAGTTGGGTCGAGTGGAAAAACTAAAATGTTTTAAAATTACTGAATATCGAATGGCCATTCCACCAATTCAGTGTCATTTGCATTCCAAGGAAATGCAATATTAGGAAAATAAACTATCAAATAAACTGTTAAATATACTTTAAATTAAGCATATTAAATAGTAGCAATAACTAATATTTAATATATACAATGGAAAAGATTAATTTAAACCACCTTGAACTATAAAAAACATTTATTGCCAGTCCGCGCTTTCCAAACTTAAACTTTAAAATAAATATAAGCAATTACTCTATATACTTTAGAAAAATATATATTTTTACTATATTTTCAACTATTCTTTGAGTTTATTTGTATATACACACATATATATACATATATATATATATATATACATACATACATACATATACACAAACATATATATCTATTCATATGCATACATATGCATATACAAACATATGCATATATGTATATACATACATAAATGCAAATATACATACATACATACATACATATATGCATATGCATACATAAATGCATATATATATATATACATGCATACATATATACATGCTTATAAATACATATATGCATATACAGACATATATATATATGCATACATATATGCATATACATACATACAAACCCTGTTACATATGAGTTGGGAAATTGTGTTAGATATAAATATAAACAGAATACAATGATTTGCAAATCCTTTTCAACCCATATTCAATTGAATGCACTACAAAGACAAGATATTTGATGTTCAAACTCAATAAACTTTATTCTAAATTTTTTTGCAAATAATAATTAACTTAGCATTTCATGGCTGCAACACGTGCCAAAGTAGTTGGGAAAGGGCATGTTCACCACTGTGTTACATCACCTTTTCTTTTAACAACACTCAATAAACATTTCGCTTCCCCTTTGGTCTGGATGACACGATGTCGAATATTTCCAAAAATAATTTGAAATGTGGACTCGTCAGACCACAGAACACTTTTCCACTTTGCATCAGTCCATCTTAGATGATCTCGGGCCCAGAGAAGCCAGCGGCATTTCTGGATGTTGTTGATAAAGGGCTTTCGCTTTGCCTAGTAGAGCTTTAACTTGCACTTACAGATGTAGCGACAAACTGTATTTAGTGACAGTGGTTTCCTGAAGTGTTCCTGAGCCCATGGTGGTGATATCCTTTAGAGATTGATGTCGGTTTTTGATACGGTGCCGTCTGAGGGATCGAAGGTCACGGTCATTCAATGTTGGTTTCCGGCCATGCCGCTTACGTGGAGTGATTTCTCCAGATTATCTGAACCTTTTGATGATATTATGGACAGTAGATGTTTAAATCCCTAAATTTCTTGCAATTGCACTTTGAGAAACGTTCTTAAACTGTTTGACTATTTGCTCACGCAGTTGTGGACAAAGGGTGTAACTCGCCCCATCCTTTCTTGTGAAACACTGTGCATTTTTTGGGAAGCTGTTTTTATACCCAATCATGGCATCCACCTGTTCCCAATTAGCCTGCACACATGTGGGATGTTCAAAATAAGTGTTTGATGAGCATTCCTTAACTTTATCAGTATTTATTGCCACCTTTCCCAACTTCTTTGTCACGTGTTGCCGGCAACAAATTCGAAAGTTAATGATTTTTTACAAAAAAAATTATGTTTATCAGTTTGAACATCAAATATGTTGTCTTTGTAGCATATTCAACCGAATATGGGTTGAAAAGGATTTGCAATTCATTGTATTCCGTTTATATTTACATCTACCACAATTTCCCAACTCATATGTAAACGGGGTTTGTATATATATATATATATATATATATATATATATATATATATATATATATATATATATAAATACACACACACACACGTGTATAAAAATCACACTTGAGTAGTTCTGTCCCTAGGTTTTCACTCAGTCCTACAAAACATTGTCACATATGACTCCCAATCTAAATATTATGGAATATTCCACAAGTCACACAGTAAGAGCGTGACAATATATGGCAATATCGCGATATTCAACCTTACAATGAGATAATCGAATGGTTCCACTCAATACCGTTTTCTCGCCATGAGCTGTTGTGTATTAGCCTTTGGTACAAGGAATATTGTTCTGCAACTAAAGACGTGGTCTGCCGCATCAGCCGTCTTGGATCACTTATGTAACACCAAGGCCACATTTATTTTTCTCCTCAACAAAGGCACTACAAGATGCAAAATGAGTTGCAAAGATGCTAAATAGAATCGATGAAATAAACATTTTGTTTGTTTTTCTTCCAACACTACTGCAGCATCAATATATGGCGATATTATTGGTATCATAAACCAAATATCGCAGATAGCATTGTGAGCTTAGCTTAGGAACAGTGTACAACAAATGAAATAAAGCTGCTTGACTTGGGTCAATAAACATTTTTGAGTAGATCAAGTGTATTATCATCAGATAGATAGTGGAGATAGCATTCATGGCTCTTTGAAGGAAGCCATTCCTTTGAAAGAGCCGTTAAACAACTGGGTTGTTATTGTTCTTTTTCTTTTTTAATCAAGGAAACAAATCGATGGAGCAGGTAAGAAAATATGTGCATCAGAATCATTTGAATTTACACAAATATTACACTACTGGTGGGAATTACTGTATTCTGAAATGTTGGCTATAGTTTTTTGATTGTTGTTTTTTTTGTAAACATTTGATATGATGGTCCCACATCCTCATGCTTTGACAGTTCAGCAATTACATTGCTTTGATATGAAAAGGGGTGGGGTTAATTAAGCTCTGCTTCTTCCTACTCCTTTTCGAACGTGCTCAAATGAAACAGCTGGAAATATGTGATGCATTACATTGTATGGCATCCCTATTTTGATTTTTCAATCACCTAAAAAACTATGTGGCACAAAAGTATTTTTACAATAGAGAAAAAAACAAAATAATGAATAAGAAAAAATGTATTTACGGGTATAAAAAGTATAAATACAACTACAATAAAAATTAGGATGTAGTAAAAATGTGAATACACAATTCAGAACGTTTGTAGGCTTGAACTACATAACATATTGAAAAAATTCACTAGAAAAGTAAAATCAAAATGAAAAATAAATACAAAAAAAATATATATATATAAAATATACATACATACATACATATATATATATATATATATATATATATATATATATATATATATATATATATATATATATATATATAAATAAATTTAAGGAATTAAATAAAAATGATGCTTTGTTTCCTTTGACTATTTTTTCTAGTCCAGTCGCCAGTTAGGTGGGCAATTGCTGAAACTGTACCTGCATGTGCAAAAAAATGTCACCCAAATGAACGGTTCACAACTGCGAATCGATTGTCAATGTTCACTTAAAAAAGACCGTTCAAAAGACTCGATTCATTCGCTGACGTCTCATCTCTAATAGAGAAGAGTTGAAACAAGATATTTATTTTGAAAGAGTTCATAAAAAAACACTGATTTGGTGGAATAGTCCAGAGGTTAGGTGGGCCAAGAGAGGACCAAATGAGAGAAAGAAGATAATTAGGTTGATTATTATCTATTTAAGGAAGACATGAAGGTTTAGATGAAGGTACATATACAACACTGCACACACAACAGTATTCTACGTCTGTAACCTTTATAAATTTCAGTACACTTCATTTAACGGTGCAAATTGTGCTTGTCTGAAAGTAAGTAAAAGAGCATGGACATGCACACACAAAAACCGACTGACTGGACTTACATCCAAAAGAGCAGGAACATAGCCGAGGCCTGCAAACATCTGCTGAGCCACAGCCAGCATTAGTTCGACAGACATGACACTTACTTGAAAAGCTTTAAATCACACATTTTATGTTGGAAGGACATGTGCTGTGCTGCGGGACTGGACTTTGTTACCTGTATGAAGCGCTCACCTGTATACGTTCAGTTGTAGTGGGCCACATAGCCCTCCAAATGACCTTCTTCAGCACGTCTGGTAGCAGACCGGCCGTAATCAGCAGAACTATGCTGAGCCAGGCCGGGCCACTGGACAACATCTGCATGAAGACATAGTACATCCTCTGATAGTTGAGGAAGGGCCTGCGGGACACAAGGCACGCCGTTTTAAACATCGCAAATAGCAACGAGAAAGCTAGAAAGAGACGGAATGTCTACCAGATGATTCCTCCCCACAGCAGAGAGAAGACAACAAAGAAGATAAGCGAGCCCCATATGACAAAGTGGTTGATCCAGGTCCAGTAATGAGTATCCAGGGCCAGCTGGATGGAGACAAGACCCGTCAATGTGTGTGCTTTTGTGTGTTTACTGTGTGTGTATACCTTGAAAGTAACCGTGAAGACCAGCACGGTAAACACCAGCGTCCCGAAGGTCCAGTTTCCAAACATCTGCAGAACAAAAAGAGTTGGTTCATGTCTAAAAACACACATGAAAACTGCTCACAAACAATTCCAATACTGTATGTACACAACATACCGTACAGCGTTCTAAAAAGAAAAGCACATAATCAGCACGACTCAATCAATCAAACAGATGGTGAAGACGGCGACACAAAGGGGAGGGAGGAACAAGAGGTGATGTTAGGACTGTTTCTGATAATGTAATGTTGGAACTATGATGGATCATTTAATGAAGGGCAAATTTAATGAGGAAACACTTGCTTTCTATTCATTGTTCTTAAGTTATTAGTCCCCTGGGATTCTGCAGGCCTTTTTTGACATCACTGTAGCCTCAAATGTCTGATTAAACGGAAGATTTTTCACAAGAACTGTGATAGAATTTTCCGCTTTTGTTTTTAGCTGATATTTGTAAAAAACATTAAAGTTCAACTAAATGGTTCTTTCGGCGTAATTATGATAGGGAAACGTGTTGAAGAACACCAAATCAATGACTAATTAAAGACAAAAAGCATTGACCAAAGCATCTTACCAACATGGCACACAATAAGATGACCATAACTAGAAGAATGCAGAAAATAGACTAAAGAAAAAGCATCAAGAATCAAAATAAAACAAAACATGAAAAATATATGTAAAATGACAATTATTACATTATTAAACAATAAATACAAAATATATACAGTAAAAAATAACTGGATAAATCATTTTAAAAAATAATGAAATATTAATCAAATAAAAGTATACCGTATTTTTTTACTATAAGTCGCACCTGCCCAAAATGCATTATAAAGAAGAAAAAAAACATATATAAGTCGCACTGGAGTATAAGTCGCATTTGAGTATAAGTCGCATTTTTGGGGAAATGTATTTGATAAAACCCAACACCAAGAATAGACATTTGAAAGGCAATTTAAAATAAATAATGAATAGTAAACAACAGGCTGAATAAGTGTACGTTATATGACATATAAATAACCAACTGAGAAGGTGCCTGGTATGTTAACGTAACATATTATGGTAAGAGTCATTCAAATAACTATAACATATAGAACATGCTATACGTTTACCAAACAATCTGTCACTCCTAATTGCTAAATCCCATGAAATCTTATACGTCTAGTCTCTTACGTGGATGAGCTAAATAATATTATTTGATATTTTACGGTAATGTGTTAATAATTTCACACGAGTCGCTCCTGAATATAATTCGCACCCCCGTCCAAACTATAAAAAAAACTGCGACTTATAGTAGAAAAAATACAGTATATAAAATTATTATAAATAAAAGCATGGAAAATAAATAAAATAACAATAAAATTGCGGCCATTACGAGGGGGAAAAAAAATAACAGAAAATTAGGACTGTCAAAAATAATTAATTACCGGTTAATACAAAGACCATTGCACTAATTAAGTAATCACACAATTTATTTTAGACTGAATGAAAAATATAAGGCTGCTGCCCCCGAAACCCGACCTCGGATAAGCGGAAGAAGATGGATGGATGGACAACTTATTTTGACCGCACATGGTCCTCCACCTTGATCACAGATCAAGGTGGAGGACCTTGATCTGTGATCGATTACCTGAGAGTGGTAAAATTTCAAACTAAAATTAAAAAAAATAAAAATAAAACTATTACCAAGTTTTGAGCAAATACATGGTTGAAAAACTGTTCCTGTATAAGATTCTGACAGAAAAAGTTGTCTCAAAATATTTGGGTCTTTTTTTAAAGTAGATTTCAAACATGCAAGCAAGTAATTTACTGTGATTAATTGCAATTAATCCAAATTCAAAAGAGTGATTCATCTCATTTACAAAATGAATTATTTGACAGCAAGAGGGACATACATTAGAAATGGCTGTACACTGACCATACACACATATTCTTTCAAGTACTGTGTATCTTTAGGTGGAGTCTTATTGCATACAGTACGCCCCATCAGTTAGCACAAATACGGACGATCAAAACATCCTGGAAGGGTGACTGGGGCCAATTAGTGTTTGGACTAGAACAAATACAACAAAATCAAGGGGTGCCAATTAGACTAAAAAACAAAAATCCTCTAATAATTTTCATTCAACTACTAAAGTATGGACCCAGACAGTGTCATCTTTACATTGAAAAAGTTGAATATCTTTTAATATTTCTACACAGCCTACAGCTGTAAGGCTACAGCAGTGGTGTCAAACACAGGTTTAATCCGGTCCACAAGATGACTTTGCTACATATAAAAATTAATTGCAATTTTCTAATGAAAAAAAACTGTTGTTCTAAATGAGTCCACTGGATGTGGCAATAGCAACTCAAGTGTAAGCCACATCACACTATTTAAAGATGGCATGTCAGCTGACTTTAAGCGCTCTCTGGATTGGCCGCCGCTACGCCGCTCAGCAAGCAAGCACTCAGCTGCTGCTGTTGGAACTTGTGGCTGGCGGCAGGCTAATGCTGTCGCGACACACAATACCTCCTTTACCGGTAAATCATCCACTCAACGGATAAAATCACATCTTTGCAGTTAAAGTTCCGTGCAGCGCTTGCAATTGGTTAACGGCACAATGTGCACACTGAACTCCATCGTAAAAATGTGTGTTGCTACATTTATTGTTTGTTCTATTTTATTTCATGCTTAAATCTAGTATATTCACATTGGTTAAGTTTGTAATTACGTTACCTTTAATCCGGCTATTTTTCTGTCTTTTTGACCATTATTTTGATTATATTATAATTGTAATATTTGAATGATGATAAATTAAGGTGATGGGGCAGTTGTGGATGTGACCAATGTGGCGGCTTGAATAAACACTTGGTTGAGTTTATAAACACGTCTTTGATGGTGAACTGGCAACATGAGAATGCTAAACAGTAAGTACTTAAAATTTAATGGCTTTGTAAAAACACTGTGACAAAGTCCAAGTTCATTGTGTTCTCATGGTGTTCTGCAATATTTTTTTTCCTCAAAATTTTCAATGAACCTAAAGTGTTTCGCCAAGAGGATTATTTGTAATATTACAGAATGTGATTGTACTATTTTTGGCCAAAGACAAAGAAATCAACTTCAAAGTTGTCTTTATTTTTAAATTATTATGCCATGATTTTATCAGTCCGGTCCAAGTGGGAATACATGTTCCTCCTTGCGACCCCTGAGTTAAAATGAGTTTGACACCCCTGGTCTACAGCAAGAGAGGGACGTGAGATGGGGCATGAGCAGGCAATAGTTGGTTTTGTGCCAGGCTGAAATTGGAGGGGTGACAGTGAGACGTGGGCGGGGCTTACCATCTGTGTGTTGGTTGTCATTAGCTGGGAGGAGGAAAGAAGCATAAAGAAAAAGCAACACAAAAAGGTAAGAGGAGAGGAAGAAGAAGGCCAGAAGAAAATCATAAAAAATAATAAAACAGTCCGATAACAGGAGAAATAAATAATAATCAACAAATGCAAAGAAAACAGAAGCTCACAAAGTTTCAAAGAGAATAACAGTGGCCAAGAATGAAAGGAGGCAAGGATGGTGACATTCGAGAATGCTCTTTTATGTAACACCTGTCATGCACTGTAGTAGTTCAGTGTCGTCTTGAGAAATGTAGATTTAGTTACCAAAGTACTTTTTTCCTCTGGCTTCCATGATGTGTTTTTACTCCTTACCTGGTTGTATTACCTCCATATTCAACTGTGACACTTTGACTAATGCAACAAAATGTGTTTCAAATCTCCCAAGACTGCTGCTGACGACACGCTTGACGTTACCTGTCCGTTGCTGGTGAAGGTGGTGTTGTCAAACAGGAAGTAAGCACCGAAGAACATCACAATGGCGTCATATACGCCCAAGACAGTCCAATATATAAAGCTTTGCCAGCGCAGTAACGAGTTCTTGGCAATGTCTCTGTGGAGGCAAAGGAAAGTGTTAACCAGTCACAATCTTTAAAAAGGAGCTGTAAATTCTCTTATATCATTTAGCAGCAGGAGAGTACACATCAAACCTAAAAGGCTACCACATTTATTAGGGCTGTCAAAGTTAAGACGATAATAACGAGTTAATGCTAATTTCCACTACAGTAGTGGGGAAAACACACAAGTGCCACCGCGGCAGGCGGTAACAAACACCGATCAGAAATGGACAACGACAAGCGCACATTGAAAGGTGCGGCATGCCCCACAAGAACCATCGGCTTTCCCAACAGGACCAAAGCATTCTGTATCCTCTGCCGCCGGAGCAGACCGTGTCCCAAATGCTGCTGGAGTGATCGCCAAGTGGCGAAATGCAATGAGCAAGAGTGGGCAACCGGGTGTCACGTCATGACTCACCCGGTGCCAAAAAAGTACCGGGTTTGGTACCATTACGAGTTAGAAGGGGTGAGTGTGTGTCAGAGAGTGTTTGTGTCTGTAAAAGAGGGTTTGTGCTTTTTTGAACAGCCCAACACAAAATGGAGACAACGTTTAATAAAAACACTTTCATAAATCAAACACATTATCCAGTCCAGGGATGCCCATTACATCGATCGCGAGCTACAGGTCGATCGTGGAGGGTGTGTCAGTCGATTGCAAACCAAGCATTAAAAAATAAACCGAAAAATTTGTGATCATCAATCTTTACTACGACGTCACTTTCGTTACTTGATTGACTTTCACGGCACGGCTTCTGAGATGACGCTGGCTGCTGCCAGATCATTATTAAGAAAACATGACCGAGAGGAGGGCGAGAAACACTATTTCAACACTCTCGCGCCGTACCTGCTGTCAAAACCCTAAAGACAGACTGCACAGTTGCTGTCTTCACAATAAAAGCCCTGCTTCATCCTGCCTGCGCTAACAAAATAAGAGTCTCAGAAAGCTAGCGTGCACAAGTTAGCAAGCTACGGAGTTGGCCGTCAATGTATTTCTTGTAAAATGTATAAAAACGAGCATGGAAGCTGGACAAATAAGATGCCAAAAACTAACCACTTTCATGTGGTATTGGACAGAGAGGAGGACTTTTTTCTCCTCCATTCGAAAATGTGGACGTTATCAGCACTACTGTCTGATTCCAAACAATGCAAGCCATCAGAATCAGGTAATACAGCAACTTACATTCTTGTCTTCATGAAACAAAATAAATCTATATGTGTCAAACATGCTTGTGTTATCATTAAACACCTTTAACGTGTTAACAAAAACGTCTCTTTCATAAATAATTAAATATAAATTATATATATAAATGAAGTAGATTCCTTTGACTCGGTCAATTGAAAAGTAGCTCACCTGCAGAAAAAGTGTGGGCACGCCTGATCCAGTACGATGTTGATAGCATCAAAAACGATCTACACAGTAGGTTACACTTATCAAAGATCTAAAAAATTCTATAAATCTATGATTAACTACGAGTTAACTAGGGACAAAATCGCAATTAAGTATTTTGAACATCTGACAGCCCTAATATTTCCATGTAACCCAGTCTGCAGTGGCTCTGAAGGTGCAGTGTGCTCACATTAACTCCAAATGCATGTCATGAGAAAGACGTTTTCCAAGACTCAAACAACGTGAGTGGGGGCCAATGCCAATGTCAGGCGACCACTAGTTTGATTAATCTTGTGACTAATCTAGATGGAGGCAAATAGCACTGTAATCCCCAACCTGTACAAAGCCGGGTCCTTCTTCAGGATGTCCATGTTGATGTGCTGCTCGACGAGACTGTAGAGCAGAATGGGCAGTGAAGTGAAGCTGATGTTGTACAGAGTCAAGTAGGCTGTATCATACAGCGGCTGAGGATGGGGAGGGAGACAATGACACGTTTTATTTCTCGTGACTGTCCTTGTGTACGCTTCAGCCTGTGTAAAGCGCATCACTTACCTGCTGTGAGAAACCACAGAAAAACTGGTAGAGGAACTGGGGAAAGATGAAGCAGACATTCTGGGGGAAAGAAACAAATATAGTCAGGTGCATTGTATTTAAGGTAAAAATAATGTAATCGCCTGCACCTTGTAAAAGAAGTACTGTACAAGCTCAGAGATGCGTATGTAGTAATAATGTCCATGGACAAGCAGCATCTTCTTGAGGTGTTTGAATTTTGGAATAGCGTAGTCACTGTTCCTCACTGCTTGACGGCCCTCCTTACCCATGATACCTGAGGGATAAGGTCAGGCTTGTCAAAAAAAATGCACCTGAGCTTTTAAAAGTTAATGTAAGATATCCTCACCAATGCCGACGTGTGCCTCGAGGATCATGCTGACATCGTTGGCACCGTCTCCAACGGCAAGTGTGATCGGATGCTCCTTCGATGTTTTGATCAACTTGACAATCTGGATAAGAACAAAGTACCAAGTAACGTGACCCGCATGAGCATTAAGCAGCAAACTTCTCTAGGATTTTAGAATATTGAATGATGTAGTTTAGACACAAATGTTGCTTTCGTACCTGAGCTTTCTGAAGAGGTGCCATTCGACAGCAGAGTACCGCGCTGCAATTGCGGCAGATTTCCAGGAAAATCTCTTTGTAGTTCCCTGAGTTGGAGTCCTCCTGGCCGGGCTTCATCACTGCCGAGAGGGTGGCTCCGTCGATGATGAGACCGTAGTCGGTGTAGTCACCTGATAAACTGCACAGTCACATAACTAGTAAGCATGTTCTACACGGCAGAAATGACTTACTTCACTACACAGGAACATTCAGCTGCAGTGCCAAAAATACATTTAAACCTCTTAGAGTAGTAATTCCCAACTACTGTACGACATCATCAGGTGGGAAATTATTAAATTTCACCTAATTGGGCCGAAAATTATTTACTACAAATAATAAATTGTTCATTTAGCTGTGCGAGACGGAACAATGAAATGCTCCTTCACTTTTTACCAAAGCATATATAGGCCATACCATACTTTTTTGATTAAGTCAGGGTACCCTTATCCAATATTGAAATTGGTCCAATATCAGCGAAAAAACAAAAGTATCGAATTATATCGATTTGCATCTAAAATCTCTGATATAAGCGCTCAAATACAGGCAGTCCTGCAGCATGTTTACCTGTGCAAAGCTGGACAGACAGTTAACATCTAAATGTCTTCCAATAAGCACATACTTGTATTTTTATAAGTCATTTACAAAAGGTAAACATGGTAGGCTATAAGCTACTAGGAGCTAGCACCTATACAACAACTAAGCACACAAGATGGACATACATAAGTGCCTTTAATTAAACAATATTCTAGTCTAAAACACAATATTGGTTAATATAAACAAGTATCAAATTATTATAGTTACATGTTACTTACATATACGAAGTTGCCAAGTATCCGGCAACAAAAGTGTCCGCATCATTCATCTTTCTGCATCATGAGCTTAACTTAAAGTACCAGGAGAGTGGAAAAACAAGTTGCCTCTATATTAATGCTATTATCATACATAAGTGATGTATGACAGTTAAGGACTTAAAGTTTGTGAGTAAATAGATATGAATAAAATAGTATCGATCTCAAGGAGATTCCAAAGCCATTTTGAGAGATAAAGAGCTCGCCATACACGTCATCGCATGATGTAGAGGTTTGGGACCGCAGATCCCTTCCTCACCAACAACAATCTAAATCAAGCAGACTTTGTGAGAGCCAACGACGACAAGTTTGGGGAAAATTATGATCCGGAAACTTGTTTTTGGTCCTGAATATAAGGAGGATGATCCGAGTTTAATCCCGGGCTTGAGATCTTTCTGTGTGGAGTTTGCATGTTCTCCCTGTGACCGTGGTGGGTTTTCTCCGGGTATTCCGGCTTCCGACCACCTCCAAAGACATGCACCTGGGGATAAGTTGATTGGCAACACTAAATTAGCCCGAGTGTGTGAATGTGAGTGTGAATGTTGTCTGTCTATCTGTTTGCCCTGTGATAAGGTAGCGACTTGTCCAGGGTGTACGCCGCCTTCCGCCCGAATGCAGCTGAGCGAGGCTCCAGCACCCCCAGAAACCCCTTAAGGGACAAGCGCTAGACAATTGATGGATGGATGGATGGATCTACAAGTTTTAGAAGATCTCCTAATCAGATCCAGCTTTAGTGAAACACTAAGCATCATGTAGCAGTGCTAAACAAGCAATATAAACCACAAACATAATAATACTATCGCTTACTGTACAATGTCTGCTTTTACTTCAATGATGACTGATAGAATGTTAATATATTCCTGAATAGATTAAGAATTCATCATGATGCACACAAAGGGTTAACAAGGAAAAGTCTTCCTGCAGACATTGTTTTCGGTTGCGTTAGAGATGCGCGGATAGGCAATTATATCATCCACATCACCAAAATCGTCATCCACCCGCCGTCAACCCGAACCAACTTTTTAGCGGGACCGTACCAGCCCGCTGAATTACATCTAAGGTTGGCCACCTTTACCACTCACAGAGCATTTAAAACTGTTTGACAGAGTAATGTAATCAATTGGAACCGCTGACGTTCTCGCGACTATTCAATAACGTTCATCCTGATGACAAGAATGTGGGCGTGCTGTGAAGCCTTTGCCTTTGACACCTTCAACAACATGTACGAACTGATTGTTGGTCCAGCAACATGTGTGCAGCTTCCGCAATCACACGTACAAGATTGAAAGGCATACTGGGTGATACAGAGTACACTGATGGTTGTGATATAAACAACTTTAACACTTACTAATATGCGCCACGCAATGAAGCCACACAATACAAGATTGACAAACACATTTCGGGAGAACATCCTCACAGTAACACAACATAAACGCAACACAACTAATACCCATAATCTTTTGTATTCATGCCACTTCCTGAATATATTTTACACCCCCGCGCCCCCAACCCCGCCCAACTTACCGACGCACGGGGGGGAGTGGCGGGGTTTGGGGTGTATAAAATAGTCAGGATGTGTCATGAATACAAAGGATTATGGGTATTTGTTGTGTTGCGTTTATGTTGTGTTACTGTGAGGATGTTCTCCCGAAATGTGTTTGTCGTTCTTAATTGGTGTGGCTTCAGTCGGCCTTTAGAGTTTTGATGGAAGGTATGGTGCGAGAGTCCTTTGAAATAAAAAGTGTTTCTTGCCTTCCTCTCAATCATTTTTTCTTAATAATGATCTCGCAGCAGCCAGCATCATCTCACAAGACCTTTGGGTGCCGTGAATGTTAATCGAGTGACGTCTTGGTGAAGATTGATGATCGCTAATTTTTAGGTCTATTTTTTTTAAAGCCTGGCTGGCGATCGACTGACACACCCTTCGCGGTCGACCGGTAGCTCGCGATCGACGTAATGGGCACCCCTGATTTAGAGGGTTTTAAGGACGGAAAAGAGAGTCCTCTTTGACTACATTGTTAGCACACGTTTTGTATTTATTTATTTACGACTTACAATGTAATTTTTTTTAAAAACATACAGTATGTGTTCATGTCTTACATAAGGATTGTGAATGATAGCCAGCACATCTCTCTAAGTTTTGCGTATTTTCAGGACGACTGATCTGATACTATGGTCAGAGTGCAGAAGTGTTACTCTAGTGACGTCAGTTAAGGGAACTTATGGAAGACGTTCGGAGCAAAATATTCAAAATGGCAGACTGAATTTGTGGCATTTTGTGATGTTTAGATGGTATTTTCAAAAAACTTTGCGGATTGTTACTACAATTGGATATGGTTTAATCGATACAATGAAACACAATTAGTCATATAAAGTCAACATGTTTTTCCACTCTAGGGGTACTTTAATTAATTATTGTGGCCACTGGACATCGCCAGGAAAATAACTACCACTCTAATTAAATTCAAAGACAGCAAAAGTTCATTTCAGACATTAATAATAAATAGATTAGTGTTATTCATACCCAATAATGTTCTCTGCTTGAGTAATTTCCCTTGATTAAGCCTTTTGCTAACATTCTACACTTTCGGTATCTGTAATGTGCGGGGGTCACAGCTCACTGCGGGGTCGTTATCCCAGGAATGCAGAACGGACAACTCCAGACGAACCCGTGAAGGTAGGAACATGATTTAATCCATAAATCATACACAATACCAAAAGACAGGAAACAAACAAAAGAAAAGTGTGCCGATCGCACGGGAAGCTAAGGCAACAATTTAGGACCAGAATCAAGAATTGAAAACAGGAATAAACCAATGTAATAGTTCCATACCGCAAACAATAAAGCCACACAGAGTGTGGCGAGCAACGTGAATAAATAGCTCTCTGATTAGTTTTAACAGCCGGTGAACGTGCCCAACACTAATCAGAGGCAGGTGAAACCAATTAGTACCCAGGGTAACCAAAACAAACACCCGAAGTGCACAAAAGAGGAACTAAGGTAGTCCAAAACTAACAAATCATAACTAAACAAAACATGATCCGGACCACGGACCACGACAGAATCGGCCAATTCTCAAGCCTCAATTATTGTATCGGAGGTGTAAAAAGTTGTTTTGGGACACTCTTAAAATAACGTTTGGAAGACACTTATTTTAAAGCTTGCAAACTCACCCAGTGATGTCCCTGGTCCAGCCACCATGATGTGTGAGCACAGTTCTGCGCAGGTCAAACAGAACATCATGAAGGCTCTGCTCCTCTGTGCGCTTGGTGGTCAACTCCAGGATCTGCGTGTTGCGATGGAACAACTTGCTGGCGTAGCAGGTGGCGGCAGCCGTCTCCATCTTGTCGCCGGTCAGCACCCACACTTTCATACCTGCCTTGTGCAGAGACTCGATGGTGTCTGCCGCTTTTTCTTGCAGTCTGTTATGGACAAAATTGTGGGAAAATGGTGGCTGGGGTAGAACTTAGTATGCAGAACAACAGGGTGGAATGCATAGTTTGTTGCACAAAACCACAACTGAGATAACACCCAAGCGAAGGGTCAAACAGTACAGTGCACTTATCCCCCTGCCTTGTTTTGAATAGCACAAGCTGACCTGCAATGCCCTCCTGGCTAACAATGTATTTTCAAAGTGCCTCAGTTCCGAGTGTGTGATAGGGCATGAACATCCACTTGCATCATTCAACTAACTAGAAGTTGCGAATAACTCGTTAAGGCAATAGAATGCACACAATCAGGAGTTGGCGCTGTGGGCTAACTGGAGGCAGACAACCAAGATAAAGAATAATACATAAATGTCTGGATACTGTTGTCTAACCTGTCCTCCACAGCAGTGGCTCCCAGCAGGATGAGATCTTTCTCAATCAGGTCGTAAGCCTCTGCCAGTCGTTTGTCTCGGTCTTGTAGTGCCAACTTGGCCCCGTTTAACAGGAGGCAAACCTCCTGATACTGCACCAGACTGAGAGGCCGGTAGGCAACACACAGCGTCCGCAGACCCTCCTATGGAAACATCCCATAGAGGTAAGACAAATGCAGAAGAAAAAATGTTTAAAATAAAATTTAAAAAATAAATATATTGTTAGTGCTTTCAAGAGATAAAAAAAAAAAGAGTGATCATGTTCTGTAATTAATCTTTTTTAATCTCACCTAAAAATATTGAGAAAAGCATTTACTTTATTTTTTTTTATTCAGATTCATTACATTGTTACTGATATAGGGTTTAAAAGAGTGGCTTTATAAAGTCGTTCATTGTTTTTAACATACTTGAACAAATGGAATCTAATTTATTCACCTAAACAAAATATCAGGTCCATATAAAGTGTTAAAGTTACTACATCAAAAAACAGCAAGAATACTTTTTAAGGCATGTAATGAATGTTAAACTTTTTGCTTTTTCTCTGCTTCAGATAATTTAAAATATATAAAACAGACCAATCAATCAAGAGATAGTATATGTACCCAACATTGGTTTAAGAGAACATCCATCCATCCATTTTCTACCGCTTATTCCCTTTTGGGGTCACAGGGGGCGCTGGTGCCTATCTCAGCTACAATCGGGCAGAAGGCGGGGTACACCCTGGACAAGTCGCCACCTCATCGCAGGGTTTAAGAGAACAGATTTCAGAAATAAAATATATATCTATATTTGTCACAATTACATGTTTATTCTTTAAAACGAATTGGACAACGTTTTGGCATGGCTTTTTTACACCCAATCACACAGTTTCAGACACGTACATTATTTCAGAACAAAACTTGTTTCTGAGTTTCAGTTTCATTTAGTCCACTGGAAGACACGGCGGCAATTACAACAACATTCTTCTCTATGTAAATAGTGCGTTGATTTTAAAAATTATGTGCACATCATTGTACGTGTAATATATCACTATAATAAAGCACAGATCTGTTATGTCAAATGCAGCTTGAAGGGGGAACTGCACTTTTTTTTTTTTTTATTTTGCTTATCTTCACAATCATTATGAGTGACAAGAACACAATCATCTTTTTTTTTAGGATTTTATAGATGATAAAAAACGCTTGAAAGATCGGAGTCACCGTTGGAGCCTTCTAAGCCCTCTAAAACAACTTCAAAACCCTACATCAGCGCTCTACATACACACTGTATATATGTACATATATATATATATGTGGTATCGCGCATTGATTTCTGTTTCCATAGCAGCGCATGTCCGACCTCTGGCAACAATTGTGTGTTCCTTACTTACCGAAACAAACGCGTGTGTGTTGTAATCATGGCAGACTTGGTAACAGAAAAATGAAGATTCCCAACGTTATATTATTGAAGCTGAATATACTGAGAGGATGAACTACTGCTCATAGACACGACCAAGAAGGAAGGGTGAGACATTGGAGCAGACGAAAGTCGAAAGAGTGAGGTGAAAGTGACTGACGCTAGAAATGTGGAACTTGGAGCCATGTTATTCCGACATAATGTAATGCTTACCCAAATAAACCGGAAAAAATTCCCAGGCCAGCTGGACCAAACGCACAACTGTTCATCGAGTGAGTCAGTTTAATATCGATCATGCGTGTTAGTACAATTACAGTATATTATCTGTCTGGCTCTTGTGTGTACAAACAAAACATGAAATACTTTACAGATACTGTAATATGATTGTTCATGTTTTTCAGTCAATACAAATTAGTGTCGTATTGCAGTGTTGTGCATTACAAACTCAAACACGTTTTGTGTCGTCGTAGAAGCTATCTCTGCTCTTGCCGTAACTAACTTTTGTGGCTAATACAGTAGCATGCCAATGTGTTACTAACCTAAAAAAATACTTCCTAAGTGTTCGCTCTTACAATAACAATGTTGCTACAGATTGGTAATTATACAGGTCACAGAACATAAATGAAGTATTGAGTTTTTTTAAAAAGTGATTTAAAGGTAGAATTCATTGGTCCCATCGCTAGCCACCAAGAATGAGTCGATTTTTGGTTAGAATGCATAAAACCCCAAAATCTTTTGTCTTCTTGTCTCTAATAAGGATTGTGTTCGATGGGCAAAATTCCCCCAAAAAAGTGCAGTTCCCCTTTAAGATGTCAAAACACACCCAGAAGTGTTGCCATTTCTCCATAGCTTGTCTAATAGAGGGGGTGCACATTTCTCTAAAAAACGGAAAGCATTCAAACTTAAACAATCCGTAAACACATTTTGATATGTATTTAAGTTCATTATGAATATTTTACACTATTTAAATATATATATAATTAATCTATCTCCACTATTTAACGTCACTTTCATTACTGGTGAAACCTAATTTTTTGCATACCGTTTTTGTGCCTCATGGCGGTAGGTAGCATTGTTGCTCACAGTCAAGCACATGTAAAGAGTAAGGTAACTTGCAATCATACGGAGAGAGCAACATTTCCGTATTTTTCGGATTTTAAGTCGCTCCGGAGTACACGTCGCACCGGCCGAAAATGCATAACAAAGAAGGAAAAAAACATATATACTGTACGTCGCACTGGAGTATAATTCGCATTTTTGGGGGAAATTTATTTGATAAAATCCAACACCAAGAATAGACATTTGAAAGGCAATTTAAAATAAATAAAGAATAGTGAACAACAGGCTGAATAAGTGTACGTTATATGACAAATAAATAACCAACTGAGAACGTGCCTGGTATGTTAACATAACAGATTATGGTAAGAGTCATTCAAATAACTACAACATATAGAACATGCTATACGTTTACCAAACAATCTGTCACTCCTAATCGATAAAACCGATTAAATCTTCCTCGATGTCGCTTCCAAACAACTCTGCCAACTCCAAAGGTATGCGCCGCTTCCTCTTGTCGTTTCCTGCTGCATATTTCACTACGTCCAGCTTGTAATCTGCAGTACATGATTTCCTATTCGGTCCAATTTTTCTTCAACCCTTCTCAGTTTTTATAAGTTACCGCCAACGATGAAATGATCCATTTTAATAGCTACGGCAGTAGCATATAGCATATAGCAGTTTGCATTCCATGACCCACAATGCACTTCTGCCATGACACTCCCCCGCCAAATTCTTATTGGTTGACGTGTATGCAACGATTGCTGACGTGTGTGTGACGATTGCTGACATTTTCTTCATCTCTTCCGCGAATGAGATAAATAATATTATTTGATATTTTACGGTAATGTGTTAATAATTTCACACATAAGTCACTCCGGAGTATATGACTTATAGTCCAAAAAATACAGTAGATATGAAAAAATAAATTAACATAATTCAAAAACATAGCAAGCTAAATATTACTGTAATTAATTATTAGTGATTTAAGGGCATCATATGACACCCGTAATTAATGTATGTGTGGGCATGCGTGCTCTCACCACTGCATTGTGCTCCACCCGAGCTCTGACCTGATCCACCTTGCCCGAGATGACTCTTGGAAAGATGGACGAGTCTGCTCCTTTGCAGAAAAGGTAGACCTCACCTTCACACGCAGACACAAAGAAGATATAAATATGGGAGATATCTCATAGGTAAACCCAAACAGTATATCTGTGTTACCAGTGCTGGCTCGGACAATGACGCTCATTCTCCGCCTATTGGAGTCAAAAGTCAAGACTTGGAGCAGCTCAAACCTGTTGAAAAAAACAAAAACATTATAGCAGCACTGTATCTCGTCAACCAGGTTAAAAAACACTAACCTCTCAATTTCATCCTCTCTGTTCAATATCTCCATGTGACTGTCCTTGAGTCTCAAATATGTGAAGCCAAGCCTGCATCCCAACACATAAACTTATTACATTCTTTATAAGCCAAGGTTCCATGGTATTTACGACTAAATAATTCACGTGTGTGTGTCAGGCACCTCTTCATGCCCTCCACCAGCGCCACCTCGTCTGGCGAGGACGAGATGTAAAAGGAAGTGGACTTGCCCTGATGGATGCCCAGCTTGATACTGTCTACCGTCTCCTCCTCTTTCACCTGCACGGTGTGGCATAAACACAGCGCTCGGAAGAACAGCTCCTCGTGCTCCTGTCGTTGAGAACCAACGGGGTTCATACACACATGCACATAAACACACTGATAGGAGGATGAGGTCTCGCTCACCCTCGCCCCAGGGCCTGGTGATGTGTCAATCATGTCCATACTAGCTGAACCAGGCATCACCTAGAAAAACAGGAAGTCATAAGCTATAAGGGACGTAAAGGGTGTTGAAATATACTAGGACTGCATGATTATGGAAAAAATAATAATCACGATTATTTTTAGCAATACTGAAATCACGATTATTAATCATGTTTAACGGTATTATTTATTATTCATTGTTTGGAAAAACAGTTAAAGGCCTACTAAAATGAGATTTTCTTATTTAAACGGGGATAGCAGGTCCATTCTATGTGTCATACTTGATCATTTCGCGACATTGCCATATTTTTGCTGAAGGGATTTAGTAGAGAACATCGACGATGAAGTTTGAAACTTTTGGTCGCTAATAGAAAAGCCCTGCCTTTACCGGAAGTATGTGTGCGTGACGTCACGAGTTGCAGGGCTCCACACATATTCACATTGTTTATAATGGGAGCCGCCAGCAGTAAGAGCAATTCGGACCGAGAAAGCGACAATTAATTTGAGCGAGGATGAAAGATTTGTGAATTAGGATATTGATAGTGAAGGACTAGAAGAAAAAAAAAAAAAAAGCGACAGCTCCGGGCGGCGGCAGTGTGAGCGTTTCAGATGTAATTAGACACATTTAGTAGGATAATTCTGGAAGATCCCTTATCTGCTTATTGTTTTAATAGTGTTTTAGAGAGATTTTAAAGATTGTAAAGACATACCCCGAGGTCGGAGGACTGCAGTGAACACGCAGTGTCTCAGCTGCCTTTTTTGACAGCTGCTGCATGACGACGAATAATCCACCGATGTCTCCGGTAAGATATATATCACAATTTCCCCATCCAAAAACATGCTGGTTGACGTAGAGAAAACATGTTCGCTTGACCGCTCTGCTTCACAACAAACAAAGAAACACCGGCTGTGTCTCGGTGCTAAAGACAGCTGCAATCCACCGCTTTCCACCAACAGCATTGTTCTTTATAGTCTCCATTGTTAAATGAAAAATTTGCAAAAGATTCAGCAACACAGATGTCCAAAATACTGTGTATTTATGCGGTTAAAGCAGACGACTTTTAGCCGCGAGTGGTGCAGCGCTAAAATTTCCTGACAGTCCATGACGTCACGCGTACGCGTCATGATTCCGCGACGTTTTCAACAAGAAACTCGCGGGAAATTTAAAATTGCAATTTAGTAAACTAAAAAGGCCGTATTGGCATGTGTTGCAATGTTAATATTTCATCATTGATATATAAACTATCAGACTGCGTGGTCGGTAGTAGTGGGTTTCAGTAGGCCTTTAAAGACAAATGCTTGTGTTTTTGGTCATTATTAGTATCAACGTGTAGGTGTATTTTTCCTTTTTTTTTTTAAATCGTGCCAAATAAAAACAGCCATGATTTATGGGTGGCCCACATGTCATCAATTGAACACCCGCACTTGACCTATTGATACATTTAATCGTTTGTTGTGCAAAACATGTATGATAAATGACAAAAAAATGCAAAAGCCCCAAGTAGAGGAGTTCTAGTACCTCAGAGTGTTGTTCACGAGTGAGGGAAGAGTGGATCGTGAGATCGACAGGCGGATCGGTGCGGCGTGTTCAATAATGCGGACTCTGTATCGATCCGTTGTGGTGAAGAAGGAGCTGAGCCGGAAGGCAAAGCTCTCAAATTTACCGGTTTGGGTTATGACCGAAAGGACAAGATCACGGGTTCAAGCGGCCGAAATTTGTCAAAAATGCCACCCGAACGCCTCCCTGGGGAGATGTTTGGGGCACGTCCGACTGGTAGGAGGCCACGGGAAAGACACAGGACACGTTGGGAAGACTATGTCTCCCGGCTGGCCTAGGAATGCCTCGGGATCCCCTGGGAGGATCTGGACTAAGTGGCTGGGGAGAGGGAAGTCTGTGCTTTCCTGCTTAGGCTGCTGCCCTCGCGACCCGACCTTGGATAAGCGGAAGAAGATGGATGAATGGAAAATGAAGAAGCATCCTACAATGCGTAATTACATTACCACATTCCCTGGATCCATGCGCAGGCGCAGGTGCAGGCGCAGATGCAGGGGTTGCATGAATTCCAATAGGGAGCAGGTTTCGCCAGAACACAGGCCAGAAAGGTTGGCACTGAATGGAGAAGTGTCTCTAGGCACTATATAGCACGATGATTAGCTGTTAGTACTGCTAGTGTGACTCCAAGGAGACAAGCAGAGCAGCTTGTTGTGCAAACGTCCAATGGTGTAAGATTGAGTTTAAAATTGGAGAGGCAAATACTCTATTGGTAGCTGGACAGAGCCATAAAGAGAAATATGTCAAATAGGAATTAACTATACACCGCAAAACATTTACAAAATGCCTTGTCACATGAACAATTGTAAAGTAATGACTTTGTGACATGAAAAAAAAAATGTTTACCTTTTAATACCAATATAAACCACAAAGCAGTTAAGCTAATGAAGGCAGACTCTAAGAAAAATGCTTTGTCCTTCTCCAACAACACCACGTGGTCCAGTGCAACAGTTTGGCCAACAACAATAAATAGCAGTCATACCTCTCGCATCTAATACAAAAGCCTTGTGACTCACTGACAACTCAGCGTACTGACATTTCACAGCCTGCGATCAAATCAGTGAGATGACAACATTTCAGCTTGTGTTGACGTTATCGGGAACACTGACAAAGGTAGCAGTTAAATAATGCATGAGTGACCATCCCAGTAGACAAATAGCAGGACGTTGTAAAAAAGTTGTGGAAACATTCCCTACACACACAGTTTTAAAGATCGCCTGCAGTGTGTTTCCTCACGTCTTTAACACTCACAGAATCAGAGGAGGTTAGGAAGGAAGGAAGGAAGGAAGGAAGGAAGGAAGGAAGGAAGGAAGGAAGGAGCAGACAGCGATTTTACGCTGTGTTGCGTTTCCAAAATGAAAGCATTAACAAATATTTTTTTCCTTTTTTGGGTGGGACAAACGCGTTTGTGTCCAATATTGTCCACACCAGTCACCATCTAATGTAAGCAGTGCGCTCTTAAACGCATACCATGACTCCGCGGAAGCGAAGCGAATGAAATGAAGTGAAACGGAGCTACCGACTGCAGCAACCTCGCAAAAAAATTGTGAACGTTAATGCTAATAATAACGTTAATGTTTAAGTTCGGAGTGGTGACAGTATTTTGTGCTGACACAATGGCCTCTGCGGCCGCGGTTGTGAAAGTGCTTGTTTTGATATGAAGCAAAGGGGTTTTTTTTGGAATGTTAAAGTTAAAGTACCACTGATAGTCAAACACACACACACAAGGTGAAATTTACCTCTGCATTTGACCCATCCCCATGTTCACCCCCTGGGAGGTGAGGGGAGCAGTGAGCAGCAGCGTGGACCGAGCTCGGGAATCATTTGGTGATTTAACCCCCTATTCCTACCCTTGATACTGAGTGCCAAGCAGGGAGGCAACGGGTCCCATTTTTTGTAGTTTTTAGTATGACTGGGCCGGGGTTTGAACCCACAACCTCCCAGTCTCAGGGCGGACACTCTAACCACAAGGCTTGTTGCCTGTCATTCACAGTCATTAACAGTGACAAGAAAATACATGTCTTTTTTTTAGGATTTTAAAGATGATATCCAATGCTCTCCTGCAACAAATGTATGTTCTTACTGTCGGAAACAACGAAGACAATTATTTTCGGACATGTGACAATTCACAACCTTATCTTTTTGAAGCTGAACATACGAAGAATGAACTGCTGTTTCGAGAAGCAAGCACGAAGGAAGGTGAGACGTTTGAGCAGACGGAAGCCGAGAAAGTGAGGTGAAAGTGACGTCTCTATAAATGTGGAACTTAGAGTCAAGCTATTTTGACATAAATGGAGTGCTTACCCAAATAAACCGAAAAATTTCTCCAGCTAGCTGGACCAAACGCACAACTGTCCATCGAGTGAGTTTCATATTGATCATGATACACGCATCATGTCATGCGTGTTATTTAAACTACAGTATATACACTATTGAGCTAGCTGTGTACAAACAAAACATGAAATGTGGGCTAATACTTTACAATACTGTAATATAATTATTCATGTTTTTCAGTGAGCACAAATTGGTGTACGATCGCAGTGTTGTGCATTACAAACAAACGTGTTTTGTGTTGTTGTGGAAGCTAGCTTATCTCGTTCCGTAGTTAGCTTTAAGGGCTAATACCGAAGCATGCCGATGTGTTACTACTCTAGAAAAATAGTCCGTCAGTGTTCACTCTTACAATAACAATGTTTCCACAGCTCATTTATTAAACAGGTTACCAAACGTAAATGAAGTATTGTTGATGTTTTTTGAATGCATTTTTAAAGTGATTTAGAGTTTTAACTGAGTGCTCTTTTTAACTGCATTGCTAGCCACCAAGAACAAACCGATTTTTACATGTTAGATTGAAAAAAAAACTTTTGTTTTCTTGTCTCTCATAAGGATTGTGAATGATAGGCAAAATAAAATAAAAAGTGCATCTCTGCTTTAATATCGCCGACATTCACCGTCAATTAGTCTTAGCAGCCACAATTGGGATTAAAATGTAATTAATTGTGCATCCCTAAAATATACAGACAAAGTATGATTACCTGTCCATTACAGATTGCTTGGGCTACGTAAACGTGTCCATCGACACAACACTCAATGAACTCCATGTTGTTCTCTGTCAGCGTTCCTGTCTTATCAGTAAACACGTATTCCACCTGGAAAGATGAATCAAAAGTCTACAGAACACGGCTGCTGAAAAGAAGATGTGCGGAAAAGAGAAGACTTTGAAGAACCTGGCCCAGTTCTTCGTTCAGGTCTGACGTGTTGACCACTGTTCTCTCTCCGAGTTCCTCGTCAAACATCTCATCGTCCCACATCATGAAATAGGAGCCAAGGAACTTCTGCATCTCCACTGTGACGTACATGGAAACAGGGATAATGTAGTTGAATAGAACCATGAAGGCCAGGAAGTCTGTGAAGGCCCTAATCACCTGAGGCGGCAAGAAAAGATGATGAGAGGTCAAACAAGACGTAAACCCCCCGGTGTGAAAAGCTGCAATTAACACTCACTATGTGTCTCTGCCTCTCTAACTCTGTCCTGTCATTGTACCAGGGCTCATCTCTGCTGGGGTCAGCCTGCCATGCATATTTGAGGACTGTGTTGACAATAGCCTTGCTGATGAGAATGCACAGGTAGACCACCAAGTAGGCGTTCATTGACCTGCCAAAGATAATAGCTGTAAGGAAACAAGCACATTAATCCTCGTGCATGGACGTTAAAGGCCTACTGAAACCCACTACTACCGACCACGCAGTCTGATAGTTTATATATCAATGATGAAATATTAACATTGCAACACATGCCAATACGGCCGGTTTAGTTGACCAAATTACAATTTTAAATTTCCCGCGGAGTTTCCTGTTGAGAACGTCGCGGAATGATGACGCGTGTTTGTGACGTTATTGGTTGGAGGGGACCACTTACGGCTAAAAGTCGTCTCTTTTCATCGCGCAATTACACAGTATTTTGGACACCTGTGTTGCTGAATCTTTTGCAATTTGTTCAATTAATAATGGAGACGTCAAATAAAAATGCTGTTGGTGGAAAGCGGTGGATTGCAGCTGCCTTTAGCAACCGGAACACAGCCGGTGTTTGTTTCTTTGATTGTTGTGAAGCTTTAACACAAAGCAGTCAAGCGAACATGTTTCTCTACGTCAACCAGCAAGTTTTTGGATGGGAAAATTGTGATATTAAGTCAGCTCATCCTGAAGCTCAAAAAGGCAGCTGTGATCTTGGCTCCTCAGCTTCTCTCAGAGACACTGCCGTTCACCGCAGCCATCCGACTTTCAGGTATGACTTAATAATCTCACTAAAATACTATTAACGCAATAAACAGATAAGGGATTTTCCAGAATTATCCTAGTAAATGTGTCTAGTTACATCTGAAACGCTACCACTGCCGCCGTCTGGAGCCGTCACCTTTTCTTTTTTTTTTTTTAAGAGCTTCAATCTAACTTTCCTCATCCACGAATCTTTCATCCTCGCTCAAATTAATGGGGAAATCGTCACTTTCTCGGTCCGAATTGCTCTTACTGCTGGTGGCTCACATTATAAACAATGTGAGGATGTGAGGAGCCCTCACACCGGTGACGTCACGCGCACACCGTCTGCTACTTCCGTACAGGCAAGGCTTTTTTATTACCGACCAAAAGTTGCGAATTTTATCGTCGATGTTCTCTACTAAATCCTTTCAGCAAAAATCTGGCAATATCGCAAAATGTTCAAGTATGACACATAGAATGGACCTGCTATCCCCGTTTGAATAAGAAAATCTCATTTCAGTAGGCCTTTAAAGCAGGTGTAAATGTAGTCCACCCACATGCAGCGCAGCAAACCATCAGTGCATAAATAAGGAGATGAGAAACCAAAGCATTTTGCTAATGAACAAGTGGTTAAGAAATCTCTATGACATGGAGATAAAACCCACATACTTTTCGACTGCAGAGCGCTTCTGAGACTTGCACTGGTAGTTGAGAGCCATCTTTGTTTCCATTCCAGTGTAGATGGCGACCGCTAAAAAGCAGGAGAGGGGGCAAATATTTCTTATCCTAAGGGAGTAATCACCAAAGTTGACAAGATATATTCCTCAAAATTCAATTTATTTTTACCGTAAATGTACTGTGTGTTCTTCAGTGTGGCTCCTCTGAGAAGGAGATTCTCTGATCCCAATGGCCTAGAAAAAACAACAATGTCACATAAAAGCAATTTCAGGAAGTCGATGACTTTAATAGACAGCGACAATGTCCATGTTCTTTCTCTCACATCACAATGATAACAAAAACCCATATATGTCGACACGCCTCCGACTGGCTGACTGACGTTGATATAAGTTGTTATCGACATAACCAAAATCTAAACCGAAACTAACTTGAACATTCACGTGTAACTTTGCCATAGACATTTGAGAGACAACTGAGTTTTCATCAATGTTTTCATCCGCCCTCCCTTTAAGTGTACAACAGGCTGCTACACAGCAACACACACTGGTGTTCAGTTGGTGTTACATCATACTTTCTAGACTCTTATTAATCGATTTGTTAATTTGCTGTTAACAGTTGTATACTTTCTGCTTCCATTTACACATTTTAAACTACTTAGCACTTATTTATTGGTGTTGTGCTCCCACCGTCAGTGTGTGAATGTGTGTGTGAATGGGTGAATGTGGAAATAGTGTCAAAGCGCTTTGAGTACCTTGAAGGTAGAAAAGCGCTATACAAGTATAACCCACTTACTTACTTACTTGTTTCAAGGTAGCTTTGTGGCTAGTTTAAAGTTAAAGCACCAATGATTGTCATACACACTCTAGGTGTGGCGAAATTATTCTCTGCATTTGACCCATCACCTTTGATCACACCCTGGGAGGTGAGGGGAGCAGTGGGCAGCAGCGGTGCCGAGCCCGGGAATCATTTTTGTTGATTTAACCCGCAATTCCAACCCTTGATGCTGAGTGCCAAGCAGGAAAGAAATTAGTCCCATTTTTATAGTCTTTGGTATGACTAGGCCAAGGTTTGAACTCACAACCTACCGATCTCAGGGCGGACACTCTAACCACTAGGCCGCTGAGTAGGTGTTTAACGAGTAGCATGCCTTTTTGTATGCTCTTACTCGGTGTGTCACATGTTTAGCCTCGTCTTCCAGTGATAAAGTTACATGTAAGAAATGTAGTATACGGGGAAAGTTTTCACAGCGCTTGACTTTTCCCACATTCTGTCATGATACAGCCTTATTAAAAATGGGATACATTATTTTTTTTCCTCAAAGTTCTACAGGAATTATGACAAGTACATAGTGACAATGTGAAAAGTGTTTTTTATTTTTATTTTCTAAAGTTATTAAAACTATACAACTAAAAAAAACATTAAATCTACATAAGTATTGACAGCCTCTGCTCAACACATTGTTGATGTACCTTTGGCAGAAATTATAGCCTCAAGTCTTTCTAAATACTTTGCCACAAGTTTGGCACACCTATCTTTGAGCACTTTTGCCCATTTCCTCTTTGCAGCACTTCTCAAGATCCATCAGATTGGATGGGAAACATTAGTTTTCATCCAGGATGTCTCTGTACATTGCTGCATTCATCTTAGTCTAATCAAGGAGGTGACCAAGAACCCGATGGCCACTCCGTCAGAACTACAGCGTTCCTCTGTGGTGAGAGGAGAACCTTACAGAAGGAAAACCATCTCTGCAGCAATCCACCAATCAGGCCTGTATGGTATAGATTATTATAAGTATAGTAAAAAAAATGCAAAATGCATCTAAAAGATTCACAGACCAAAAAAAAAAAATTCTGGCGTGATGAAACAAAGATTTAACTCTGTCATGAATGCCAGGTGTCATTGGTATGGTATTGTATTGGAGGTTTGGAGGAAACCAGGTACCGCTCATCACCAGGCCACCCGACAGTGCAGCATGGTGGTGGCAGAATTATGGTGTGGGGATGTTTTTCAGTGGCAGGAACAGGGAGATTTGTCAAAATAGAAGGAAAGATGACTGCAGCGAAGCTTACAGCAATCCTGGATGAAAACCAACGCTTTCCAACCAATCTGATGGAGCTTGAGAGGTGCTGCAAAGAGGAATGGGCAAAATTGCCCAAAGATAGGCGTGCCAAGGTTGTGGCATCCTGTTCAAAAGTAATTGAGGTTTTGATTTAAGCCAAAGGTGCGATGAAAAAGTACTAACCAAATGCTTTGAATTTTTTTTTAGTTTTAAAGGCCTACTGAAACCCACTACTACCGACCACGCAGTCTGATAGTTTATATATCAATGATGAAATATTAACATTGCAACACATGCCAATACGGCCGGTTTAGTTTACTAAATTACAATTTTAAATTTCCCGCTGAGTTTCTTGTTGAAAACGTTGCGGAATGATGACGCGTATGATGACGCGTATGATGACGCGTGTTTGTGACGTTCCGGGTTGTAGCGGACATATTAGCCAGCACCACTTACGGCTAAAAGTCGTCTCTTTTCATCGCATAATTACACAGTAATTTGGACATCTGTGTTGATGAATCTTTTGCAATTTGTTCAATTAATAATGGAGACTATAAAGAAGAATGCTGTTGGTGTATTGCAGCTGCCTGTAGCACCGAAAAACAGCCGGTGTTTCTTTGTTTGTTGTGAAGCTTTAACACAGAGCGGTCAAGCGAACATGTTTCTCTACGTCAACCAGCAAGTTTTTGTATGGGAAAATTGTGACATTAAGTCGGCTCTTACCAGAGACTTCAGTGGATTATGGGACCTCCTCCTGTAGCTGTCAAAAAGGCAGCTGTGATCTTGGCTCCTCGGCTTCTCTCAGAGACACTGGCGTTCACTGCAGCCATCCGACTTTGAGGTATGACTTTATCATCTCACTAAAATACTATTAACACAATAAGCAGATAAGGATTTTCCAGAATTATCCTGGTAAATGTGTCTAATTACATCTGAAACGCTACCACTGCCACCACCCGGAGCCGTAGTTTTTTTTTTGTTTTTTTTTTGTTCTTCACTCTAACTTTCCTAATCCACGAATCTTTCATCCTCTCACAAATTAATGGGGAAATTGTTGCTTTCTCGGTCCGAATAGCTCTTGCTGCTGGAGGCTATGATTATAAACAATGTGAGGATGTGAGGAGCTCTACAACCCGTGACGTCACGCGCACATGGTTTGCTACTTCCGGTAAAGGCAAGGCTTTTTTATTAGCGACCAAAAGTTGCAAACTTTATCGTCGATGTTCTCTACTAAATCCTTTCAGCAAAAATATGGCAATATCGCGAAATGATCAAGTATGACACATAGCATGGACCTGCTATCCCGTTTAAAAGAGAAAATCTCATTTCAGTAGGCCTTTAAATGGTTAATACATTTGCGCATTTTCTTTTTTTTCACATTTTCATTACGGGGTATTGTCTGTAGAATTTTGAGAACACAACTGAATAATTCCATTTCAGAATAAGGCTGTAACATAAAAAGCTGTAAAAACTTTCTGGAAGCACCGTATTTGCTGTAATGGAAGTGATGAATTTTAACATAGGGCAGCGGAATCGCACTGTGAATGGACATACAGAGTTAGCTGCTTGCTGTCTCTGTCAGCTATGACGATGATCAGTGTCCTATCGATTGGCGGACCGCTGGTTTGCACATTTTAATGCTGTGTAACATGATAGCAGTACAACACTTCGACATAAAAAGGACAGGTTTTTCATGGAAAGGACTACTTTGGATCCCAAATGTGTAGTAACCTGATAGCAGTACAGCACTTTGACATAAAAGGACAGGTTTTTCATGGAAAGGACTACTTTGGATCCCAAATTTGTAATTGGTCGACCATGTATGTTGACAGACTAAACCTGGGGCTTTTTAATATGAAGAGGACGGTTGACTGCGACCCGATGTGTCAACACATGCGGGTTACATGTTCTAAAATGACTTTAGACATAAAACGACAGGTTTTTCATGGAAAGGGCTACTTTGGATCCCAAATTTGTAATCGGTCTACCATGTATGTTGACAGACTAAAGCGGGCGCTTTTTAATATGAAGAGGACGGTTGACTGCGACCCGATGTGTCAACACATGCGGGCTACATGTTCTAAAATGACCTTGCCACTGGGTCGTTGTCCATGTAGACGTTGATGCGGCCCACAAATCTACACAAAAACCACAGAAAACAAGAAGAACCATGTTGAGAAAAAGTATTCTGTAAGAGTCTGGTTAAGTGAGAGCACGTTTCACTGACTTGTAGAGGTCTGGCTGTGGCTGTTCACATTCTATGGTGGCGTGGATCAAGTCCACCTCCTTTTCGGTATTGTAAGCTTTGGTGTCCTGGACTGCATAGTATGTCTGTGGTTTTGAGGAACATGGAAACATTCTTGATCTTGACTCAAAAAGATCCCCAAAGTAATCGACCAGCATACTTTAAGACATGTACACACCTTGTGGCTGCTCTCCCCATCCAAGCTTGCTGTGGTGACGTAGCAGGTCCCATCATCCCGGGATGTGGAGAGCAGGACCAGATCGCAAGGAAATGATTCATTTTCCTTTACAAAGACAACGTCTCCCACCTGAGGCAAATAAGTGCAAGTATAAAATATACTGTATAAACCAGGCCTGGGCAATTATTTTGACTCGGGGGGCCACATTTAGAGAAAAAAATGTGTCTGGGGGTCGGTATATCTATTTTTATGAACACTAATACAAAACCTCACAATAATGTCTGATTGAATGCTAAAAACGTTATGACAGACGGCCTTAAAAAACATGATGGAATTTTACATTTTTTTATGAAGGATAAAACACTGAATATTGACAAAATATGAATGTCACACCCCCTTTCGATCGACACATTTTACAATCAAGTGAAACGCAACAAAAATGCAACATACAGTGAAATATGAATGCAAAGGGTACAAAATAGACCCACCTACAATCTGATAAATCAGATACATCACTAAGCTTTAGAACTTTGTTGTGAAAATCTCCTTCCGCGTTTGTGGAAACGCTCCCCACCCACACTGCTTGGTGCCTCCTCTGAGCTGCTGTGACTGACATTACCATAGTAACTAACTAGATGACCATAGTAACTAGTTAGATTACCATAGTAAATAATTAGGTTATCATAGTAACTGGTATATCATCCATAAACGCAGATTCCAACCATTTAAATACTTTCTATGGTTCAAGACTTACGGTCATTAGAAAACATCACAGCACATCATAATAGCAGCTAAACTTTCCATTTTTAAAGATCTAAAAAAAAATGATTTTGGAATGTTCGGCAGACCGATTGAAAAGCTCAACGGCCCGCATGTGGCCTTAATTTGCCCAGGTCTGGAATAAACGCTCATCCACTCACAAGATAACTATGTGGACATAATGCTATGGTATGAAACGTGATTTATCTTCACACAAACGCACCCGCAGCTTGCGACTCTGTTTGCGGATCACTTTGCCATGTTGCACCACGTGGACGGCACACTTGTTGACAGCGTTGTCCGCTTTATGTCTCAGCCAGTCCTCGTAACCCTTAGAGACAGACAGTGTCAGGTTGACGGCAACAAGAGACATGTTGTGACGGTGCTGCAGACCTAATGCTCTCACTTGTTTGATTGCTGTAACTGTGATGACAAAGAAGAGCGGAAGTCCACTAGTGACCGGGCTGGTGGGCGTGTCGATGATCAACTAAGGAGACAAAATCAATCAGACGCAGCAATGACAATGCATTTGTAAGTCCAGGTCCTGACCAGCGGTGTAGTTTATTTAGCTGCACAAAAAACACAATCCCAGTTTTCTGGTGAGTAAAACAAAAAATGAACAAAGAAAATTAATTGTTATTTGTTTACTTTATCACCTGCTTCTGTGTTTATGTCAGGGCCATTCCAATAAATCAGTGCCTTTTGCTCCATATTCGAGCAAAATAAACTTATATGTTTGTCTTTTTTCCAACTCCATCTATCCATCCATTTTCTACCGCTTATTCCCTTTGGGGTCGCGGGGGGCGCTGGTGCCTATCTGAACTACAGTATATATATATATATATATATATATATATATATATATATATATATATATATATATATATATATATATACACATATACATATATATATATATATAAAATCCATCCATCCATCTTCTTCCGCTTATCCGAGATCGGGTCGCGGGGGCAGCAGCATAAGCAGGGAAGCCCAGTAGAGATGCGCGGTTTGTGGTCTCATCCGCGGAGTCCGCGGATAAACCGCGGGCCGGGCGGGTGATATGACGAAAAATTTAATTTTAATTAGATTCGGGCGGGTGGCGGTTGAACCATCCGGAAATATTGGATATACATGGTTCTGGGATTGGTATCCTTTGCCATTCAAAGAGCCATTGAAGATCCGTGTCACAAAGCGAAGAAGACAATAGGAGACGCTATTGTCTTCGAGCCATCAATCTGTCAATCCTTTCCGTGTCCGGGCCAGGTAAGGTTCCCCGTGTTGAGTCAAATTAAGCCGCAGGCTCCACTCCTGGTGGTGCCCTTCCGTCAATTCCTTTAAGTTTCAGCTTTGCAACCATACTC